>NC_134792.1:57238539-57451039 GCF_046742065.1 Oratosquilla oratoria | reverse complement strand
TTACCTCTTCATGGATGACGGGTCATCGCTGCACCCTGCCCACCGCCCTGGGTCCGAAGCAGTGTAGCAAGACACAGTACATCCACAGCAAGGCAGCTTCACTGAATCGGCAGCCCCTTCTCCATCCCCTCTTCTGAATTTATGTATTTCCATTTTTGCCTACCCATTTGGAAGGAGAGGAAAGAATACCATCATCAAGTTTCCCCACTTAGGTTGTAAAGGGTGATTTAAACAGGACAGAGGATGGGACTAAGCATCCTGGTCTCTGTAGCCCTAAAAGGTAATTTCCTACAAGAAATCAAGACAACAACACATTATCGTACTCCCCAAGGCAGATGTAGCTCCTCATGGGGATCGGTGCCACCTGCGTAGAGCCGGTGGCCAGGGCAGGTTGCCGCTGTTTGGCCCCCAACCATACAACACATAATGGAAGACTGCATTGTACACAGTCATGCATGCAAACAACACAACATACACTCTATAAAGGATTTGTGGGAAAACCCAGTTTCGGCTGTGGCATTCCTTGGAGAGACGGGACTGCTCGGACAGACAGTCTAGGGAACGACAACAACAACAACAACACATTATAATTATAATCCCTAAGTGACTTCAGGACCCATCCGGAGGTTGTTGCCACTTACTTGAAGGCCTGGGTGGGTTTAGGGTTTAAGGTTTAATTCTGAGCTTTTGATTATTTTTACTGTTTTCCACAACTTGTTGTTATGTCTCCCCCCACCTCACACACATTCTACCAAGGGTATCTACCCTGTAATAAAGGAGTTAGCCAGCCAAAACACCTTTTTTCCTGCCCATTGTTTATTACTTCAGCAAAGTTTTTATTCAACTGCTGTAGTTGTTCTTTTTCTTGTTCTCCTAGGTGTATTTCTTTCTTCTTTTTTTAGGGTGGCTCTCTCCCAGTGCACCTGGGGTTGTATTTTTTTCTGTAGTCTATAGGAGATGCCAAGATGAGAAGGAGGGTGGAGGGGAGTGGAATATGTAGGGGATGGAATGGGTGGGAGTGGTTTCTATGCCTTTTTCTTTTTGGCTACCCCCTGTGTAAGGGGGAAAAAGCCTTTGGTATATATCTAATATTTCACCCAGGTCGGTGGACAGGATGCAGGGATGACCCGTCATCCAGGAGGTGCCAAGATGAGAGGGAGGGAGGAGGGTGGAGGGGAGTGGAATATATAGGAAATGGAATGAGTGGGAGTGGTTTCTATGCCTTTTTCTTTTTGGCTACCCCCCATGTAAGGGGGAAAAAGCCTTTAGTATATGTATGTATAGGAATGTCTTTTGTTTGCCTTTTATATGGTCAATGCAATTTCAGTCATTGCTCTATCTAAGGATGGGAACTGGTCTGTTACAAAGGTCTCTAAATTATTTGTTATATCCTATGTGTAATATTTTTAAATTTATGGATGAAGGTACTTCACATGGGAACAGTAAAGTCTGTAAAAATCCTTGACATGTATTAGCTGTAGTAGGGCAAGGGTGGTTATGAACACAGATTGTTCCTTGCCATCATATTGAATGTGTAAGCTCAAATTATCAGGCATTACCCAACAAAAGTAGGTTACACTGGAAAAGGATGATATAAATTATTATTTTCATCATGTTATCATCTTCACCGTAATTATTGAAATAGGGTCATTATATCTGCAGATAAGTTTGACCAGTTTTGGACCATCAACCGCAAATTGATGGAGTGTGGTGCTGATGAAAGCTTCAAGAACATTCCGTTTCGACTTCATATCCCTGACAGTCCTCCTATACAGAAACTGATTAAACCAGTTGCAGATGATGGCAGAAGATTGACCCTGGGAGATTTATTATCAGAAGTGATTCCAGACAAATTAAATGAAGGTAAAAACAATTTATATATTTACTAAGTAAATGTTGATATTTTGACAATATTGTACATGTTTCCTTGATTTCTTTACAGTGAACTCTTTTTTTACTTTATTCATACACCTTAACTGTGCATGGTAAGTAGGCTGAATGAGGAGGAGAAGAAAGAATAATAATGGGGAATACCAGGTGAAACTGAGAGAGGTATGGGATGTTTTGAGGGATAAAGAAGGTTCATGAACAGAGGAACAATGGGTATGCTTCTAGAAGGGTGTGCTAAAACTTGCAAAGACAGCATGTGGGATGATGATTGTTGTCTTGAGTTTCACCAGGTGGAAAACCACATTTTTCATTAGTTGTTCTGTATTCATTCTTTCCATATACTTGAACCACTGCAACAAACAAAAGTCCTCAAAGTCAAGGACCACCTCGACATGAGAGGCACACAAACACTTGCTGCAGCCACCACAAACACATCACACCCGCTACACTACATAGCAGAACACCCACACACACCAAGAAACATTAAAACTACACCCAAAGACCTTTATTACGCACAGATACTCTCTTCTCTTCCTCCACAACCACCAAATACCAGCCTCCGGAAACATATTCATAATCATATCACTCACCGCTCCATTAACACACTGAAAGACAACACACTGCTGCATGCCAGACCCCCTGATATGCACCCTTCTGAATCCTCTCTCCCACGAAAGGACAGAGTCCACTTGGCCAGACTGCGATGCGGTCACCACCCAGCACTTCTAAGCTACCAGAAGAGGCTGGACGACCGTGTTGTGAACAGCTGCCCAGGATGTAACACTTCACCCCATACCATACAACACATAATGGAAGACTGCATTATACACAATCATGCACGCAAACAACACAACATACACTCTATAAAGGATTTGTGGGAAAACCCAGTTTCGGCTGTGGCCTTCCTTGGGGAGACGGGACTGCTCGGACAGACAGTCTAGGGAATGACAACAACAACAACAACTGCAACAGCTTCCTTGTAACACATATTTTCTTCTTCACCTCCACATTTCTCACTATCCATTCTTGAAACACCAGCCACACTTCTCAGATACATATATTCTGTTCTTTTCAAACTATGTTAATTCTACAATAATTTTTATTCAAAGAATAGGGCTGCTTGCATTATGTATTAATTAATGGAAGCAGTCCCATTCGTTGAACAAATTATTGTGATGTTATCCCACAGTGGACTGGAATTGTTTGTTCAGTTGCTTTGTAGCTTTGCAGGTTATCCCTTAGTGGGCTGGAACTTATAACGTAACATTTCACATATACAAGGCCTAGTCACATGCCCATAGATGCAGGGCCCAATGCATTTACTTCACTTGTTTAGGCTAGTCATGCAGGGATGACCCGTCATCCAGGAGGTGCCAAGATAAGAGGGAGGGTGGAGGGGAGTGGAATATATAGGAAATGGAATGGGTGGGAGTGGTTTCTATGCCTTTTTCTTTTTGGCTACCCCCTGTGTAGGGGGAAAAAGTCTTTGGTATATGTATGTATGTATGTATGTTTAGGCTAGATGTAGGACTGTATGTATCTCATTAGATTTATTGTAATGTTATAGTAAATGCACATTATAGGTGGTGTCTTTGTAGCATCTGGCATTTTTCTTTCTCTTCTCAGGTAACAAAGTTGTGATTCAGGGTATTGAGCCACCACCTGAGACACCCATCCAGTGGCTTAGTGAACATTTGAGCCACCCCGACAACTTTCTGCACATCTGTTGTTTACCACCTCAGCAGGCTTGAAGTAATTTTACTGAATAACCTGTAAGAGGACACGAGGTCTCCCTAAGCTGAATAAAATGGTATGGTATTCACTGGAATCTATATTTCAAGGGCCAAAGTCCAAAGGCATATATCCACCCACATACCACTCCCATCAACCACCCTTTCCACCCATTCATCTTAATTCCTTATGGATGATAGGTTATCCCTGTATCCTGCTCACTGTCCTGGGTCAGAAGCATTGCAGGAAGATACAACACACCCACAGCAAGGCTGCTTCACTTAATTGGTGACTTCCCCCTCTCCACCTCCATATGCAGAAATATAGAAGATGGGGAGAAATCCCTTCAGGCTACGTCAAATTTTCATTCACACACAACCACTCCTTAACCCCCTCCCCATCCCTCATCCACTCCCTTCCTTGCATCATAGTACCAGCTATACAAAGCCATTCTCTGCTCACCCTTATCTCCCACCTTCTCTCTTCCCTGTTCAACAGGGAATAGAATCATTTAAAGTGGATATTGTACTGAACTGATTGGTTAAGAATTGAGCTGCATCCAATTTTCATTAAGGGGGAAAAAGCCTTTGTATATATATATGTATGTATGTATGTAATATTATCAGTATACTTCATAATTTGTATGAAAGCACATTGTGTATATTTTATAATATATTAAACTTACAGAATCAGCCTTTGCACATGTTGCATTATATCATAAGAAAAGTTTAAGTTTCAGTCTGAGTGTGGTAGCTAAGTGGACTAGAGTACCATTATCTACAGGCGAGAAGCTACCCCCCCCCCCCCCCCGTGTAGGGGAAAAAGCCTTTCCTATATGTATCTATGAGAAGCTAGATGAACGGCAGTTGAGATTTGGCAAGAGAAACAGTACATGACAGCAATTTTGGTTGTAGTTTAATGTCATGAACTACCCTTATCAGAGGGTATTAGAGTACTTATTGAAGCAGGGAATTTAATGTAGGATGCTCTTACTACAAACTTGCTTGCTAAGCAGAATTCAAACTGCCTCCACTCCCAACCTCCATCACAAGTAGTGATGCTCTAATCCACTTGGCCAGTGAACAAAGGCACACAATGTTAAATAACCAAATTGTAATAAATGCATCAATGCCCAGCCACCTCACAGAGACTTATGTCTGAAAAGTTGAAAAAGGGGAATTTTACGTACATTTGTACAACACTGAATGGGTCCCAGTAATTAGAGATACATTTTAACAACCAAAATGCACATTAATTCTAAGCCATCAAAGGCTGACATGCAGAAACTGAAATGTGGTACTGCCTAGGACTCAAACCCGGCATCCTCATGATAGCCTAGTTGGTAAGTCACTTCTGCACTTGTCATGAGGATGCTGGGTTCGTGTCCTAGGCAGTACCACATTTCAATTTCTGCATGTCGGCCTTTGATGGCTTAGAATTAAAGTGCATTGCATATATATATATATATATATATATATATATATATATATATATATATATATATATATATATATATATATATATGTATGTATGTATATACATATATATACACACCAAGGGCCTTTTTTTTCCCAAAGAGGAATTTTACTTTAAAATAATTGTTGCCTCATGTTTCACTGATTGGAAATCAGTAGCACGACAACAGTTGGCAATGGTCCAGGGGCTCTACAATAGATCTCTTTGGGAAGAAATAGTGGCATGTTGTGTATTGTACAAGTGTGGGGTTGTTTCTATGTAACTAGCTTAAAATAACTGTCAGGTCTCCATGTAAAAAAAGTGGAGGACAGTTGAAGTTGACAAACTCCCTGCTCAGAAACGGAGTGTGATCCACCTCCGGATAGAGGTGAGGGTGATGATGGCCTTTAAAATTAGACAGGCAAGGAGTGAATCTCCATAATATACATTTTTGTAGGACCACCATTAGCAGGTAACTGTTATGTCCCAAAATTATATATAAATTAGTTTAAACAATGCACATTTCAGAAAGATAGAAGTCCTGACTGTCTTGTATCCAGAATGGCAATTAAACACATTTGAAAAAAGGACAGCAACTGATTTGTTTGAATTTCGGATTTTACAGGCCATGTCCCCATTTTCTTTTTTGAAAGTGAATAGGTTATCTCTAGTTACCAAAGACAAAGAGCAATGATGGTGAGATTACATTGTAATTTAATTGTGATGATAAATATAAAGGATTGCTCTTTTTAGTGAGTCATATGCATGTGCTCATATTTAATTGATTTTATGTCGTAATACTTTACATCAAGTTGTGTATGTTGTAATCATTGTGGTTTGTAAGTTTTGTAAAGAATTAAGGTATTTTTGTTTCATATTAAAAGATATATATATGAAGTGCAACAATTTTTATTAAATATATCATTTACATGCTGCCTTTTTTATTTTCCTCCTGGGCCTTGCTGGGAATGTGCTATGTCTTGATGCATTGCTTCTAACCCAGGGAGTTAATTGGGGGTGGGGGTGGGATTGCCCTTCATCCATATGGAGCTATGATAAAAAGGAAGATAAATGGTTAATGGTTATTAATGTATGGGGGATGAGTAGGTGCATGCCTTGGCTGGCTTCTTCTCTTATAAAGGTGGAAGAATCCTTTATGTATATGTATGTATATCTATGAGCATTAATAATTAAGAAAACTATGAGGGTAATTCCAAAAATAAGGTCTCCATGTATAACTACATACATATACCAAAGGCTTCTTTCCCCCTTATAAGGGAGGTAGCCAAAAAAACAGGCATAAAAACCACTCCCAACTATTCCATCCCCATCACACTCCACTCCCCTCCACCCTCTTATCAAAATATTTGTCAATAATGCTTACATCATTTTAAAGCTTGAACATTTATCTATTTTTCTACACAATCACCATTTTGGTCTGTGCACTTTAGTAGGAGCAGTGGCAGTCTCCTCCCTCCCTCTTATAAAAAATTTTTTGTCGATAATGCTTACATCATTTTAAAGCTTGAACATTTATCTATTTTTCTACATAATTACCATTTTGGTCTATGCACTTTTGTAGATGCTGTGGCAGTTTTTGTATGCCCATGTCATACCAGCTGACCACCATGTTGTTGAGGAAGTGTTGAACCTCATCTTTCACCTCATCGTTGTTGCTGAAACATGTTCCATCCAAATGTTCTTTCAACTTAAGGAACAGGTGGTAGTCACTAGGTGCCAAGTCTGGACTGTAAGGTGGGTGGGTGATGATGTCCCATCCAAACTGTTGCAGGAGAGCAGCAGTTTGACAGACAACATGGGGACGAGTATTGCCATGGAGAATGCTTACGCCTTTGCTCAACATTCCTCTTCTCTGGTTCTAAATCGCCTGTCTGAGCATATTCAGTGTCTCACAGCACCTGTCCGCACTTATCGTGGTCCTTAAAACCATGAAGTCAACCATCAATATCCCCTTTTGATCCCAAAATAGAGTTGACCTGACTTTATAGGCAGATTGCATATGTTTGGGTCTTTTAAAAAAGATAAATAAACATAGATTTTATTGTTCATAAAAATATGTATATGTATATACACATGTTCAAGTCACATACTTATTTACATTTATATGTATATTCACCCATTCACAAATATATACCTGTATGCATACATCTATATATATACATATATATAAATCCAGGTGAAAGTGAAAATAATGGCATTTAAAAGTGAATAAGAGAAAGAAGGAAAAGTTGACAGTAGTAAAGGAACTGTGGAATATTCACATTACTGATGATAAAAGGAAAGTGGAATAAAAATGGCAATGTTACAAAGTACAGTAATACTTTACATATGTAAGTACCCAGCACCCTGTATGGCAGGGGTCACCAAACTACAGCCTGCAGACTTGATCTGTCCCATGAGGTCAGTTCCTCCAGCTTGCTGTTGCATGGTGTTGGGAAAAAAAAGAATATATATATATATATATTATTTTTCTAAAACTTTTTTTTGGTAGAATACTCAATGTAAATAAATGACTGTTATGCACTCTCAGCTTACCATTCTCTCAATTATCCGACACATTGTGAAAAATTTGGTGACCCCAGCTGTATTGGATTATTGTATGAATAAGGTTTATGCAGTCCTTACTTCAGGGACCTTAGTGACCCTTATAGATCAAAGTCACAGCATTTTTTATGACTGTAGACTCCTCTCCACTCAAAAGAGGAATGCTGATAATTTTTTATTTCTACCATCTCTCCTTTGTGCTACTCTCCTTAAATCTCCCTTTTATGCTCCCTTCCTTAAATCTCTTGTTTACCATCCCTATGACTATCTCTTAATTTTCCAAATCAACCTATGATGGGAGACAAGAATACTGCTACCATGTTCCAATGTATGTCATAACAAGCAACTAAATGGGACTAGGGACTCCCTCATTTACCTTTCTCCAACATACAGCTGTCAGAGCAAATACATTGTTTTGCCTAAATTACTTCCTTCATAGGGTAGACTAAGGCCCTTGTATATGTATGTATTTCCTTGTACTTACTAGTATACAGGAGGCTAAGTTGAGAGGGAAACAGGGGTGGTGGATGAGAGTGAAATGCAAGGGAGTGGGTGCATGCCTTGATTGGCTATCTCGATTATAATAGGGAGGAAGCCCTTGGTATATAGATAGTATATAGGAAAGGAACTATGCTCTCAGGGTTCTGTCTCTTTCTTTCTATTTATCATACATAGTTTTAAATTTGATTAAGGCTCCACCATGGGCTATACAATTTTCTAGGTTACACTCAGGAATGAATGTAATTAATTTGATAATTTGAATTGTATATAAAAGTGAGCTTTTCTGTTAAATTGGCTTTGTGAAGGCACATGACACAAATTCCAATAAATAATTTTGTAAAACTAACCCTGTTGGGGTGCAAACTGTTGACTGTGTTTACAAGCCCACAATGATGTGCATTTGGCCACTAAAGGACCTTACAAGGCAAGAAGTTCATCACTGGGTCAACTTCCTGAATAAGATCTCAGAACTTATATATGGCCTAATCCATGGGTTATGCTGTGTGTATATATGTATGTTGAAAACCCCAAGTGAAATGATGAATTATTAAAGACCAAACACTATCATCTTATTGAGACATCATCAGGGTACATAGGCATGAGAAAAAAAGTGGTACATATACATATGTATATATACATATGTATAAAGTGTGTATACATATATATATATATATATATATATATATATATATATATATATATACACACACACTGTATACTACAATTATAAGTAAATACAACAATAGCATTGTTAAGGATGGTATCACAAAATAGTATGAAATTCAATTGAGATGCTTTCTCAGGGTTTAATCAATGATATCATGACAAACTTTTAGAAAAGAACTACCTAGATTAATCTCTGCAGGTATTCCTAAATGGGAAAATACATACATATACCAAGGCTTTTTCCCCCTTCCAAGGGAGGTAGCCAAAAAGGGAAAGGCATAAAAACACTCCCACCCATTTCATCCCTAAATACACTCCACACACCTCCCACCCTCCCTCTCATCTGAGCACCTCCTGGATGACGGGTCATCCCTGCACCCTGCCCACCGCCCTGGGTCAGAAGCAGTGTCGCAAGACACAGCACATCCACAGCAAGGCCGCTTCATTTAATCGGCGACCCCCCCTCTCCGTCCCCCCTTGCATATAAGGAGAGGACGGGGAGAAATCCCTTCGGGCTGCGTCAAAATTTACTCACACATACTACCCCACCCCCCAACCCCCCGCCCATTCCTCCTCATACAATCACAACATCATCCATATACAACCATTCTCCACTCACCTCTGTCTTCCGTCCTCTCCCTTCCTTCCTCAACAGACATTCCCCTCTTCCCCAAAGCCCCCTTCACCCCATCCATCCACCTCATCCTAGGACGTCCCCTCATGTTCACTCCCTCCACATCTGCCTTCCATACCTCTTTTACTAGTCTTTCTTCACTCATTCTTTCCATGTGTCCAAACCATCCTAATATTCTTTCATCAACCCTATCTCCCAAATCCTTTTTCACCCCTGTTCTCCTTCTCACCTCCTCATTTCTCACTCTATCTGGCCTAGTAACCCCCACCATACTTCTCAGATACCTCATCTCAAACACATTCAAACTCCTTCTCTCTTCTTCTCTTATGTTCCACGTTTCTGCCCCATACAGTGCTGTTGGCACAATCACTCCTTCATACAGTCTCCTCTTCGCATCCATTCCCAAATGTCTATTCCTCATTACACTCTTTAATCCACCAAGGCCTTTACTCGCTTCTCTCAATCTACATTCTACCTCCACCTTCACTCCACCTTTTCCTGCTACACTTGCACCCAAGTATCTAAAACTATCCACTTCCTCCAGTCGCTCTCCCTTAATGTTCACTTCCAGTCTACTGCCACTTTCACCCCTTGTACATCTCATCACCTTACTTTTACCCACATTTATCTTTAGCTTTCTTCTATCACATACTCTCCCAAACTCTGCCACCAGCTTCCTCAATCCCTCCTCTGACCCTGCCACAAGCGCAGTGTCGTCCGCAAACAACAGCTGGCTCACCTCCCACTTTTCTCCATTTTCTTTAACCATCTCCAATCCCTGACCCACTACCCTAGCATTCACCTCTCGCACCACCCCATCCATGTATAAGTTGAACAGCCAGGGCGACATAATGCATCCTTGACGAAGTCCCACCTTTACTTCAAACCACTCACTCTCTCCATTTCTAATCCTGACACAAGCTCTACTACTCTCATAAAAACTCTTGACAGCTTCCAAAAGCTTTCCTCCTATCCCATAAATCTGCATAACCTCCCACAGTGCCTTTCTGTCTACCCTATCATAAGCCTTTTCCAGATCCATAAAAGCCCAAAAAACATCCTTCCCCTTTCCTATAGCTTTCTCACATATCTGTCTTACCACAAAGATCTGATCTACACAACCTCTACCTGTCCTAAATCCAAACCATTCCTCACCAATTACTCCTTCTGTTCCTCTCCTAATCCTCTCAATTAAGATCCTCCCATAAGCCTTCCCTACTACACTTAACAGGCTAATCCCTCTGAAACTACTACATTCACACTTGTCCCCTTTTCCCTTGTAAAGAGGAACTATACATGCACTTCTCCAGTCCTCCGGTACTCTACCCTCTCTCCAGCAAACATTAAATAACCTCACCAACCAGTCCACCATCACTGAACCTCCCTTTTTCAGACATTCTGCATGGCATCCATCCAGACCAGGTGCCTTACCTGCTTTCATCATCTTTACAACTGCCTTCACCTCATCCTTCCTTATTTCTCCTCCATTCTCCTCACTCATCACTCTCATTTTCTTCGCATTTCCCACTGCAGCTATCTTTCCTTCCCTATCCTCCTTCACATTTAGCAACTCCCTAAAATATTCTGCCCATCTTCCCCTTACTGCCATCTCTTCCATTATCATCTCTCCATCTGTACCTTTTACCTTTTCTTCCCTACTTGATTCGCCTCCTCTTCCTCTCTTAATTTCTTTCCAAAACATCTTTTTATTACTTTCAAAATTTTCTGTCATACTCCTACCCCATTTCACATCTGCGAAAATAGTATCATTTAAGTAACGAGTGCTTGTCTGTTTTAAAATATGAATATTATCATTAGTTATAAATTTACAAATGTCTTGAAAGCACATGGTATCACCTCCAGATTCCAATAAACATGAAGTTCATGAGGACTTAATGCTGTGAAATGTGGTAACTATATGTTTAGAACAACAAAAAGACTAGCCTTTTGATTAGTATGAGATATCCACTAAGAGAAAACTGTCTCTTCTCATCTAAATATACAGAGAAATAGGGCAAGGATGCCATATAAACTTAGGAGTAAGGTTGATGATGGCTTCATGATAGACCATGCAGAGCTAACAAAGACCCTTCGACATTGTGAACTCTGCATAGGTCGAGGCTTCTTCTCAGAGTCAAGGGCTGTGACACAAACTGTATACATCCCTCGCTTTATTTCTGGAAATCTGAAAAAAGGTGATTTGCCTAAATAGTATCAAATTTTGGATAATCATCTATGGTATAGATAAATATTCATATTATGATCAAACTAATCTATTAAGTCACACAACTTAATAATCTAAAGAACTGAAGATAAATATAAAGTATTATTATTATTATTATTTTATAAAATGTAGCTGGTATATGTTAATATACCTAACATTTGCTTAAAAGGATTCTGAAATTAACAAGGTTGAACAAATACAAAGAGCAACAACCAAATTGATCCCCAACCAAGCAAATAAATCATATGAGAATAGATTAAGGACAAAACTCAAACTAAAGGATCTTTCCAAATAGCCTAGTGCTGATGTTTATATGAGAAATGAAAGGATAGATGTTTGGTGTTGGATGTTGGTGCAAATAGTTCTAGATAATCTATGTAGAAACAGGAATTCATGCTTTTTAACCTTTTTAGTGAAGGGAGTTTACTTTATTTAAATGAAAGGGCCTAACAACAACCAGAATAAAGTAGACAAGTCCACTAGTGCAAAGTAAATGTCAGAATTGTAATTAACCCTTTTAGAGTGAAATATCTTGATGGAATATTTAAAGATTTTGTTATAATTAAACCAAGTGTTTTGCTGAATAAACCGTGATGAGTTGGCAAGTGGGCTTATAAACATGGTATCAAAAAGAGAACAGTGGAAAGAGTGGCATTATCAAAAGTGGAATCCAATTTGGTGGCATCCAATCAAGTATTGTAAGTGTTGCCATGAAAAGCTTAAAACTGAAAAAAAGGTAAATAAGGTCAACTGGAGATACAGTAGTTGTGAGTTGTAACTCCAAATATGATATCTATTATCCATTCAATAAACCACAACTTACCTTTCCTGTCTGTGTATATAGGACAATGATTTACTTGCTTTCAGCTCCCCAGAGGTGGTGTTCCTCACAGATATCAGGAAGCCTCCTACATCTTCCCTTGTGGTTACAAACCACTGGACGTTGAGTTTATGCATTTTCTTCTCCATCATCCGAAATTGGATGTCTGGAGTAATCTAGAAAAGCAGACAATTTATGAGAATAACTGCATATTCTACAGTATTTAGATATACACCTAAGTGATAAACAAGCCCTTCCTTTTTATATATATATTCTTTATGATATACACTGTATACATCATATTATATAATCCTGTTATTCATTATAATCATGTGCAAGCAGCACTTATTAATACATTAATCCCACCATAACTATCAACTGCCATATATCAAACTAGGAATAATACATCCTCATTGCAAATGAGTCTGAATTTAAGACCTCTTTAGACAGATAATCTGTATGACACTGTTTTTTCCATATGTTAACAAGATAGTACATAAGCAAATACATTGTTCCATCTAATCTAATAACTAATTGCCAGCATGACTTCATCATTAGATCATGTTTAACAAATCCTCTTGAACCTCTGGAACATTGGATGTCTTATTATGATAAAAGAGAACCATTCAATATTATACATTTTGATTTCAAGAAGACATATGATAGTGTACGTCCCCCATCAAAGGCTACTACACAAATTAAAGAAACTAGGAGTAAAATGCAATGTTTTGAATGGGACTGAAACTTTTTTAACAGAAAGAGGACAGTGTGTGCCTGTACATGGTGCATATTCTAAATGGAGCAGTACAAAGAGTAGGGTGCCACAAGGGTCAGTGCTTGGGCCCATGCTGTTCACCATCTTTGTAAATGATTTGACAATAGTATTGAATTAGTATGTAAAATATTTGCCAACAACACCAACATTTATAATAAAGTAACATTAGAGGAAAACCCATTTAAGCCTCTTGAAAATTACATAAAAAAGTTAGAGGAAAGGTAAAAAACTTGGGAATATGAATTCAATGCAGAAATGACAAAAAACTTGGAAATATGAATTCAGTGCAGAAAAGAGCAAATTTATGCATTGCAGACATAGTAATCCTTGTGGAAATTATCTGGAACATAATTTTGAAGGAGAACATGGTAGTAGTGAATAAGGAGAAGGATCTTGGAGTAATTACCACAAACAATTTGAAACCAGATGACCATATTGCAATAATTGTTAAAAAAGGAAGCCAAATGGTTGATATGATCAAGTATTCCTTTCATTATTTATCTATAGAAACATTTAAGATTTTGTACAAAAGCCGTCATCCAGGAGGTGCTCAGATGAGAGGGAGGGTGGGAGGGGTGTGGAGTGTATTTAGGGATGAAATGGGTGGGAGTGTTTTTATGCCTTTCCCTTTTTGGCTACCTCCCTTGAAAGGGGGAAAAAGCCTTGGTATATGTATGTATGTATGTATGTACAAAAGATATGTAAGGGCAGACACAGAATATGCTCTTCAAGTCTGGTCTCCACATCTGAGGAATGACATCAACAAAATTGAAAAAGTTCAAAGAAAAGCTACCAAACTGGCATGTAAACTGAGACAATTACCATATAAGGAGAGCCTGAATAAGCTGGCACTAGTAATGTTTGGAGAAAGAAGGTGAAGAGGAGATCTAATTGAAACTTATAAAATCCTCAGTGGAATAAAACAGATAGTCAGCACAAACTTATTTCAAATGAATAGACATGGGAGAAATATTTTCAAGAAATGCTCAAGAGTAAACATCAGAAAAAAAAACATTATTCAAGGAGTAGTGGACTGTTGGAATTTATTGCCAGAGAATATGGTTTACTTGACCACAGTCAATGATTTTAAGAAAAATTAGGATAATATATAAAATTAAGTAATGTAAGCATATATATGTAACTTGGAGAAACTCTGGTGAGGCAAGCAATTAAGCACCAGTAGGTACATATAATATATCACTTGTTATACTGATGATCTATTCCAACTGTAGTGATACCCTTACAAGATGACCCCAGGAAGTGACATACTATACATATATATATATATATATATATATATATATATATTTTTATATGTATATATATATATATATATATATATATATATATATATATATATATATATAGTATGTCACTTCCTGAAGAAGCACCATAGTGCGAAACTAGTTAAAAAATATACTCTTGTTCTATTTGTGTGTTTTCCCCTCTGCCTCTCTCACAACCTGTCAAGATGTCATCATATATATATATATATATATATATATATATATATATAGATATATATATATATATATATATATATATATATATATACACACATACATATACACATATATACATGTATATACATATATATATATGTATATATATACTGTATATATATATTATAATACATATATATATATAATGTATATATATATATGTATATATATATTATAATACATATATATATATAATATATATATATGTATATATATATATATTATTATCATTATCATCATTAGTTTCCTATTTCAATCTACCTCTTATTACTATTTACCTTTGTTTTCCCATGATCATATTCCTCCCTCCCCTCCTCTTTGTTCATCCCATGCTACTTCCTCACTTTTGTAACAAATTCATTTCTTTTCTCTTCACACCCTCCTCTGTACACTCAATCCTGTTTCTTTTAGACATTTGCACAATTTTCTTCACATTCATCACTCATTTTTCACTATTTTCCTCTTTCATTCTCTCACAATTTTAGTTCCATAATCACTAGTGACTTGCCATCCAAATATCTAAACTCCAGTAACATACTACTCAAACATCTTCAACAATCTATCCCTAGTACCCCACAATACATCCATCCAAAAACAAACACATAAATCACAAAACAAATGCTCCTAACTAGAAAAATCACTCCCAAGACACACAAAAATAGCCCTAGCACCCGACATCAGATCACCACCTAGCATTAATGATTACTAATATACAATTGGCCTGGTGACAGACACCAAATGCCAAGGGTACAATCATTACACTAAAGACATAAAGAACATTCTCTTTCACTATCTTGCACTCACTCAAAACAACTCCACAAAATCTCTTCACTGAATGACTAAGTTATGGGCTGAACCAGTGACCATGATCAGTTTCCCTGAGACCATTGGGCTCCTGTAAGAGATATCTAATCACTATCTTCTCTTCTCCTCTATTTAGCTTTCTGTCATGGCAGAGAGAACCATCTCCCTGCTGCCCATCTTTATAATCCATCAATCCCCTCACCTCCACCTGGAGGTGCAATAATGAGGGGCAGGCATTCAGTCTCTGGAGAGCCCAAGATCTATCTCTAACAACTTAACTGTATCTCCTCCACCTTTTCACATAAGGAGAGCTGACAACCTCCAGCTGTTTTCCTCCTCTTTCTATTTTCAGCCAATGACAAAGAAACATGTACAACATTTCAAAATTTCTTCGCAAAGAGTACAGGTTTCCAGTTTTTGAAAATTGATGCAGGAATTATTATTACCATTCCTTCGACTACATTATTTCTCTCTCCCAGTTTTTTACATAAAGAGAAATGACAACCATATTCTGCTCCCCTCCTCCCACAAGTTGATGACACAGAAATAGACCCACACTAATACAACATAGACTTTGGGTCCTTTTTTCCAGAGATATCTATGGGAGGGCCTGGGGATTGTTGCTAGCTATTGTAACATTGTGGGATTCCAGTTAGTGAAACTTGAGGCAAGAGTTATTACAGTTTTATCATTACACAACATTTATATAAAATATTTATGTAATGTACACTTTGAAACATAATCACCTGATACTTGATGTCATCTTCATCCTTTTGAAGGGCTTTGAAATCATGACAGTCCAGTTCTTTCTCAGTGATGAAGGGCAAACTTCGGTTGTGCAGACCCACTGGCTTGTCACACACAATGTCCTGCCAGACTTCAGAACCAAGCCATGTGGACAGCCACCTTCGAATTGGTCGCATAAGGCAGTCACACTGAACAGGATTTCCTTGATACCTGTTTTATAAAAAGGCTATTACAATATGATAAAAGTATAAATAATTTTTTTATGTTCACATTTTATTCTGTTTTTATGCAAGGATCATGAATATATATTTTTTTTTCTGGCAAATACAAGATTAAGAAATTCATAGAAACTTGAATTTATTCAAGACTAAATTATGCATCAGCAATTTGGTCCCCATACAGAATGAAGGATATAAATAAGATTGAGAGAATACAAAGAGCAGCAACCAAAATGGTTGGCAGATAAACCATATTGAGGAGAGACTAAAAGGACTGGGTCTGCCAACTTTCAAAGATCAAAGAGAAAGATTTCTATGAGTTTTTTTCATCATCTCCCCATTCATATTGTGAAAAGTCACTAATCTTCTGCAGCAGTCCATATGTCTCTCCAACAATCCTGCTAATATGTCTGTTAGGTGACAAGTTGTCTTTTATCAACACTCCCACATCTTTCTCCACTTTTCCTTTTGTAATTGATTCACTTAATTAAGAATAGCTTAAATGTGGTCTTTTGTATTAATTGCCCATTTTTAGTATTATACATTTTTGCAATAAAATTCATTTGCTATTTTTGGCTCCATATGAAAATGTGTCTACATCATTTTGCAATGGTCTGCAGTCCTCCTAATTTATCACTCTTTTTGTGATTTTTCCATCATCTGCAAACATGTTGGCATAGGTTGTTGTACCTTCCATCATTTCATTAATGTAGATACGTACATACATATACCAAGGCTTTTTCCCCCTTCCAAGGGAGGTAGCCAAAAAGGGAAAGGCATAAAAACACTCCCACCCATTTCATCCCTAAATACACTCCACACACCTCCCATCCTCCCTCTCATCTGAGCACCTCCTGGATGACGGGTCATCCCTGCACCCTGCCCACTGCCCTGGGTCAGAAGCAGTGTCGCAAGACACAGCACATCCACAGCAAGGCCGCTTCATTTAATCGGCGACCCCCCCTCTCCGTCCCCCCTTGCATATAAGGAGAGGACGGGGAGAAATCCCTTCGGGTTGCGTCAAAATTTAATCACACATACTACCCCACCCCCCCGCCCATTCCTCCTCATGCAATCACAACATCATCCATATACAACCATTCTCCACTCACCTCTGTCTTCCGTCCTCTCCCTTCCTTCCTCAACAGACATTCCCCTCTTCCCCAAAGCCCCCTTCACCCCATCCATCCACCTCATCCTAGGACGTCCCCTCATGTTCACTCCCTCCACATCTGCCTTCCATACCTCTTTTACTAGTCTTTCTTCACTCATTCTTTCCATGTGTCCAAACCATCCTAATATTCTTTCATCAACCCTATCTCCCAAATCCTTTTTCACCCCTGTTCTCCTCCTCACCTCCTCATTTCTCACTCTATCCAGCCTAGTAACCCCCACCATACTTCTCAGACACCTCATCTCAAACACATTCAAACTCCTTCTCTCTTCTTCTCTTATGTTCCACGTTTCTGCCCCATACAGTGCTGTTGGCACAATCACTCCTTCATACAGTCTCCTCTTCGCATCCATTCCCAAATGTCTATTCCTCATTACACTCTTTAATCCACCAAGGCATTTACTCGCTTCTCTCAATCTACATTCTACCTCCACCTTCACTCCACCTTTTCCTGCTACACTTGCACCCAAGTATCTAAAACTATCCACTTCCTCCAGTCGCTCTCCCTTAATGTTCACTTCCAGTCTACTGCCACTTTCACCCCTTGTACATCTCATCACCTTACTTTTACCCACATTTATCTTTAGCTTTCTTCTATCACATACTCTCCCAAACTCTGCCACCAGCTTCCTCAATCCCTCCTCTGACCCTGCCACAAGCGCAGTGTCGTCCGCAAACAACAGCTGGCTCACCTCCCACTTTTCTCCATTTTCTTTAACCATCTCCAATCCCTGACCCACTACCCTAGCATTCACCTCTCGCACCACCCCATCCATGTATAAGTTGAACAGCCAGGGCGACATAACGCATCCTTGACGAAGTCCCACCTTTACTTCAAACCACTCACTCTCTCCATTTCTAATCCTGACACAAGCTCTACTACTCTCATAAAAACTCTTGACAGCTTCCAAAAGCTTTCCTCCTATCCCATAAATCTGCATAACCTCCCACAGTGCCTTTCTGTCTACCCTATCATACGCCTTTTCCAGATCCATAAAAGCCCAAAAAACATCCTTCCCCTTTCCTATAGCTTTCTCACATATCTGTCTTACCACAAAGATCTGATCTACACAACCTCTACCTGTCCTAAATCCAAACCATTCCTCACCAATTACTCCTTCTGTTCCTCTCCTAATCCTCTCAATTAAGATCCTCCCATAAGCCTTCCCTACTACACTTAACAGGCTAATCCCTCTGAAACTACTACATTCACACTTGTCCCCTTTTCCCTTGTAAAGAGGAACTATACATGCACTTCTCCAGTCCTCCGGTACTCTACCCTCTCTCCAGCTAACATTAAATAATCTCACCAACCAGTCCACCATCACTGAACCTCCCTTTTTCAGACATTCTGCATGGCATCCATCCAGACCAGGTGCCTTACCTGCTTTCATCATCTTTACAACTGCCTTCACCTCATCCTTCCTTATTTCTCCTCCATTCTCCTCACTCATCACTCTCATTTTCTTCGCATTTCCCACTGCAGCTATCTTTCCTTCCCTATCCTCCTTCACATTTAGCAACTCCCTAAAATATTCTGCCCATCTTCCCCTTACTGTCATCTCTTCCATTATCATCTCTCCATCTGTACCTTTTACCTTTTCTTCCCTACTTGATTCGCCTCCTCTTCCTCTCTTAATTTCTTTCCAAAACATCTTTTTATTACTTTCAAAATTTTCTGTCATACTCCTACCCCATTTCACATCTGCTCTCCTCTTTGCCTCCTTAATGTAGATAAGAAACAGTATTAGTGCAAGCACTCAACATTGCAGAATTTATCTAGTTACTGATCTCCATCCTGACATCTTATCTTTTACTACTGTCATCATATACCTTCCTTTCAAAAAAATGTTCATACATTCAAGTAGTTTGGCTCTTAGTCCTCCAATATGCTCCAATTTCCACATGAGTTGATAGCAAGATACTTTATCAAAAGTGTTCTCTAGGTCGAGGTACACACAATCTTCCCAGTCCTCCCTCCCTTGCAGCAGATCAATCACTCTAGTAAAAGCTTAAAAGGTTTGAAACACATGACCTTCCAGATTTGAATCCAAATGGACGGTCAGAATATTCATCTCTTCAAGATATTAGGTCCATTGATCTTTCAGAAACCTTTCACACAACTTCACTATTGTGCTGGTCAATGATACCAGCTTATAATTTATTGGTGTCTCCTTACTTCCACTTTTGTGAATTGCTACTACATTAACCATTTTCCAATCATGCAGCACTATTCCTTCTTCTAATGAGCACACAATAAAACCATGAATCTTGTCTGCCAGTTGTTCCCTACATTCTTTCAGTTGCCAACTTGAGATCTCATCAGATCCTGAAACTTTTCTCACATCCAATGATCCCAAAAGATTGAGCACTTCCCTCATTTCTACATTAATATCTTCTAAACCCTAATTCTTGCTCACCTTGTTTCCTTAAAAAAAAAAAAAAAAAAAAAAGTGTCTTCCTATGTGAAGACAGATTTCATTTATCATTTCTGCCTGAGCTGAGGCCTCCTCAACGACCTCAGCATCCACTATTAGCTTGGTGATTTCTTCCCTGTGTTTCAGTTTACCATTGATAAACCTACAAAATAGTTCCAGTTCATGTTTCCATTTATCTACAACATCTTCCTTCCTGCATTTCTAGCATGTAAGTTTCTTTTGTTTTATTAATTCTTCTCTTCCATTTCCCCCAAGCCTGCATTTTTCTTTTCAATCTCACATCTTTTTGTCTTCTTTTTTCTGTTTTTTTTCCTTCTCTTAATCTTTGGCACATGTAAATGTCAAGAAAGATTTCTCATTTCCTCATCATTTCCATGTTATTCATGAATTCTTCCCAGTCTGCTTCTTCAATGAATTTCTGCAAGCCTGATTAGTCTGCTTTGCCTGTATGGTTCATTCCTCATCTCTATTTCTTCATCTGCTCCTAGATTATGCTGCATGGCCACTCTTTTCTATGAAGCAAAGTTATTTCAAAGAGCTAATGATGTCTGGCTCTTTAGTTATTAGCAGATTTAATCTCATGGGAATGTCATCTCCTCTTACCCTAGTTATTTCCTTTACCCACTTGGTCATTGTGTTCTCTATTGCTATACTTAACAGAGTATTTCCCCTGGAATCTGTCTTGTCACTTATTTCCCACTCTTCCCAGTTTACTTCACTGCAATTATAATCTCCAAGATATTGTTACTTTGTTCAATAGTTTTCTTTAGGAGAATTATGTCCAACAATATTTCTTGATATTCAGCTTCAGTCCAAGCTCTTGTCTTGGGGGACAGGGGCATAGGCAACCATGATGTCTCTACAAATCACTAAATCAGGCTCATTTACCCTCAAGTAATCATTTATCTCCAATCTGGCCGATGGTAAATCATCTATATCTGCATAGGCTTCTTCAAGTTTCCTTCCAGTGTTTCCCATGCAATGTTGCCCTCCTTTCTTTTCCAACCAATTTCTTCTCACTTTGATTGAAAACTAAATGAAAAATGCTTCTTTTCTTTTTCTGTCTGCATTTTATTTTTTACTTTCCCATCTTTTAAAAGTTTGTGTCTGCATGTTCATTTTCAGTTCCATTTTTCCTTTATTTTTTGTTAACTTCCACAACTTATTGATTACTTTTGTTATGACTTGCCACTGATGTTGTTTTTATTGGACACAAGCCATTTCTCTTGTAATGACCTAACTTAAACATGTCATCAATCTAATCCTTTAAACCCTGAGTCATTTCCTATAATCACGGAGGTAATTTCTCTTCCCTTTTGTATCTCATGTTCTTGGCATACCTTCCATGAAGTGGTGTGGTCTTCCCGTCAGCCAAAAAATTGCACATCTAGTTTTATCAACCAGTGGCGGATCCAGGATAAAAATTGGGGAGGGGGACCTGAAATTTTGTAAATGTACATGATGCTTGGGGGGGGGGGGGCTTACCTGAATTTTGTGATTATAGATGACGGATTTAAAGATATGTACTCTGTATTACGAATACGATTATTTTGAATATAAATTTAAGTATATGTTGTCTTTATTTTATTATTATTTTTTTTTTTTTTAGAAAATTAGGCAAAAGTAATACTTAATCTTACATTTGAAAGATTTCCCATCAATGATGTGTTGACTATTCTACTACAGTAATACTGCTTTCTGCCATGTACCAGTGTACACGTGACAGGTTTCTCGACCTCTACAATGAGGTAATGAAAGAATAAATTTGGTGGGGAGCTTCAGCCTCTCCCCCTGGATCCGCCACTGTTATCAACTGTATCTCAGACAAAAGATTACCGGTAACTTGTTTGAGCGCGCGCGTGTGCGTGTGCGTTTGTGTAAACATTCACTTACTTTACAGTTGTGCCGTTGACAACTTTGTCCACAAAATCTTCGTAGTAATGATAAAGCTGATTGTTCCGAACATCAACATAAGTGATGTTCTCGTTGGACATGATGACGGCCGAAGGAATTGAGATAAGAAGGTTGTTTTGCATGTAGATCTCTTTCAAGGACCTGTTCCTCCCGAGGACGTACTGTCCGAGAGCCTCGAGATCGTTGTGCGAGATGTCGAGAACTTCTAACTTCGTCAGGTTCCCGAAAACACTCGGCCGTATCTCGTTGAGGATGTTGTTCGAAAAGTTCAGATACTTGACCTTCTGGAGACCTATCAAGAGGTTCTTCGTCAACACGGGGATCTGGTTATAGCTTAGATCGACACGTTGTACATTGTAAGGGATGTATCTGTGGTATGAGAACATCTTCTTGGACACGTAGTTGAATTCGTTGTGGGATAAGTTGAGGCTCCGCACAGAGAGGAGGTCGTCAAAGAGACCGTTAGTTTCTGTTAAAGAGAGAGAGAGAAAAAAATATGGTTACCATTTTCAGTGCCTTAGTTTGTTGTACATTAATAACTTCGCTAATGTAATCTCACACGAACGAACACGCACAAGCACACACATGGCTAGGCAATTGAAGATACGTAGGAGACGGGACCCAACGACCGTTGCTCCTTTCCTGTATACTACTATTAGATAAATTAGCTATATGCACACACACACACACACACACACTCAAACCACAATATCATATTATCTCTTGTGATTTTTTAATTTAAAAATTATGATCTAATAAGGAAATTTCAAACATTTTCTCTAGTCTCACCCCGAGACAAGAATAGACCACTTGCTCATGTTACTAATTGCTTTTGCGTACATTGGAAATCATCGCCTCTTTCCGAGTCTAGTAGACAAGAACGTGTCAGGCAAAAGCGGAATTTGGTGTTCACAAGTGTAGACCGGGAGTTCTCTCCACATGCATATCACGCTACATTCCATTTTTGCCTAGCTTTCCGTTAAACTCACTGTACCAAACGACAGTGAAATTAAAACCTACTAGTTTGATATATCTTGATTCTAACAAATCGAGATGCCTACTACCATAGTATACACATATAGAATAACAAATGTATAGGATTTCAATTGTATTAAAGTTGTAATCTTAATGGTTTGACTTCCTAATGACAGACGATTTTTACTTATATTCATCTATCATATCACTTACGAATGATCTATCATGAATAGAATGAATTACATTACCATTGTCCACTCTCTTGAGAAAGTTGTGAGAAAGATCCAGCGACTGTAGGGAAACCAGCCCACGAAAGGCGTCGTTTGGGATGTGGTACAGGGCATTACTGGACAAATTCAACGTCAACAGCTGCAGCAGGCCTTGGAATGACTGTTTGCTTATGTTGCGCAAACCGTTGTGAGCAAGTCTGATTTCAAAGACAACAGGCAGGTTCCCAAAGGCGTTTCTGGTAAGATTTGTGATGTTGTTGTGTTCCAGGTAGAGGTATTGCAAGGTTTGTAATTGCCCCAAGGCTTGCCACGGTGGGTTAGATATGGAGTTGTTATTGAGGCTTAGAGTTTGAAGGGAATTCAAATGCTTGAATGTATCACCGACAATGTTATTTCCTAGTTTGTTACCGTCCAGATTTAGATAAAGTAATGCGTTCATTTGTGGCCACTCTTTTCCAGGGTCAAGAATCGAAATGTTGTTGTTGTTCATGTGCAAGTAATTCAGAGCTTGAGAAATTCTAATAACTTTCGTAAGTCTGTTATGGCCTAGATACAAATATCTTAGAGAAGCTAAGTTGGTAAGGGCGCCACGGGAAACCTTAGTTAAATTGTTATGAGACAAATCTAGCTCTAATACCGTTGGTATTGTTCCAAAAGCTCCTGGTATGATCTCTTCGAGAGCGTTGTAACTCAAATTTATCGACCTGATACTAAATAGGTTATTAAAGTTGTTAGGCTTTAAGGTTTTGAGTTGGTTGTGACTTAAATCGACTGTATGTAGTTCGTATAGCTTAGGAAACACTCTGTATGGTATTGTTTCAATTCTGTTGTAAGTAGCATTGAGGACCTTAATCCCTGAAAAGTGCAGTGAAATATGGCTCAAGTCTGTTATGTTATTGTAGTCAAGCCGAAAGATGGTCATGTAACTGTTATCACCCGGAAATACTTCTCTTCCCATTTCCGAAATGTTATTATGGGAAAGGTCTAGTGTTGTTATGTTAACTGTATTCACGAAGGAATTGTTAGCGAATTTTGAGATCTGATTGTGACTGATGTTGATGGAAACGAGGAACAGGTCTCTGAAAGCGTATTTCTCGATCTCAGTTATCTGGTTCTCGGCCAGTTCGATGAATTCACAGTGCTCCAGACCATCGAAGAGGTAGGCGTCCACTTTGGTCAGATTGTTTCTCGAAAGTTCCACGGTACCAATCCGACGCATCGAAGAAAAGGCTTTCCTTCCAATCTGGAAACCAGAAATCAATCATTAGAATCTGTTGGTCACTACTGACTTTTTTCAGTCCATGAGCCACCTCATAGTTGACTAAAATAACTGTTTTAGCCTATCCAATCCCAGTCAGTATGCCATCAGATTGAAAGTTTTAACTTTTTCACTCCGGGCAATTGTCTTTAGCTTAGGGGATCGGGACTCAGTCCTCCTCACACAGAATAAATTGTCATCAGCTAAAATAATGTCGTCTCAATTATATGAAATATTGACCAAGAACAGTCTGATTCCCTTTGATGATGGGACTATTCCTCAACCAAAAGTGTCGTGGGGTGGGGGTAAGATAGAAGAAAATATATAGTATACGTCATAATGCTGGAAAGATTAAGCTTACTTGTGTTATTTGGTTGTCACTCAGATACAATCGACGCATCATTCGCGTTGTGCGGAAAGTACTATCCGCGATTTTCTTTAACTTGTTGTGCCGAAGGTTTAGAAGACCGATTGCTGTACTTCTACCAAAGGGATTTCTCCCGAATTTGTCGATTGCGTTGTTGGACATATTGCACCATGTCATCTTGTTCAAGCCCTGTAGAGAGGAGCAAGGAACACAGGGCATTAGGAAGACAAGTAAAATTGTATTGCTGTATATACCTAAGCCAACCGAAAACCTTTTTCATTAAACATTTTTGAATTAATTTATTTCATGAAAGTTTTCAAAGATTAGGAAATCACGTAAAACGCTTCTCTTTTGCCGTGATATGAAGAAAAAGACTACAAAGATGATGGTAGAGGAGAGAGTGCCATATAAGTATTAGTAAGACCATATGCTTTGGACTGCATCCTGTTTAGAGGAACTGAGTGTTTGGAAGTTCTTTGCGCATGGGTTGTGAATGCTAGCAATAAGGTGGAACTATCGCTTAATGTTATTTATCTCGTGGATTGTTTACTTGCACTCTTTCTTACAAATGTACACTGATTTGCAGGAAAATGGAATCGCGAAACTCAAAATTTTGGGGATCGCCTGTGTATTTTTTTTTAATGGTGGAGATTTATTCATATCCTAAGAAACTGTATAATGTGGTTCGGTAGAGTATGGACTCCTGTAATGGAGTAACTGGTAAAACATTTGCTGAAGCCGGTAAGTGTACTGTTTTTCTTAATTTATGTATAATGTATACCGCTAGCGAATATGTGAGATTCGCAGATGCAAAGTTAGTTAGTGCAGATAGGTTAGACTATGCAAAGCTAGTAGACTAGCAATACCATCCCGATTAGACTTATTTTGTTAATGAAATCTTCGCCCTAGACTTCTTGGACAGAGACTTTGCCTGCAGAAGAACCTGAATGTATTATTGCCCTCGAACTTCCCACATCTAAAGAAGGGACAGGAATGGGTGCTTGAGTGTGTGTGTGTGTGTGTGTGTGTGTACGTGTGTATCTGTGTATGTTATGCATGCGTGCGTATGTTGCACCCGAACACCTGAATTTGTACATACATAAGTAAACAAATCCTACATGATATACTCACCTGAAAATACTGCGATTCAATCTTTGTGAAATTGTTGTAAGACAAATCCAGAACGCGAACTTCTCTTTTGTTATTGAAAGCATTTCGTGGGATGTTGGAAATCTCGTTGTGATGAAAGTCGATTCGTACCAGTTTCCTCAAGTTCTGTAGAAATATGCAAACCATCAAAACTGTAAACACAGCGCAGTATACATGAGTGATTACATACATGTATTTAGATTTTTAGACTGATGCATGATACCGAGCTTGTACCATTATAAGTACTTATAGCAACATAAAGAAAATACTTGTTTAACATCTGCCCATCTCAGTTCTTCAGGGGGCTTGATTAGATAAAATAATTCATGAACATAAAAACGACATAAAAGCACATAGGACATCAAATTCTTTAGTAGTTCATGCGGAAAAATTCGATCATTTACCAAACTGGAGAGGAGCTGAAGTGCTGCATTAAGGTTTTGATAAATTCACTAGAAGAACTGTAGAATCAGCATACATTTAAACTAAGAATTCATCGAACCATCGAGGAGGGTTTATCAATTTAGCTAAACAAACTAGTATTTTAGTTCTAGAACACATCAGAAAAACAACCTTTCCCAAGTATCCGATAAGATAACTATGTTCAGTACATAAACTTCAATTACAGTTTTCCGCACACTCTCTGAAGAAGTTCTACGCGAACGAAACGTTGGAGTGTTTTGATTTCCGTGCCTTCCCGTGTTTATGTTCATCATCCAAATTATATATATATATATATATATATATATATATATATATATATATATATATATATATATATATATATATATGTATATATATATATATATATATATATATATATATATATATATATAAGTTTATTGTGAAATGACGTAATAAATAGCCATAGAAACTCTAAAGCTATAATAGATGAACACCAGGACTAAGAAGTTACAGTCTGGTGACAGACAGAACAAATTCTCCCCTGTGCATTTCCGGGTTAAAATAGGTAACATGGTTTTAACATAGTTCCTTGCAACATCTCCCTTTTGCGTTCCTTAGCTGAAATAAATCATCTGGTACTGGACCTGGGCTACCAGGACAAACAACTTTATTCTGAGGGAGGACATTTCAATTCTATCCCGGCTGTCGCCAGGCGATTTTATTCAGCAGAGCGGGAACTCCCTGTTCAGAATACGTGGAGCTACACCTAGCATTAACAAAAATCACAATCATCCCTGAGGTTTATCTGGAAACTTTATCGCAATAACAGAGAACATGGGACGATACTTCCAACTACGTTTCGAATTCAATCAAAGGTGAATTTACAGTGTGAAGCCGCGCTAATGATTCCCGTTACAGGGCGGATGCAGAGTATGCAAGGCGGGGTTACCTTGAGATGGTCCACCACGACTTTTCCTGTCCCCTTCACCTCCTCCTCCTCCTCTTCCTCCGCCTTCTCTTTCTCCTCTTCCCATATATTCCTCCATCTACCCCTCCTCTCTGCTCTTCCTAGTGTTCCCATTTCCTCACCTTTATCTCCCTTCTTCTCCTCCTCTTTCTCTTCCTCATCGACAACATAAACATCGTTATATCCATCAGCAGCACTATCGCCATATTTATCACACTTTTCCACACCCTTCACGCCCTCCCTGTTCTCCTCCTCCTTTACTTCCTCCTCCCTGCCGTCGTCCCTCACCTTTCATTTCAACTGTAAATCAGGTTGGGCAAGAACATATCCGTTTGCGAACGGTCATGTCCAAGAGAAGAATATTTTCTTCATTACTCACTTCGCCTTAGCTCCTTCTCCCCCTCCTCTTTTCCTCCTCCTCCTCTTCTTACTCTTCCTCCTCCCCATCCTCTTTCTTCTCCTCTTCCCTCATAAGCTCTTCAACTCACACCTCCCTTCTACTAAATACAAGTCAGTATGTTTTCCTCCACATTCTCTCTCGTTTCACATAATATACAAATATATTTGTACCATCATCGTTTGTTCATTTAACAAGGTGACATTTTGTTAAATTCTAACATTTCTATGAGCCATCGAAGTAGCAATCCTGAGGAAGAGTTTACATTAACAAGAATGAAAATTAATGGGAAATGACAATAAGCCGTTGAAAGCTCATAATTACAGACCAACTATTTGGCAACAACTGCAGCGAAGCAAATGTTGTCCACATCGAAATGAACGAAATATAACGACTTCCATAGATCCGGCCTTAAGTTTATAATAATTTGATACTTTATAGTCTTTGTTCTGTTCTGGATAGCAACAGGTGACTTTATTGAACCGGAATGAGGTTCCCCCTCCTAGCAAATCCTCGGATCCCCAAACCTCAACCATCCGGGTAAGCGAGACATCACGCCACTGTAGCCCACAAGGCCACCCAGTTCTGGGAGGTGCAAGTGACTGGACAACAGAGGAGCTCAAGTTGGAGCAGTACAGTAACAACGCAGTGAGTGCTGAAACTAATGGATCTTTTAATAAAAGATTATATAAGTTTATGGACAGGGATGAAAGATAGTCAGGGACATCGAACAACTGTCTAGTGTAGGCCTCATAGTGTCATGCAGTTATCTCCGTTCTTGTGTTCAAACGGTCACAAGTTGTCCATTTTTCGAACATGTGCTTGTTGTCCTTTTCGAGATTGTCAAGAAAGTGGTAGTTTTCTTATCTGTCTTGTTTATTACTCTCCACCCCACTCTTTCCTCAACATAAATTATTTTTTGTCTTAGGGATATTTTTGTGTATGGGAGTGTGTATGTATGTGTGTATATATGCATGTAAAAATCCTTAAACAAACAGTTTCGCAAAGACCCGCTGGTTTCTTGCTAATTTGGTCCTCCGTTGTCTCGTCCCGTTTTGCCCCCGTTCTCTTCCTCCTCGTTCTTGTCGCTTGTTGGCCTTGAGATCGGCTTCCTCTGTCACTTTTGACCTTATGGGAGGCTCTGAAAGTCCACTTCCTCGCGACCCTTCTCTCATATCACCCTCCGTATGAAGTAATAACTGCGTGACTTTCATCTATCAACCCACCCCCACCCATTTCCTTTTCATCCCTGCCCATTCCCCGGGTCAGACCCAAAGCATCATTTACATGGCGACACTCCCTCCTCGTCTTCTCATGCGAAAATAGAGAAGACGAGGAGAAGTCCATTTGGACCGCGTCAAATAAATTTCCATTGTTGTTTGACTGTGCCTATGCGTTTATTTATGTATTTTATTTGATACTTACATTATTATAGTTTTTATTTATTTATCTATTATTATTATTAGGATTTTTTTCGCATCCGACCTAGATATGGACCAAAAGGTCTCCTGTCGGCATGCTCCGCCTTTGTAATCCTTTGTAATAACCATTCTCCACTTATACCCATCTCTTTTCTTCTTCCTTTCCTACTCAACAGACAATCCCCTTTTACTCCAAGCCCCATTGATCCTATACTTCCATATCACTGGTCAATAAGATATGAATGAATGAATCTTATTTCTTGTCTACCCCTCAGGTTCACTCCATCCACCTTTGACTTTTTTGTTTTTTTTGTTTTTTTTGCTAGTCTTTCTTCGTTCATTCTTTCCATGTGCCCAAACCATCCCAGCATTCTTTCATCTACCCTATCTGCCAGTTCCCTATCCACCTCACTCTCCTCTTCACCCTGTTACGGAGTGTCTCGCGTGAATTTAATTTTAAATTTTGAATTTTTAATACTGCTTCAATCTTAATTTTATGGCCAAAAATTGTGATATTTCATAAAGTGGTGTGTGTAATTAAGGGGTTTTGTTTGTTACTTGTTATTGTAAATAAAACTTTAAAATTTAATCCTCTTTAAAAGAACCTGGAGACGAGCGGGATAGGGGTTTGGGGAACACAAGAAAAACAAATTTCATCAATTTAAATTTCATCATCTAAACTATTCCCTCCTCCCTACTGTCGTTTCATGACAGTAGGCGAACTTTTGCCATTCTTCATCAAAATTTTCTCCTTCCCGCTTCGCCACTCCGTAACAACCTCCACATTTCTTACCTTATCCATCTTCGTAATACCTAACATATTTCTAAAACATTTCATCTGGTGCCAGTATTTTAGGGTGTTTACCAACATCTCCACAAACCAGAGTTACACAGTATTCTTTTATATATAACTGGAGACTAATCTGAATTCAGGAAAAGAAGATTTGTCACTTTTAATCTAAACTCTTTCTTCGATCTGTTATCCATTCTTATGTCTCCTTTTCCATTTCAATATTTTTCCCAAAGATGTAATCGTTGGTTGTTGTCAAAAGGGTTGATTTGTGGTCATTGTTGTTGAAATGGGAATTAGAAAATAATAGTTTTGTTCTAAATAGACATATAAGGCTAGAAGTTAGATTTTTTTTACATAAATTGAGTATCTTTTCGCAAAGTCAACCAGCTTTTTCAGATTTACAGTAATTCTATTTTATCTAATTGTTCGTTTATTTTCTATTTATCTATTTTACTTTATCTATTTATTCATTTATAAATTGATTAGTTTATTTGTTTATTTATTCACTTATTCGTTTATACATTTATTTTTTACTTTTTATAACTTTTTCTGTTTACCTGTTATATTTACTAATTACTTAAGTTAAATATACATAGTTAATTAACTTATATATTTACCTATCTATTTATTAATTTATTTATGTTTATTATTTAGTATATCTACTAATCAAATGGTTTAGTTGAATGTATCTTATTTATTTATTTATCTATTTTTATCCGGGCTTGGCGTGGATCGATGAGCAAGCACATAAAACAGACGGAGGCCGCAAACGGCGCGTGAACTGGTTAGATCTGGTTAGATGGGATGGAGGGAGCATCTAGATAAATACAACAAACTAATACAACTAAATAGATACAACTGACTAAAGACAACTAAATAAGTACACACCTCAACTAAGTGAAATCACCAAATGCAACCATAAAAGGTTATACAAGAACAATCTCTTGTCATTCACGAGTGAGACAGACACACAGATAGACAGCTTGACTCATTTGCCGTCAATGGAGGTCAGTCGATATTTGATCCTGGTACTGAATGTGATCGCCTGTTGGTGACCAGAAATTAAAAGACACAAGAATTGGCCCTGTGCTTGTTAGCGTCAGTCGCTTACCCCTAATGCATTGCCTCCAATGCTCTTGATTCCGCAAAAGTTGAGTCTGAATTCTTCGAGGTTAGGAATAGCTGGAACGACGTCAGGGGTGACTTTGGTCACGTTGCATCCTTGTATCTCCAACACCTGTAGGGAGAGACAAAGAGAAAAAATAAGATAAATGCTTAGATACTCAAATTATTATAATGTGAGAAATAGTTGATGTGGTGGGTTTTGCGAGGTTGTATTACATGAGACATAAGGAGGAAAGTGAGATAGGAAAGAGAGCTGGCAGATGGGTAGATGAAAGAATACTGGGATGGTTTTGGCCCATGGAAAGAATAAGTGACGAAAGACTAGCAAATAATAATAATGATAATAATAATAATAATAATGATAATAATAGTAATAATAATAATGTGTGGAAGACAGAGGTGGATGAAGTGAACCTGAAGGGTAGACCAAGAATGAAAAGGATGGATGGGGTGAAGGGGGTTTGGAGTAAAAAGGAAATGTCTGTTGAGCAGTGAAGGGAGGAGGCAAGAGATAGGTGTGAGTGGAGAATAGTTGTGAATGGACTATAAATTGACATGACCCGAATGGATTTCTCCCCGTCTTCTCTATTTCCGCATAGGGGGGAGGAGGAGTGTCGCCTTTCAAATAAACCGGCTGGCCCTTGTGTGGATGTACTATGTCTTGCTACATTGCTTCTGAACCGGGCAGTGGGGAGGGGGTAGAGATGACCATAAGGAACTAAGATGAAAAGGAAATGCATGACGGTTGGTTTTGGGTGAGTGTATATTTGACTGGCTCCTTCCGACTTGATATAGGGAAGAAGTATATCGGTATGAAGATAGTATATAGATAGAAAATAAATTAAGACAAATTTTTAAGTTATGGTTATGGTGTAAACTTGTCATTTATATAGTATTACTGTAGTTATGGTTTGTATTGTTAATTTCATCGTAGTTCTTGTAGACTTGTTCGTTATTGCCATTACTATAATTATGGTTACTATTGTAATCGTTGTCGTTATTATCATAACCATTGATAGCATTCTCATAGTGTTCTAATACTGTTTTCAACTTTAATATTATTATTATTAGTAGTAGTAGTATCGTTGTTATTATTATTATTATTATTATTATTATTATTATTATTAAGAGAGGAAGAGGAGGCGAATCAAGTAGGGAAGAGGAGGCGAATCAAGTAGGGAAGAAAAGGTAAAAGGTACAGATGGAGAGATGATAATGGAAGAGATGGCAGTGAGGGGAAGATGGGCAGAATATTTTAGGGAGTTGCTGAATGTGAAGGAGGATAGGGAAGGAAAGATAGCTGCAGTGGGAAATGCGAAGAAAATGAGAGTGATGAGTGAGGAGAATGGAGGAGAAATAAGGAAGGATGAGGTGAAGGCAGTTGTAAAGATGATGAAAGCAGGTAAGGCACCTGGTCTGGATGGATGCCATGCAGAATGTCTGAAAAAGGGAGGTTCAGTGATGGTGGACTGGTTGGTGAGGTTATTTAATGTTTGCTGGAGAGAGGGTAGAGTACCGGAGGACTGGAGAAGTGCCTGTATAGTTCCTCTTTACAAGGGAAAAGGGGACAAGTGTGAATGTAGTAATTTCAGAGGGATTATCCTGTTGAGTGTAGTAGGGAAGGCTTATGGGAGGATCTTAATTGAGAGGATTAGGAGAGGAACAGAAGGAGTAATTGGTGAGGAACAGTGTGGATTTAGGACGGGTAGAGGTTGTGTAGATCAGATCTTTGTGGTAAGACAGATATGTGAGAAAGCTATAGGAAAGGGGAAGGATGTTTTTTGGGCTTTTATGGATCTGGAAAAGGCTTATGATAGGGTAGACAGAAAGGCACTGTGGGAGGTTATGCAGATTTATGGGATAGGAGGAAAGCTTTTGGGAGCTGTCAAGAGTTTTTATGAGAGTAGTAGAGCATGTGTTAGGATTAGAAATGGAGAGAGTGAGTGGTTTGGAGTAAAGGTGGGACTTCGTCAAGGATGCGTTATGTCGCCCTGGCTGTTCAACTTATACATGGATGGAGTGGTGCGAGAGGTGAATGCTAGGGTAGTGAGTCAGGGATTGGAGATGGTTAAAGAAAATGGAGAAAAGTGGGAGGTGAGCCAGCTGTTGTTTGCGGACGACACTGCGCTTGTGGCAGGGTCAGAGGAGGGATTGAGGAAGCTGGTGGCAGAGTTTGGGAGAGTATGTGATAGAAGAAAGCTAAAGATAAATGTGGGTAAAAGTAAGGTGATGAGATGTACAAGGGGTGAAAGTGGCAGTAGACTGGAAGTGAACATTAAGGGAGAGCGACTGGAGGAAGTGGATAGTTTTAGATACTTGGGTGCAAGTGTAGCAGGAAAAGGAGGAGTGAAGGTGGAGGTAGAATGTAGATTGAGAGAAGCGAGTAAATGCCTTGGTGGTTTAAAGAGTGTAATGAGGAATAGACATTTGGGAATGGATGCTAAGAGGAGACTGTATGAAGGAGTGATTGTGCCAACAGCGCTGTATGGGGCAGAAACGTGGAACATAAGAGAAGAAGAGAGAAGGAGTTTGAATGTGTTTGAGATGAGGTGTCTGAGAAGTATGGTGGGGGTTACTAGGCTGGATAGAGTGAGAAATGAGGAGGTGAGGAGGAGAACAGGGGTGAAAAAGGATTTGGGAGATAGGGTTGATGAAAGAATATTAGGATGGTTTGGACACATGGAAAGAATGAGTGAAGAAAGACTAGTAAAAGAGGTATGGAAGGCAGATGTGGAGGGAGTGAACATGAGGGGACGTCCTAGGATGAGGTGGATGGATGGGGTGAAGGGGGCTTTGGGGAAGAGGGGAATGTCTGTTGAGGAAGGAAGGGAGAGGACGGAAGACAGAGGTGAGTGGAGAATGGTTGTATATGGATGATGTTGTGACTGCATGAGGAGGAATGGGCGGGGGGTGGGGGTGGGGTAGTATGTGTGAGTAAATTTTGACGCAGCCCGAAGGGATTTCTCCCCGTCCTCGCCTTATATGCAAAGGGGGACGGAGAGGGGGGGTCGCCGATTAAATGAAGCGGCCTTGCTGTGGATGTGCTGTGTCTTGCGACACTGCTTCTGACCCAGGGCGGTGGGCAGGGTGCAGGGATGACCCGTCATCCAGGAGGTGCTCAGATGAGAGGAAGGGTGGGAGGGGTGTGGAGTGTATTTAGGGATGAAATGGGTGGGAGTGTTTTTATGCCTTTCCCTTTTTGGCTACCTCCCTTGGAAGGGGGAAAAAGCTTTGGTATATGTATGTATGTATGATTATTATTATTATTAATGTAGATTGAGAGAAGCGAGTAAATGCCTTGGTGGATTAAAGAGTGTAATGAGGAATAGACATTTGGGAATGGATGCGAAGAGGAGACTGTATGAAGGAGTGATTGTGCCAACAGCACTGTATGGGGCAGAAACGTGGAACATAAGAGAAGAAGAGAGAAGGAGTTTGAATGTGTTTGAGATGAGGTGTCTGAGAAGTATGGTGGGGGTTACTAGGCTAGATAGAGTGAGAAATGAGGAGGTGAGGAGGAGAACAGGGGTGAAAAAGGATTTGGGAGATAGGGTTGATGAAAGAGTATTAGGATGGTTTGGACACATGGAAAGAATGAGTGAAGAAAGACTAGTAAAAGAGGTATGGAAGGCAGATGTGGAGGGAGTGAACATGAGGGGACGTCCTAGGATGAGGTGGATGGATGGGGTGAAGGGGGCTTTGGGGAAGAGGGGAATGTCTGTTGAGGAAGGAAGGGAGAGGACGGAAGACAGAGGTGAGTGGAGAATGGTTGTATATGGATGATGTTGTGATTGCATGAGGAGGAATGGGTGGGGGGTGGGGTAGTATGTGTGAGTAAATTTTGACGCAGCCCGAAGGGATTTCTCCCCGTCCTCTCCTTATATGCAAGGGGGGACGGAGAGGGGGGGTCGCCGATTAAATGAAGCGGCCTTGCTGCGGATGTGCTGTGTCTTGCGACACTGCTTCTGACCCAGGGCGGTGGGCAGGGTGCAGGGATGACCCGTCATCCAGGAGGTGCTCAGATGAGAGGAAGGGTGGGAGGGGTGTGGAGTGTATTTAGGGATGAAATGGGTGGGAGTGTTTTTATGCCTTTCCCTTTTTGGCTACCTCCCTTGGAAGGGGGAAAAAGCCTTGGTATATGTATGTATGTATGTATTATTATTGTCGTTATTACTATTGATACTATTATTATTTTTATTGTTATTATCGCTATTATTATTTTTACTAGTATTATTCAATTATTATTTCCATCGCTATCAGTTTGTAGTAATAATTATAGTCAAGGTAATTCACAGTAGTAGAAGCGATAATAAGCTGATTAATAGCAATTTCCTTTTTGTCTACTATTTCTTAGTCTCCTAACTACTGCCCGGATCAGAGGCAATGCAGCGATATACACGTATAGCACATCCACACCTAGGCCACCCGCTTTATTCAAATGTATGCATTCTGCAAAGATTTTAAATTAGTGACAATGGGTTATTCTCTAATAAGTCTTTGCAAATTCAAAGTTAGATCAAATCAGTTCAGCTTAAGGTTAAAGTCACATTTAATGTTACAAGCTTAAATAACCAAGCATGAAAGCAGATTAGAAAACGGTGGCGATATTTGCAAGTTGGAGAGAAATTATTTTCACTAGAGTGGAGAAAACACTCAAAGTTATTCTAAACAGGATGTGGTTCTTTTCTGTGTTTTTTTTTCCGTTTCTTTACCAAAGAACTACTAGCGGCCATATATATTTTTATTATTATTATAAATATTATCATTATTATAATTATTATTATTATTATTGTTGTTGTTGTTATTGTTATTATTATTATTATTATTATTATTATTATTTCTACTTTTACTTCCGTTATTTGTAATTCATCTCATAATAAGGGGATATTAGTTTCGTATAAGGTGCTTGCATGAAGGTCGAGTTATGTCTTCGTATCCTACATCCGACATGAAATAAAGGATCGAACCCCAATCTATCCCACAAAAAGGAATCGAATCCTACATCCAAAAGTGATAAAAGATCCAACACCAATCTTTCCCACAAAAAAGAATACTGATGTATGTTCTCCCACGAACTACTCTTGTGGCGAGGATATTTGTTCCAAGCTTCATAAATTTAGAAATAGATAAAAAAGTCAGTGTTTGAAGAAAAGTAAACTATGAAAATTATGTTTACGATAATAATAATGAATATATTGATAACAAGAGTGATAGTGGTAACATACATACGTACATACATATATACATACATAAATACATACACACACACTGTGTGTAACTCGACATAAAGATGGCCTTGTATAAAGTAACCCACAAATGGCTTGTGTGAAAATTGGAGCATATTGGAGAACTAAGGATATATATATATATATATATATATATATATATATATATATATATATATATATATATATATATACGTATATATATCGTATATGTCATTATCATCATCGTCGTCGTCGTCGTCGTCGTCGTCGTCGTCGTCATCGTTGTCGTCCAATGCCAGGCGACATTGCGTCATTATCTGGGTAGAGTGGCCAACGGCGCTGGGTGCCACGTTCGCGGTCTCCGAGGAAGGAAAGATCATGGAGAGCATGATCAACGACGGACGAGACCAACGCTGCGAGACTTACACCGTCGCCCTCGAGGACCTGGGACGGCCTCGGCGCGGCGCCACCGACGCACCCAGGAAGTCTTCGGCGATCAGATTCAGCCACAGCACCTACTACAGATACGACCCGGAGGCGGCGATCGATCCTCAAGCGAAGAAGAACAAGAAGACTTCGGCAAGGAATCTCCTCAGGACTGTCGCAGACCAAGTGGAGCTCTTCCTCAAGAGGATCTTCGTGCCTTCCCGCGTTGGGTTCTACAGCCTCGAAGACAGTAGAACCGAGAGTGAACTGTCCCTGGGTGGCAGTTACAAGGAGGATATCACCCTGTGAACAGCGATACATACAGGAGTAGGCAACTGTTCAAGAGCAGGATTGTATGTGTCTGTAAGGGAATGAAGACATTCGAGTGAAATTCGGAAGTTGCCCGAGAACTTGTTCTTCGAGGGTTTAAGAATTCTTCAAAAAGAAGAGAAGTCTCCTGACGAGAACTTAGATTCCGTAGGAGACTTTTTTGTCTTCTTTACCACTTTCATTTCCGGAGGTTTCCCTCAGCTGAATAAAATAGCTTGGCGACATAAGAGAAACACACATATACATTATTTATAGAGTGTGTGTGTGTGTGTGTGTACATAGAGGGTTCTGCGGATGTCTACCTCAGGTCCGAGGTGCTCTGTGTGGACAAGACCAGGAGCATGAGAGGCCAGTCAGCCTGGAAGGCCTCTCCAGGTTACAAAAAATAAAAACACCCTACATATTTTTTTCTTCTTTTTTCGTTTTAATCATAACTTTACAAGATATTTGGAGAAAAAAAAGTGGGAGGACTTATAGAAGCAAGCAAAGACAATAACCTTATAATGCTGAAGGAAGTTGTGTCTTAACTTCTTGCAAACATTACTGAACTCATCATTCTCATCCAATGCAATTTTATTCAGTCTTGGGGAAAACTTTGAACATTTTTCTCAGACAACAAACTCAATATCTTATTCAACTTTATCATGTCGCAGGACGATTTTATTCAGCTGAGGGGAACCTGATGATGGAAACGAGGTGTCCCCGTTCTCGAGACTTCTTCGCGAGAAGAAGTTCGAGAACTTACAGCACGTTCTCGAGTTAGTTCGAGTTCTGCACAAGATCTGTTCTTCTTTCGATACAGTCTCCAGCCCTGCAAGAAATGGCGCTCTTTATTTCATAGAGTTTTTAATCCTGTTCAAAATGGCCATATAATGCCGCGCTCTTCAATAAACATCTGCTACGTTCTGCCTATAGGTCCCACTTGCAGTCAATTCGGCGTCGGCATCGTGTCCTTCAAGGCTGTAGAACCCCACGTGAGAGGGGACGAAGATCCTCTTGAGGAAGAGCTCCACTTGGTCCACAGCAGTCCTGAGGAGTTTCCTTGCCGAAGTCTTCTTGTTCTTCTTAGCCTGAGGATCGATGGCCTCCTCCGGGTTGTACCTGTAGTAGGTGCTGTGGCTGAACCTGATGGCTGAAGTTCCTTTGGAGACGTTGCCGGCGCCACGGCGAGGTCTGCCCAGGTCCTCGAGGGCGACGGTGTAGGTCTCGAAGCGCTGATCTTGTCGTCTGTTGATTATAGTCTCCACGATCTCTTCCTCCTCGGGTGGCAGCGATCGTGGCACCGAGGCTGACGTCCGCTCAACCCAGGTGACGACGCAGTGCCAGGGTACACGCGTGCCTCCTTGTGGCACAACGCAAACACGCCTGGCACAGTGCCACCTTGAACGACTGTCCTGGCTGATACCAATCGATTTTATTCACCTTGCTGGTGAGCTATCGTCGTTGAAGAGTTAATAACGACAATAAGTAGCAATATGTATACTAAAGTTAACACATGTTTAAACCTCTCCATCCTTACTGAGAGGTCTGACGTCAGCCAGAATAAAATAAGAAGCACCACAAGTACTCCGAAAGTGCCTAGGTGGCGTCGACGTTGAAGAGTTAATAACGACAATGTGTTTAAACCTCTCTATCCTCACTGAGAGGTCTGACGTCAGCCAGAATAAAAAAGAAAGGTGCCGATTTGTGTATAAATAAGCCTATTCTATCACTATTTGCCCAGCTCCACACACTCTTTCTACTTCTTTATTTGTGTGAAGAAGGCTTACAAAATTTAAATCATTATCTAAGCAAAATGGGACAAGGTAAGTACAATAACGAGGACACTACTTCGTAGTGTCATCTTGGTTTCATGTTCACCAGAACAAAGAGTACAACGTATGACATTGTGTCGAAGGTTTAACGGTTCATTTGTTCTTCATTCACAGCTGGAGGAAATCGTCCATTCGAAGCCGGGGGTGTAGTGGAATGTTAAATGTATGAGACAGAGTCCGTGGCCATATTGTGTTGAACTGTTCATTCAACAACTCGTGAGTCAGTGTAGGAGTGTAAGGTAGGGCTTGATGACCTTGGACGCTTGATGGCGCCCACAGGACACGACGCAGCTCCTGAGCATCCGGCCCAACAAATATTTAATCACCATTAACCAGGACTGGGCACGTGCTTGTCCGTCAATGCATTCCCGATTCTAATTTCCTCAGAGCGTTCCAAGTTACTGCGATTGTGTATATGTACACGTACGCAGTATTTATATGCAGATTTTTCGGTAACGCACTACCTGTCTGGCGGTAACGTGCCCAGCTCAGCCATTAACCCTTATGTTTAACATCGGGCCGCCAGATGATTTTATTCACTTGAAACAGGAAGACTATAGATGTCAAAGGTTTGTTATGACAAGTAGCAAGTGATTTGGTGGAACAAACGAGGATGGTGATCCTATTGGCAACTTCGGTATACGTGTTCATTGGTTGATTTACTTTTCACATTTCGCCATTTTCGAACGATTCGTCCGTCTGTCTGTCTCTCTCTCTAAGAAATGAAAATTTCGCATTTTAGAACTTGCAATTGATGTTGAAGAGATGGTTGAGAAGACCCCGAATATCCCCAGCGATTGTAAGGGCAATATACGATAGGCAGCCTCGATTTTTAATTCCAACCACACATTCGGCTAAGGTGCTGATGAGGAACCTACGCCACAAGGCGCTGAGTAGCCGCGTCCGAAGCCTTTACCTTTGCCATGTGTACGTGCTTTAGGGAATGTTGGCTAGGTAGAGGAGGTGACGTATAGTTACTGTTATACGGAAATCAGACAGAAGCGCGGGACTCGAACCCGGTACCAGGAGAAGGATGCGGCGCCACCTGGGCACTTTCGGAGTATTTGTGGTAGTGATGCAAAATAAAAAAAAATTTAATCGCAAGTTTAATTTTTTTTTTTTTTTTTTTTACACGTCCAAATTTGTTCAAATGCTAAATATCAAGTATATGAAAACAGCTGTAAGTACTTGATTCATCCCTCCACATATGCGTATCTACCTTATCCAAAGAGACATCAGACACAGTATAAAAATAAACAAGTAATTGGCCTTTTTAGTCAGGACTCAGATGCTGCAACAAGTGCAGATACTGTATATGGGCCAATATGGCTACCTTACAAAATTTACTATTATTATAATCTTCAAAGATTAAACACCCCAAATTTCCTTGTCGTGAATGATTCAACATACACATTTAATAGGATATACAATAAGGTATGCACAAATTAATCATGGTCTATGGGCCTGGAAAAAAACAACGAGAATATCCATGGTTTTGGTCGTTTTTTTTATAAAAACTTTTTTTTTTTATATAAAAAAAGCATGTTTTTGTAGTTGCATCTATAACTTGTGGTGCTTCTTATTTTATTCTGGCTGACGTCAGACCTCTCAGTAAGGATGGAGAGGTTGAAACACGTGTTAACTTAAGTATACATATTGCTACTTATTGTCGTTATTAACCCTTCAACGACGATAGCTCACCAGCAAGGTGAATAAAACCGATTGGCATCAGCCAGGACAGAGTCGTTAAAGGTGGCACTGTGCCAGGCGTGTTTGCGTTGTGCCACAAGGAGGCACGCGTGTGCCCTGGCACTGCGTCGTCACCTGGGTTGAGCGGACGTCAGCCTCGGTGCCATGATCAACAGACGACAAGACCAGCGCTTCGAGACCTACACCGTCGCCCTCGAGGACCTGGGCAGACCTCGCCGTGGCGCCGGCAACGTCTCCAGAGGAACTTCAGCCATCAGATTCAGCCACAGCACCTACTACAGGTACAACCCGGAGGAGGCCATCGATCCTCAGGCTAAGAAGAACAAGAAGACTTCGGCAAGGAAACTCCTCAGGACTGCTGTGGACCAAGTGGAGCTCTTCCTCAAGAGGATCTTCTTCCCCTCTCACGTGGGGTTCTACAGCCTTGAAGGACACGATGCCGACGCCGAATTGACTGCAAGTGGGACCTATAGGCAGAACGTAGATGTTTATTGAAGAGCGCGGCATCATATGGCCATTTTGAACAGGATAAAAAACTCTATGGAATAAAGAGCGCCATTTCTTACAAGGCTGGAGACTCTGTATCAAAAGTAGAACAGATCTTGTGCAGAACTCGAACTAACTCGAGAACCAGCTGTAAGTTCTCGCGAAGAAGTCTCGAGAACGGGGACATCTCGTTTCCCTCATCAGGTTCCCCTCAGGTGAATAAAATCGTCCTGCGACATGATAAAGTTGAATAAGATATTGAGTTTGTTGTCTGAGAAAAATGTTCAAAGTTTTCCCCGACTGAGTGAAATTGCATGGGATGAGAATGATGAGTTCAGTAATGTTTGCAAGAAGTTACGACACAACTTCCTTCAGCATTGTAAGGTCTTTGCTTGCTTCCATAAGTCCTCCCACTTTTTTTTTCCAAATATCTTGTAAAGCTATGATTTAAATGAAAAAAGAAAGAAAAAAACATATAGGATGTTTTTATTTTTTGTAACCTGGAGAGGCCTTCCAGGCTGACTGGCCTGTCATGCTCCTGGTCTTGTCCACACAGAGCACCTCGGACCTGAGGTAGACATCCGCAGAAACCTCTTTCTACACACACACCCACACACACACACACACACACACACACACACACACACACACACACACACACACACACACACACACACACACTATAAATAATGTATATATGTGTTTATCTTATGTCGCCAAGCTATTTTATTCAGCCGAGGGAAACCTCCAGAAATGAAAGAGATAAAGAAGACAAAAAAGACACCTGCGGAATCTTAAGGTCTCGTCAGGAGACTTTTCCTCTTCTTTTTTGAAGAATTATTAAACCCTCGAAGAACAAGTTCTCGGGCAACTTCCGAATTTCACTCGAGTGTCTTCATTCCCAAACAGACAGATACAATCCTAATCTTGAACAGTTGCATACTCCTTTATGTAGCGCTGTTCACAGGGTGATATCCTCCTTGTAACTGCCACCCAGAGACAGTTCACTCTCGGTTCCACTGTCTCCGAGGCTGTAGAACCCCACGCGGGAAGGCACGAAGATCCTCTTGAGGAAGAGCTCCACTTGGTCTGCGACAGTCCTGAGGAGATTCCTTGCCGAAGTCTTCTTGTTCTTCTTCGCCTGGGGGTCGATCGCCGCCTCCGGGTCGTATCTGTAGTAGGTGCTGTGGCTGAATCTGATCGCCGAAGACTTCCTGGGTGCGTCGGTGGCGCCGCGCCGAGGCCGTCCCAGGTCTTCGAGGGCCACGGTGTAAGTCTCGTAGCGTTGGTCTCGTCCGTCGTTGATCATGGTCTCCACGATCTCTCCTTCCTCGCGAGACATCGAGCGTGGCACCCAGTGCCGTTGGCCGCTCCACCCAGATGACGACGCAATGTCGCCTGGCACTAGACGACAATGATAATGATGATGACTACGACGACGACGATGATGATGATGATCATGATGATGATCATGACGATGATGATGAACAAACGACTACGGAACGTTAACATCTCTGTCCTCTGGAGAGATATCGCATCCCTTACACATGGGGCGCTTAATTCCGTACTCTTTGACGAACTTCGCCAACAGGTTTAATGCTCCCATGAATCAGATCCCGACGGTACTCGAGGCCCTTGATTGGCCAGAATAAAATCTCTGGAGTGCGCCAAAGGTGCTATATTTTAATTCATACACGCCGTATTGCGGTGCTAATTCTAGGATCACACTGGGCACATTTCCTTCAACTTGTTGGACTCGTGTTGGACTCATGATCACGTGTTGGATTCGTGATCGACAGCTATTTCCCTCCCGGAAGAGACCTCAGAGCTCGTATGACCGATCTATGGGTAATGCTGTGACCTTACACGCACACACACACCCAACTCCCCGCCCACGAGAGTTGGAGTAACGACTCGAAGCGCAGCGATACTGAAATTATTTTTCAGCCCTGGGCAGGATTCGAACCCGGACCGCGGTAGTGACAGTCGGGGACTCTACCAACTGCGCCACCGGATGCGTTTATGTTTGTGTCTGTGTTTATACATCGTTTTGTGTATGGTCGTTTGCAGGTGCATGTGCATTTACTGTGGTGAATACACGAATATTCTCACAGAAGAATCCCGTAGAAAATGCTGGGAAGCCCCATAGCCAAAATCCAGTGTTTATTTTTCGTGCACTTCCTCAGGTAGCCGTTTCCCCTCTTCCATACCCTTCCCAAGACTTGAAGGCCCAATGCATTTTTCTTCGTACCCATGTTTCAGGCAGGGATTTCCCCTCGTATCCCCTTTGTCACTTGACTCAATTTCCGTTTTTCTCCCCTCACTCCTTATCCCTCTTCCTCCTCCTCCTCTTCCTCTTCCTCTCTCCCGTCTTCTTCCCCCTCTTCTTCCTTCCACCTGTTTCCCTTATCTCTTATCTTCCCTGCCAACTCTCGCCTCTCTCCTGCCTTGTCCTATCTCCCCAGTCCACTAGTATCATTCTTCCCCTCTTCCAAGTCCCCTCTTCCCTTTCCCCTTTCCCCTCTCCTGTCCCTTCTCATTTCACGTAAACCAACGCTCACCTCTCGCCTATCCCCTCTCTCATTTTCCATTTTTCTATCTCTCATAAGACCCTTTTCCACTCTTCCATTCCCACCCGCCTTTCCTTTTATCTTGGGATGTCAGTGAATATCATTATCGAATATTACCGAAATGCAAAACAGACACTTCTCACTAAAGACTGCATCTTCCAAACGGGGAACGTCAAGTATGTATGTGTATGTATTTATTTGTGTGTGTGTGTGTGCATGTGTATTTATGTATGTGTGTACATGTGTACGTGTGTGTATTTACTTAATTAGGTGTGGAAGGCAGTAGTGGAGGAGGTGAATTTGAGGGGACGATTGAGGATGAGATGGATGGATGGGAGTGAAAGGGGAATGTCAAGAGGGGAATGTCTGTTGAGCAAGGAAGGGAGGAGGCAGGAGATGGGGAGTGGCTGTGCATAGATGATATTGTTATGCAATGAAGGGAGGGGTGGGTAGGCGGAGCTTATGTGTGAAAGATATTTTGACGCAGCCAGAAGGGATTTCTCCCCGTATTCTCTTGTTCTTCATGAGAGTACGGAGAGGGGCGAGGGGTCGCCGATGTAGATGTGCTGTGTCTTGCCGCATTGCTTCTGATCAAGGGCAGTGGGCAGGATACAGGTATGACCCGTCATCCATGAGGAGCTAAGATGAGAGGGAGCAATGGGTGGTGGAGGGGAGTGGAGTGGGTGAAGAACGTAACCACATGAAAAGGTTTTGGTATATAGATAGACTAGGAATAAACTTGGAAGAATACTAATGCCATCCACCTTCACCTCCATCGCCCCTGTATTCGTTCTTCGATTCATTTCTCGAAGTCCTCCCGGTCTCTCTTGGCCATGACCACTTCTATTACACTCCCGCAACGTTCTTTGCCACAAATCACACGTTGCCCCCGAGACCAACGTTACATTTCTTTCCCTCTCTGTTTATCTCTCTCTCGCTTCCTTTCTCTCTCTCTTTCTCTCTCATATATTTTTTTTCTTAGGCTGTTTTCTTTGGTCACAATCAAAAGTATCATGTACCCTGTAATATATTCCCAAATAAGAGCTTTCAAATTGTATGTGTATATATATATATATATATATATATATATATATATATATATATATATATATATATATATATGTATATATATATATATATACATACATATGTATACATATACATGTATATACACATATGCATATTTGATTTTTCATATGTGTAAGGGTTTAGTGAAAATTATGTCAGATGGTGGTTCTTGGTGGAATAAAAAGAAAGTCATACATCACCAAAACAAAAGGTCGGTGTATTACCTTGAGTTTCTTGAGCGGTCCAAAGGCATCTACTGGCAGACCATCGGTTTTATAAGCATTCCTGAGATGCAAATGCGTCAAAGTGTCCTTGAGGGGCACGAAGACCTCCTTGTCAATTTTGACCAGAGGCACCTCTTCGATGATGAGCCTGTAGATCAATGCATACTTAAAGACATCCCCAAAGAGCTCCTTTATGTTGACTTTGTACAAGTGGAGTTCCTCAATGGGAAGCCTGACGTTGGCCAGGCCGATGGCCAGGGAGGCCAAGTTGGTGTTTTCGCAAGCAACATAGATGCCCTTTTCGCCTCCCCCTGTGCACGTGCAAGGGAAGAAGTGGTCGGTTGTCTTCGGACATTTGAAACCATCGCTGTTTTGGCCTTGCGCTGAGGCAGCCAGAAGGAACCCAGTCACCACAGAAAAGATCAGATGTTGCGTCATCTTGGTAGTTAATTGAGGAGCGGGGTTAGAACGAGAATAGCTCACAGATTGATTGGTGAGAGTGTTTCAAGATAATGCCATCATAAAATAGGTATTCGCATCATGTAAACCACTGGGTCACTTCAACACTGCACACGACTGGAAAACGTCCCCCTTCCACGGTTGGCGGGAAACTAACTTGAGGATCTGGAGGGACCCAGATCGTGTGACGTGTGGGAAGAGGAGAAAGTTATTTTCTTGCCAGACGTCGCCATATGTTTTATTTCGACATATGATTTAACCTCGTTCTGAAGAGCACCAGAATTTTTAAAAGCAAAACAAAAATAGGGAAGAACTTGAAGGTAGTCAGACGTCATGAGATATAAATGAATTGGCAGAAACCAACATATTCAAAAGTAGCTGCCAACCGTCTTCTTCGTCGAAAGTGACAACGGAGTTTGTGATCTTTACTGAAAACGCGTTAAAGTCGCCCATGTATTCCTAATGATGAATGGCATATGGGATCACGATTTTAAGGAAAAATACTTTAGAGAATCAAAATTACAAAATAGATAAAGTCTGTATGGTAACATGTATATAATACGATTTCACTTTCTTTCAATTGTCTCGAAAACCTGCTTATCGTTACAGAGAAATATGTACGTATATCTAAAAGGTGCATAAACTTGTATGTAATATATATATATATATATATATATATATATATATATATATATATATATATATATATAAATATATATATATATATATATGTGTGTGTGTGTGTGTGTGTGTATGTATATCTATATCTATGTATATCTATATATATATATATATATATATATATATATATGTGTGTGTGTGTGTGTATGTGTGTAGATATAGATAGATATGTTGTTTGACGTTATGACAAAAATCTCCACCGCTGGAACTTCAACCCTTGCATGAGAGACTGCTTCTTACAAATCCAGGACGATACCATTACGCCACCCTTGACCATACAAAATAGAACGACCTAGAACACAAGCTGCTTATTCTACCGATGGGACTGCATGACGTAGTCTATTCTAATTCCATCGAGTCTTTATTCAGGCGAACCATCCGACAAGTTGTGTGTCGTTATGATAAAAAGAGACAGGCTTATAAGAAATATAAGTGCTCGGGTGCATCTCATGACTATGAAAGTTATGTATCAATAGAGAGATTTAAAAAAGACAATAAAAAAGAAAACGACAGTACGAAATGAATATCGCTGATAAATCCAAAGAGAATCCCAAAGAATTCTATAGTTACATTAGAGATAAAAAGGTTGTTAGGAATCACATTGGTCCAGTATTATCTGCTGACGGTCAACTTGAATATTCAAATGAAGGAATGTGTAATATTTTGAACAATTATTTCAGCTCGGTATTCGTAAACGAAAAGTGAACTCCAAACTGAAACCTGTGAAAAGTCTAGGGTAAACTTACTACGGTAAATATAACAAAAGAAAAAAATTAAAAGGTGTACAGAGAAACTCAAAGTTAATAAAACACCAGGAACTGACGATTGGCATCCAAGAATCTTAAAGGAAATGAAAAATGAGATTGTTGTTCCATTAGAAATTATTTTCAAGAAATCCATCATATCCGGAGATGTCCCAAGAGAATGGAAGCTAGCTAACGTTACTCCCATATTCAAAAAAAGGTGACAAAAAGAAACCAAATAACCATAGGCCTATAAGTTTGACTTCGATCGTAGGAAAAATAATGGAAACTATCATCAAAGATGCTATCGAACATCATTTAGAAAGTAACCATTTGATAAATAGCCAGCATGGTTTCAGACGGAAACGTTCTTGCGTGACTAACTTACTCGAATTCTACAACACAGTTATCTCGAATTATGACAAAAGAAACAATATAGATTTAATATATCTAGACTTTGCAAAAGCTTTTGATACCGTCCCACACGAAAGACTACTTACTAAATTAGCTTTACACGGAATAAGTGGTAGCCTATTAAGTTGGACTAGTAATTGGTTGAATGATCGAAAACAGAGAGTTGTTTTAAATGGAAAAACTTCTAGATGGAAAGATGTTACAAGTGGAGTTCCTCAGGGTTCCATTCTTGGGCCACTTCTATTCATAGTATATATAAATGATATAGACCATGGACTAAAATCTACTGTTTCCAAATTTGCTGATGATACAAAATTGTGCGGAATGGCAAATGATCATTTAAACCAATTAGATATTCAAGAAGATTTAGATAAATTACAGCAATGGTCTGAAAAGTGGCTAATGAAATTTAACACAAGTAAATGCAAGGTAATGCACATAGGTAAAAATAACAGTAAGTACGATTACAAGTTATTTGGAAATTCGTTAACAAAAGTGAATAGTGAAAAAGATCTCGGCGTAATTATCAGTAACGATCTCAAATCACCCAAGCAGTGTATTTCAGCCTCTGAGAAAGCAAATAAGATTCTAGGACTGATTGCGTGATCTTTTGACTTCAAAAGTCCATCACTCGTTAACAAGCTATATAAATCGTTAGTTCGTCCACATTTGGAATATGCTGTTTCCGTATGGTCACCGAATCTCATTAAAGACATTGACAGACTGGAAAAAGTACAACGGCGAGCCACAAAACTAATTCCAAATATCAAAAATAAATCATACGAAAATCGACTAAAACATATGAATCTGTTTTCCCTAAAAAAAAGTGTAGACTCAGAGATGACTTGATACAGATCTTTAAAATTATAAAGGGAATTGACAACATCAAAAGTGACAAAATTTTCACATTGAATGAGAATCAGACAAGAAACAATGGTCTCAAACTTTCCGGAAATACATTAAATTTGGAAGTGGGTAGAAACAACATCGCCAACTGTGTAGTTAATGAATGGAATAAACTTCCTGCACAGGTAGTGCAATGTAGCTAAGTTCGAAGCTTTAAAAATAATTTAGATAAACACCTAAGCAAGATGCTGTAATGATTATAATTTATCTTATACTATTTGTTTTTGTTTTGTTATTTGTCTGATTCTCATTTATTATTAGTTATTTGTCAATTTATTATTATTTACTATTTACTGTTTGTTTATTATTTAACTATACCTATGCATTTATTTATGTATTTTATTTGTTATTTACATTATAGTTTTTATTTATTAATTTTTTTTTCGCATCCGACATAGATATGGACCAAAAGGTCTACTGTCGGCATGCTCCGCCTTTGTAATACTTTGTTTTGTTTGTAAATGGGTTAATAAGTTTCACTGGTGGGACTCGAACCCTTGCGTGAGCGGCTGCTTCTTACAATGGAATGGTATCGTCCTTGCTTTGAAAGAAGTAGTCGTTCACACACACACACACACACACACACTTTCAACGAACGGACGGCTTGAAGAACGTTCTGAAGAAAAGTGAAGATTGTGGATCCCAACGCAAAGAGAAGTGCCTTTTTGTATTTGCAGGGTGGGGGAAATTGCTCGTGGGGTAGTGGGAAAGTAAGGAAAGAGGAGAGGGGGAGGGATTGCTGGGGAAATGGAAGGTAATGAGGAGGTGGAGGAAATGGCCCTGACGGGCCGCCGTAAGGTAGACAAACGACCCCAAGACGAGTTGGATGATGACGACATGTCTAATAGGAATGTGAAGATTAGAGGTATAGATAGGAGCAATATAGCAGAAAGTGATGAGAATATTTTCAAGGGATTTAAAGAGAGTGGGGGGGACACAAACCCCCCCCCCCGACTGACAAGACTAGAGAAGAAGGTTGATAAGGTGATCGAGGACTTGGAGAGTAGGTTAGGTCATATGAACACCATTTTACAAAGGGTTGAAAGATTGGAAGAACTGGAAAAGGCGAATAAAAACTTAACTGATGAAATAGAAGACCTAAAAAGACAGTTAAGAGAGGTAAAGGTGGAGAATGAGGAATTGAAGAAGAATAGTAAAGAAAACAGAGAAACGATAGCTAAAGAAAGTAAAAATTGGAAGAAAACCCAAGAAGGAAATAAGATTTCATTCACTGACATAGTCAAACAGCAATTGAAAGAACATACTGAAGACTCAGTTATTAAAGTGATGAGACAAAAGGAGAATATAGTAAGGGATTTAGCAGACAAGAAGAAATGTATAATTATATTAGGAATGGAAGAGAAACACAACACAGATAGAACCACAAGATTCAAAGAGGAAAATGAAAAAGTAAGCCAATTACTAGAATCAGTTCAGGAAGATGAACCAGAAATTATGAAACAAATCGAAGAGAAATTTAGACTCGGAAAGTATAGCACAGACAAGACCAGACCAATTAAGATTAAATTCAAGTCACAAACAACGGCAGAGAATATCTTATCCAAAACAGGGAAACTAGCAACAAGTGAACAATACAAAAAGATATGGATAAAAAGAGAAATGAATAAAGAGGAAAGAGAGGAAGAAAAGCAGAAAAGACTGGAAGCTAAGGCAAAAAAACGAGAACAGAACGGAGTCAGAGAAAGAGAGATTCTATTGGAGAGTAGTGAACATGAAACTAAGGAAGTTCGACATACAAAAGAAAAACATAAGGGAAACAGAGAACACAATGGAAGTGGCAGAAAACTAAGAGTGTCTTACACAAATATAGATGGATTAATAACAGGATTGAATGAGCTGAATGATTATTTGAAAGAAAAAGAACCGGACATAATGGGAATTGTAGAAACAAAATTAAAAGGCCCACTACCACCCAACAGTGTAGGACATGATGCATACAATTATTGGATTAGAAACAGAGAGAAAAAGCAAGGGGGTGGAGTTATGTTCCTGACTAAGAAGGATATAAACGTGAAAGGTGTCATATATGGAAAGAATACAGTAGAGATGATAATGATAGAAGTGGAAGACAGAGATAAGAAGAGCAGAAAATTTGTGATAAATTATGTGCCTCCGAAAACAGCCTCATGGGAGGAGAGTGAATATAAAAGTATGTTAGAGGACACAAAGATAGCATTAACTAAAATAATGGAAGACGGAGGAAGAATAGTTATGATGGGCGACTTTAATTGCAAAGAAATCTGCTGGGAAGAAATGACAGTAAAGAGTGGTGATGACTCATGGGGAAATGCTCTACTTGAGATGATTACTGACCATTCAATGACACAATGGATACAAGAGAACACTAGGTATAGAAATGAAGAAGAACCATCGAGGCTAGACTTAATAATTACATCTGAACCTAGAATAGTGGACAAGATTGAATATAAAACACCAATAGGTAAAAGTGACCACATATTGATTGAACTGGAACTTAATGAAGAAAAATATATGAAAAGAAATGAACAATATAGAAAAGGAAGAATGATGTATGAAAAAACAAACTTTGATAAAATAAGAGAATTCTTCCAACAAGAAAACTGGGAAGAAATATACAAAGAAGAAACAACAGTGGAAGAGAAATGGAATATTTTGACAAAAATTTACAAAAAAGGAGTGGAAAAGTATGTCCCAAGACAAAAACAAGAAAAAGAATATGTAAAATGCTGGTACAACAAAAGTTGTAGGGAGTTAAAAGACAAAAGAGACAAAGCCTGGACCAGATGGAAAAAAGACAGAAGACCTGAAAAATGGAAAATATATACTGGTTATAGAAATGAATATGTACAAAAGTGCAGAGAGGAAAAAAGAAAATATGAAAAAGATGTTATAGAAAAGTGTAAAGATCAACCAAAACTATTCTACAGATTTGTAAACAATAAACTGAAAAACAAACAAGACTTGGAGAAATTGAGACAAGGAGGAGTTGAATACACTGAGGAAATGGAAATGGCAGAAATTATGAACAAACATTTTAAATCAGTGTTTACAAGGGAAAATATACAACCTGAAGAGATTGAGTGGAAAGAAAAAGTCCCCCCTATGGAAGAAATAGAAGTAACAAAGAATGAAATATTGACACACTTGGGTAATTTTGATGTCAGAAAATCGCATGGGCCAGATGAAATAGCAAACTGGATTCTGAAAGAATGTAGGAATGAACTGGCAGACAAAATACATAGCATAATAAGCAGTTCCTTAAAAGAAGGAAAAGTTCCAGAAGATTGGAAAAAAGCAAATATAGTACCTATATATAAAGGAGGAAATAAAGAAGAACCTACCAACTATAGACCAGTCTCTCTAACAAGTACAATAGCAAAAATTTGTGAAAGAATTATCAAAAGTAGATGGGTAAAATACTTGGAAAAAAACAACGTACTAAATCCAAGGCAATTTGGATTCAGACAAGGACGGTCATGCGTCACCAATTTAATATGTTTCTATTCAAGGCTAATAGATATAATACAAGAAAGAGATGGATGGGCTGATTATGTATTTCTAGACCTAAAAAAAGCTTTTGACAAAGTACCACATAAGAAGTTGCTTTAGAAATTAGAATATGAAGGAGGAATACAAGGTAAATTGCTAAATTGGATGGAAGACTTTTTGCAAGAAAGAAAAATGAGAGTAGTGATAAGAGATCAGCACTCAAAATGGAATGAAGTAATAAGCGGTGTCCCGCAGGGAACAGTTCTGGCCCCAATAATGTTTGCTATATATATTAATGATATGGATGAAGGAATTGAAAGCTATATGAGCTTCTTTGCAGATGATGCAAAACTACTGAAAAGAGTGAAAACTGAAGAAGATTGTGAATCACTACAGAGAGATCTAAATAAAGTACAGGAATGGAGTAGGAAGTAGGAGATGGAGTTCAATACAAAAAAGTGTAGTATAATGGAATTTGGAAAAAGCAAAAACAGAATAACAGGATCATATAATTTGGGAGAAGAAGGAATAAAAAAAGTAGAAAATGAGAAGGACCTGGGAGTCATTGTTATGAATAATATGTCACCTGAGAAACATATAAATAAGATTTTTGGAGAAACTTATAATTTAATAAGAACAATCAAAGTGGCATTTACATACCTGGATGAAGAAATGGTGAGGAAAATCCTAATCACCCTGATAAGACCAAGATTGGAATATACAGCAACGATATGGTCACCAAGTACAAAAAAATGTATAAAAAAACTTGAAAGAATACAAAGAGCAATCACAAAACTGGGACCAACACTCTCAAAACTATCATATGAAGAGAGACTACAAAAACTTAATCTACAGACACTAGAGCAAAGAAGAGAGAGAGGAGATTTGATAGCTATTTACAGAATCATGAAAGGCATAGAAATTACTGATAGAGAGAATCTGATAAAATGGGATGACAGAAATACAAGAGGACACGGAAAGAAAATAAAAAAAGACAGCTATAGAAGAGATTTGAAAAAGAACAGCTTTCCTCACAGAGTAATAGACAGTTGGAACAAGTTAGATGAGAAAGTGGTGTGTGCAAAAACAATACATGAATTTAAAAATAGTTTAGATAAAATGAGATATGAAGACGGGACCCCACGAGCATAGCTCCCCTTCCCGTAAAATACAACTAGGTAAATACAACTAGGTAAATACATATATATATATATTTTGCAGTAATTCACAAGGCACACGTGAAAATAATATGCAGAAAAAAACACTGGGAAATAAGAAGCTTAGTCCGAACGTTTTCGTCTATTTAAGACATTATCAAGGAATACACAGTTACAGAGACAAAGGTGGATATATATACATAAAGTAAAAGACAAGCTAGGAACATGGGAAGTACACACAAGATGCATCACAATCAGGTAGAGCCGATGTTTACATATACGGACGTTTGGTCCATGACGTTACGTCACCCCCGCTTAGTAGCACTTGGAGAAGTTCTTACAATTTTATCAATAACAAAATCATCAATTTTAAATAATCCTAAACTTAAATTGATATTATGGCCAAAGGTTTGTTTAATATGACGGGATTCGATGATGTTTCTTTCTAATAAGGATCTACAAGAAATTATTACATTCGAATTATCCCAGTCAATAGGATGATTGTGGTCTCTTACATGGACAAAAAGGCCACTGGAACTTTGCCCACTCCTTACGTTCGGACTAAGCTTCTTATTTCCCAGTGGTTTTTTCTGCATATATATATATATATATGTATGTGTATATATATATATGTATATATATATATATATATATATATATATATATATATGTATTATTTATATATATATATAAATATGTATGTATGTATGTATATATGTGTGTGTGTGTATGTATGTAATAGAACCTGTGTTAGAATTAAAAATGTAGAAAGCGAGTGCTTTGAGGTAGAGTTAGGATTGCGCCAAGGTCATGTCGCCATGGTTGTTCAATATGAAAATGGATGGCGTGGTGCGGAAAGTAGTTGCAAGGGTAATGGGCAGGGGATTGGAGATAGTTAAAGAAAATGGAGAAAAATGGGAGGTAAGCCAGTTGTTTGCTGACGACACTGCGCTTGTGGCAAGGTCAGTGGGGGATTAAGGAAGTTAGTAACCGAGTTTAGGAAAGTATGCGAGAGGATAAAGTTGAGGGTAAATGCGGGTAAAAGTAAGGTGATGAGATGTACAAGGGGAGATGATGGCAGCAATTTGGAAGTGAGTATTAAGGGAGAGAGGCTGGAGGAAGTGTATATTTTTAGGCACTTGGGGTTGCATGTGGAAGGAAAGGGAGGGATAGAGGTTGAGGTAGATTGTAGAATGAGAGAAGTTAGTGCCTTGGGGGATTAAAAAGTGTAATGAGAAATAGACATTTGGGAATAGATTCTAAGAGGAAATTGTATAAAAGGGTGACCGTGCCGACAACATTGTATGGGGCAAAGACATGAAACATACGAGAGGAAGAATTTAAAAGTATTTGAGATGAAATGTCTGAGAAGTATGGTAGAGGTTATAAGGTTGGATAGAATGAGAAACTGGAGGTGAGGAGGAGGGCGGAGATGAGAGATGGGGTTGATGAAAGAGTATTGGGATGGTTTGGACACTTGGGAAGCATGAGTGAAGAAAGATTAGTAAAAGAAATGTGGAAGGCAGAGGTGGATGGAGCGAACATGAGGGGGCGACCGAGGACAAGATAGATGGATGGGGTGAAAGGGGCTCTGAGCAAGAGGGTATGCCTGTTGAGGAAAGAACAGAGAAGGCAGAAAATAGGGGTGAGTGGAGAATGGCTGTGTGTGGATGGTACAGTGATGCATGGAAAGGAGTGGATGAGGGATAGGGGGCTGGGTTAGAGAGTGGTTATGTATAAGTTATAGTTTCACGCAACCAGACGGGATTTCACCCCGTCTTCAATGTTTCTGCATGAGGGGACGGAGAGGGGGGCTTACTGATTAAATGAAGCGGCCTTGCTGTGGATGTGCTATGTCTTGCTGCATTGCTTCTGACCCAGGGCGATGGGTGAGATGCAGGGATGACCCGTCATCCAGGGGGAGCCAAGAAAAGAGGGAGGGAGTAGTGGTGAATGGGATTGGAATAGGTGGGGATGAAATGGGTGGGAGAGGAGTTATGCCGTTTGACTTTGGCTACCTCCCTTGTAAGGGTGAAAAAGCCCTTGGTATATGTATGTATGTATGTATACCAAGGGCTTTTCCCCCTTTACATAGGAGTTAGCCAAAGTCAAACGACATAATTCTCGCCTCTGATCTCACCACTCTCTGGCCTTCCAACCTTTGAAAGAGCCTAACCTCCGCCGATAAAAAGGACAGTCGATCGTTCTTGGAGAAAGAAATAATGTTCCAGGCGGCCACACGTAGAGTCCGCAGGAGGTTCATCTCAGGCCTAGCTGGATGTCTTTGTGCCTTATTTGCAATGCTCCACCAACCCACACAGCGGGCTTAGTGATTTTGACAAGTTATGTAAGAGAGGACAGAAATGAAGGATATTTTGGAATTGATGAAGAAGCGGAAATAGTATGGGGCAAGGAAGGTATCCAGAAAGGATAATGGGAAATGGATCAAGTGTGTTACTGAGTGGACGCCGCGAGAAAGGAAGCGTGGAAAAGAGAGATCAGAGAGAAGGTGGAAAGACGAGATAGAGAGAAATTGCAGGAATAATGTGGCATAGGTTTATCGCAGTTGTCCGACTTATAGGAGAGGTTGGGATATGCCTTTGTTATACAGTGGACTTCTCACCCACCCCACATACATCCAAGATTCATTCATCTTGGCGCCTCTTGGATGAAGGGTCTTTTCTCTACCCCGCTACACTGCTTAGGTCAAAGACATTATAAAGAGACACAGCGCTTCCAGAGCAGGCTCCAATACCCAGGCTGACTTTCTGCACCATTTCATTATAGAACAACCTCCGCATCATTCACACGAAAAAATACGGAACAGACAAAAAGAATATTTGTTTGAGTCACATAACTTCTTCATCCATAAGACTTATTGGCCCACTGTCGGGGAATGAGATAAGATGGACAGAAAATGTATATATTCCGATCACTGTCTGTGGTCCTCTTCAGCAGAAAGAGGACCACAGATAGTAGTCGAAATATACATATTTTTCTGTCCATCTTATCTCATTCTTTGACAGTGGGCCAATAAGTTTTATTTTACAAATGTGCCACGACATTAAACCTTCCTTCTTCATCCCTACACAGCTACTTTTCACTCCTGTCTTTTGCACTCTTTCTTGATCGACAGGCATTTTTCTCGCATCCAGTGTCCCTTTATACCATCCATCCACCTTATTCTTGGTCTTCCCCTAAAATTCACTCCATCCACTACTACACTCCACACTTATTTGCTAGTCTTTCCTCACTCATTCTTTCAATATTCCTAAGCTACCACAGCATTCTTTGAATTACCCAATCTGATAGTTTTATTTCTACCTCCGTTTTTTTCTTTATTTAATCTCATGTACATTTCTCGTTCTATCTAGCATGGTAACATTTACCAAATGTACTTCTTGAACACTTTATCCCAAACATGCTGGAGCTCCTCCTCTTTGCTTCTGTTGAAGTCCAAGTCTGTCACGTACAGTGTCGTTGGCATAAGCACTCCCTTGGCATTCATCCTCAGATATCTATTTCTCATAACACGCTTCATTCTCCACATTGTGACATGATAGACCACGTCTCTCTCTCTCTCTCTCTCTCAGTAGAGATTGTCCGATAACTGGTGAATCTTTCGTAACCTTTGCGAATCTATTGAGATCCGTCGGAGTCTGGGTTTACTTAAACAATTCCAACTGTAACAGCTTCTTTTATTAACACAAAAAACAACAACAGATGTTTAACAAAGCAAGTTTCAATATTCCCCAGCATTATCCTCGGCCAGATCATCCTCCCCAAGCCCCACCTCCTCGTAATCCTTCTCTAGAGCAGCCAGGTCCTCACGAGCCTCAGAGAACTCCCCCTCCTCCATTCCCTCCCCGACGTACCAATGGACGAAGGCGCGCTTGGCGTACATGAGGTCGAACTTATGGTCGAGTCTCACCCAAGCCTCCGCGATGGCCGTCGTGTTGCTCAGCATACACACAGCCCTGTTCACCTTCGCCAGATCAGAACCAGGGACGACGGTCGGAGGTTGATAGTTGATCCCAACTTTGAATCCCGTTGGGCACCAGTCCACGAACTGGATCGTGCGTTTTGTTTTGATGTTCGCGATGGCGGACTGCACGTCTTTAGGTACCACGTCGCCGCGGTACAAGAGACAGCAGGCCATGTACTTGCCATGACGGGGGTCACAACGAACCATCTGACTGGAAGGGTCGAAACAGGAGGTAGTGATCTCGCCCACGCTGAGTTGTTCATGGTAGGCCTTTTCGGCTGATATGACCGGAGCGTAGGTGATCATAGGGAAGTGAATACGAGGATACGGGACCAAGTTCGTCTGGAACTCCATTAGGTCAACGTTGAGGGCACCATCAAACCGGAGTGACGCAGTGACCGACGAGACGACCTGAGCCACCAGCCGGTTCAGGTTAGAGTATGTCGGGTAGCTCACGCTGAGGTTCCTCTTACAGATGTCGTAGATAGCCTCGTTGTCGACCATGAAGACGCAGTCCGCGTGTTCTAGAGAGCTGTGTGTGTTAAGGATCGAGTTGTAAGGTTCCACAACCGAAGTGGCGACGCGAGGGGACGGATAGATGGCAAAGCCGAGCTTGCTCTTCTTACCGTATTCGACTGAAAGTCTCTCAAGTAGTAGCGAGGTAAACCCCGAACCAGTTCCTCCTCCAAAGGAATGGAAGATCAGGAAACCCTGTGGAAGGAGATTTAAGATCTGAATATGAAGCAGGTCTCCACGTAAAGATGTAAACACGATCAAAAGAATACAAACAACAACAATAAAAAGAATCCCTGCCAAACAAGTACGTCATACGAGGCGAAACTAGAAATACTAGCCCTGCTATCGTTAAAGGATCAAAGAGAGAGGGGACTTAATTGGGTGTTCGGATCATCAAAGGGGTGGAAGGGATAGGAAGGCATTACGAGGTCATGGGAACAGGTTTAATAAAAGAATACATATCTGAAGGATGTGAAAAATATATTTTTCAACACAGATGCGCGACCTCCTCAAGTAGCCCACGAAATGATACAACACAAACTTGAAGCATGCATGAATTTAAAGCGATATATGATAATTGGAGAAAAAGAGACAGGACCCGACGAGAGTAATTTCCTTCCTATAAACTACTAATAGGTATCAAACGGATCACGCACTAGCATGCTTACTTCCTCATATCCCCTCTATGTATCTCCTCTTAGTATATATAAGCTAACCCACCCTTTGTAAAAACCACGCTGAAGAGGATCACAGTGATCGCAATATACGTATCTTCCAATGTCTTTCTTTTCTCCGATAGTGGAATATTCAGTCTACTAGTAATAGGTATACACACAAGTCGCAAATATGACTGGAATGAAAACCACACGCACCCCTCCCCATTACCATTCTCATAGATGGCTCCGGTTCTTTTTCTGATATTCGCATAGTTTGGGAAGACACGGAATACTATTCCACGGAAAAGAGAGAAACAACCAACCTGCAGACTATTGCATCTTTCTGAGAGTTTCCCAATACGATCTATTACGAGATCGATAATCTCCTTGCCGATGGTATAGTGTCCACGAGCGTAGTTATTGGCTGAGTCTTCTTTCCCTGTGATGAGTTGTTCAGGGTGATAAAGCTGTCGATAGGCTCCAACTCGAACTTCATCTGTCAAAATAAATAAGTGATTAAATAAATGAATAAATAAACAAATAAATAACATTAATTATAATGAATCAAATTAAATGAATAGACAAATAAACACAAAGGGTGATAAAGCTGTCGATAGGCTCCAACTCGAACTTCATCTGTCAAAATAAATAAATAAGTAAATAAATGAATTCTCACTCCGGTGGTGGTCGGGCCACTTGTTGACCCCTCACCGCTAGCACCAAATGCCTCCAGACTCTACGGTCCTGTGCCACTGTCATCCAATCCTGGACATCTGCTCCAGCCCTTTCCAGGTCCTCCCTCACGTTGTCCATCCATCTTCTGCGTGGTCTCCCTGGGAAACGTCTTCCTCCTACCATCCCATCCATCATCACTCTCATTGGTATTCTTGTTACATTCTTGCAATGTGGCCGGCATACTGCAGTCGCCTTGACTTTATGATATTCATGATATTTATTTGGCCTGATGTTTCCCTTAGCTCTTCATTATGCCGCCTTCTCCATTCTTGGTCTAGTTCGTCGAATACTGGGCCCGAAATTTTCCTTAATACACTGTTCTCAAATACAAAAAGACTTTTTTCCATTTTCTTAGTCAGGCTCCAGGCTTTGCATCCATATAATAGAATGGGTTTTATTATTGTATCATATATTCTTAATTTGGTCTTTGTTGATATGCTCCTTCTTCCCGGTGTATTTTGGAGGCTGTAATAACATCTGTTGGCTGAAGCAATTCTTGATTTTATTTCAGTGTCCATCAGGTTTTCGTCTGTTACGATTGATCCAAGATACTTAAAGTTTCTGCATACTTCATATCTCACACCATTGATGTCAATATGTTCTTCTCTGTTATTGTTTTTGGTTAGATGCATTAACTCTGTCTTCTTAGTATTCACCAGCAGTCCTACTCTGTTCGCAGTCTCTTGGAAATCTCCAAACATGTCTTTTATTATATCTATGGTCCCATCTATTAAGTCGACGTCGTCGGCATACGCCAACATATTCACTCTCCCAGACTCGAACTCTACTCCAACATTATCCCTCTCCACTACTCTTACTACTCTTTCTAGTAGTAGGTTGAACAGTAGTGAGGATAGAACGCACCCGTCTCAAACCACTCTTTATTTCAAAACTTTTCGTCTTCTTGTTGCCAACCCTCATCTGTGCCATCATACGTTGCCTTCACTAAGTTTACAATTTTGATTGGTACTCCAAATTCTCTGAGGATTTTCCACATGGATGATCTGTGTACACTGTCATATGCTTGTTTGAAGTCTACAAACATATGCCAGTGATTTATATTAAACTCCCAGCTCTTCTCCAGTATCTGTCTGATCGTAAACAGGTGGTCTGTTGTTGATCTCCCCCTTCTAAAGCCACATTGATATTCGCCTAAATAAATGAATAAATAACGGTAATCATAATGAATGAAATTAAATGAATAGATAAATAAACACGTAACTACACAGATAAATGAATAACAAATAAATAGTTAAACAAATAAGCAATTGAACAAATACAAAAATACACGAATCCATAAGTACATGAACACATAAATAAGTAGATAAAAATGAACAAATAAAAAATAGATAAATAGATAAATTTGATTTTGACTCGTTCAGTCCAAGATTTGCTGCTTAGCTGCGTAAAAACCTGGCGTGAGCCAAAACAAAATTTAATCAAGTTAAGCACTTTAACCATCTAAAGATAAGCAATGTAAATTTACGTTTTGTTGGAGAATTCCAGACAATGTACGCTTTATCTATATAATTTCCAAACTCCCCATGCATTCACCCAACAATGTAAAACTGCCTACATACGGGCATCATCCAGTGTCTTCCGACACGAGCGAGAATATTGTTTTCAGTGACAGACTTACCTCTTCGGTGGTTTGTTTGCTGCACCGAGGATATTTATTCTTATTTGTGTCCGCAGACACTATTATATGCTCGTGTGGACACGGATTTAACCAATTACCGTTTCATCATACATTCATTGAAAGATATTATAAAGTGAAAAATATATCATTCTGTGCATTCGTATTACGGCCACATTAGACGCAGGGCAATTTTCTGATGCGTTTGAAAAAAATGCGTCTTATATGCCGACAAATGCGGTAATGTACAACAGTCGCGGCAAAAGATTCCGAAGGGCTGACGCTAAGACTGGAGTCTGGAGAGGAATTTCAATTAACGATTCCGTTCTGTAAACACTAGCCCCGACAGACCAAAGCTACGTAGCATTCTTTTACGATTGGAGATCAAACACCACTCAGAAAAAATACTGATCATTTTTAACGTCAATCATCCCTCCTTTCTTCTGCTCTCTGTAAACCTCTCCTGCCTCAGTGACTAAAGTTCTTTGGTGCTACATTGTACCCAAGGATAGATACTCTGGTTATATCCGATGGGAGGAAAAATCAATGTCGGAAGACAGACAGGAGTGTTTGGCCCATTTTGTCCACAGCCAGCTAACCACAACTGAAAAATGCCGCCTAACACTAACCGGAATAAAATCAATTAAAATATGCCGGTAGGAATTCATCTCTTCAGTCTGGAGTCAGTTCCTAGTTGAAAAAGATCAGTTATTGTCAGTCAGAACAAAATGTACTTCCTCGTGCTAGAGCGAAAAATAAATTTTCAGACATCCCTAAACTTGTAAATATAACCATCAGTAATTTGAACTTTTGGAAAAAGAATTAAACGACTAAATGAAGAACTCGAAGTGGCTCAGCTTAGAGAAAATACCAACCGTTGTCTGTAGTCTGACCGACACACTACATATTTCTGACCTGAATAGCAATAACGATACTGATATATACCTAGATTCTGTTAGCCTTTTCGTGGCGTTCTTTACTATCTTCAGGTAATATTATCTATCTGAGGGTCAGATTTGGAAGAAAATAGGGTGAAAGTTCATTGAGACCCTATTTTTCTCTCCCTAATCTGGTCCTCATCTCAACTGAATGAATTATAAGGCGAGAAAGAAAAAATAGGGTTTTGCCATTGGGGGGACTTGGCGATTAACAGAGAACACAGGTATTGTGCAGAATTTCACTAACAGAAAGGCACAGGAAACATCAAGAAACGTTTCGAGGGTCATTAACAGCAACTCGTTCCAGGCTGCGAATAGATTTTATCCCCTTCCCAATAGGGTATATGTGTGCGTGTATACATGCACTCGCCCATCAAAACTGACTTGGACAATTTCCAGCTTACCTATCACGCTGGGTTCTGTATCCACAAATATCGTCCTGGGAACGTGCCTCCCGGAACCCGTCTCGCTGAAGAAGGTGTTGAAGGAGTCCGTCTCACGGCCCACGCTGGCGTCCGTGGGCATTATCCCGTCGGGTTGAATCCCATGTTCAAGGCAATAGAGTTCCCAGCATGCATTGCCTTCTTGAACCCCTGCCTGGCCGATGTGAATAGAGACGACTTCCCGGGAACCACTCTGAAACAAAACCAACCAGTCAGCAAGTGACGGGTACATCTGTATAGCCACTATCGATCTTTCTTTGGTCCTCAGAAGGTGAGTCGGACGTTTCTGGTATATTCCCATAGTAGACACCTCAATCCACCCAACTGTCTATTTGCATGGCAATATTTCAGAATAGTTGAAGAGATTGAACAGAAGTCATATGGAATAACGCGTTGAATGTGTTGTTCTAAGTAGATGAAAGTGGTACACTACGCAGTGGGGCCAGGCTGTTTCTGGATGACGAAAAGGGGTAAAACATGTACAGTAGGTTAACCATAGAGAAAAGAGTGGTGTAAATACAGAAAGGAACTTGTAAGAAGTATATACGAGCGCGCGAGAGTGTGTGTGTGATTTTTTTTCTATATTTCTTCATATTGTTCATCCTACACTAATAGTTATTTTGTTATTTTACCACACCATTCATGGCTCTAAAGATAGTACTCCTGTCACAAATTTCCCTTCTCTTTTCCAATGTGAGCAATCCTATTTTATTTAGTAAGATTGTGTTTGGGGCCTTTATGGATTCAGAAAAGGCTCATGACCGTTGTCGACAGGAAGATATAGTGGGAGGTATTGTAAATATACGACACAGGGGGAAAGCTGATAAGGGCAGTCAAAAGCTTTTATAGAGTCGCAGAGCTTGAGTTAGGGTTAAGGAGGGTGAGAATGAGTGGTCTAAGGTAAAGGTGGGGCTACATCAGGGTTGTTATGTCACCATGGCTGTTCAATGTGTACGTGGATGGGATGATACAGGAAGTAAATGCGAGGGTGATGGGTAGAGGATTGGAGATGGTCATAGAGAATGGAGGGAAATAAGAGGTGATCCAGTTGTTATGTCACCATGGCTGTTCAGTGTGTACGTGGATGGGATGATACAGGAAGTAAATGCGAGGGTGATGGGTAGAGGATTGGAGATGGTCATAGAGAATGGAGGGAAATAAGAGGTGATCCAGTTGTTATGTCACCATGGCTGTTCAGTGTGTACGTGGATGGGATGATACAGGAAGTAAATGCGAGGGTGATGGGTAGAGGATTGGAGATGGTCATAGAGAATGGAGGGAAATAAGAGGTGATCCAGTTGTTATGTCACCATGGCTGTTCAGTGTGTACGTGGATGGGATGACACAGGAAGTAAATGCGAGGGTGATGGGTAGAGGATTGGAGATGGTCATAGAGAATGGAAGGAAATAAGAGGTGATCCAGTTGTTATGTCACCATGGCTGTTCAGTGTGTACGTGGATGGGATGATACAGGAAGTAAATGTGAGGGTGATGGGTAGAGGATTGGAGATGGTCATAGAGAATGGAGGGGAAATAGGAGGTGATCCAATTGTTATCTGCTAAAGACACTATGTGGCTGGGTCAGAGGAGGGTCTAAAGTAGTTAGTGACGGAGGTTTTAGTCAGAGGAAGTTGAAAGTAAATATAGATAAAAGGTGATGGGAGTGAGTTAAAGCTAAATCTTAGAGGAGAGGAGCTAGAGCAGTGGTTCTCAAACTTTTCCGTGAATGACCCTTTTTGGAACACTTCAATCCTTCGCGACCCAGAATAAAGTAAAGAGAAAGAAAATGGACAGTGATATATACCCTTTACTTTGGGAAAAAGAATAATGTGTACAGCTTTTCTTTAACAAAACTAAATTAACAGAATCCATGGCACTGCATTTCCTTCAGAAAACTAAATTAATTAGTCAAGTATTTGAAATACTCTGAAAACGTGAGAACTTTCTGTGTCTCTGCGACCCATCAAAATTGATCTCGCGACCCAACTTTGGGTCGCGACCCATAGTTTGAGAACCACTGAGCTAGAGGAGATGGATATTTTGAGTACTTGGGGTCACTAGGAATGGAGGAGTCGAGGTGGAGGCGAACTTTTAAGTGAGGGAAGCAAGTAAATGTCTTGAAGGCTTGAAAAGTGTCCTATTGAATAGGTAGCTAGTGATGGATGCAAAAAGAATATTATATGAACTACTGGTCCTGCCTATGACACTGTATGGGACAGAGTTGGACTTTAAGGGAGGCAGAGAGGAGAAATTTAGATGTGTTTGAGAATAAGTGTTTGAGAAGTGTAGTGGGGGTTACAAGGATGGATAGCGTGAGAAATGAGGAGGTGAGGAGGATGGGGTGGGTGGAAAGGGAGCTGGCACGTAAGGTTGATGAAAGACTACCGAGATGGTTTGGGCACACTGAAAGAATGAACGAAGAAAGACTAACTAAAAGAATGTGGAAGGGAGAGGTGGATGGAGTAAACTTTAGGGGACGACCGAGAATGAGATGGGTGTATGGGATGAAGGGGGTCTTCAGTAAAAGGAGAATGCCTGTTGAGCATGGAAGAGGGAAGGCAAAATATTGGTAAGAGAGGAGAATTGTTGTGAATGAAATTTTCAGCCCTGGGCTGGACTCCCGAGCGGTACCATTGCACCGCCGAGCCGGTAATGCTCGTGTGTGTGTGTGTAATTTACCATGGTCTTGGATCACGTGTTGGATTCGTGATCGACAGCTACTACCCTCCCGGAAAATAACTCAGACCAATCTATGAGTAATGCTGTGACCTTACACGCACACACCCAACTCCCCGCCCACGAGAGTTGGAGTAACGACTCGCAACGCAGCGATACTGAAATTATTTCAGCCTTGGGCAGGATTCGAACTCGGACAGCCGTAGAGGCGGCCGCGATAGCTACCACTGCGCCAACGAGTACATGTACATGTATGCGTGTGTACCTGCTTAATTATAGTTTATAGAAAAGAAACTATGTTTGTGTGGTCCAATCCCTTTTTTATTTATCATCCTTATCTGTCAATTCGTTTTCTATTTTAGTTTGGGCCGTATCATCTATATAGGTTATTTCAGAAATTGACGTGTGTGTGTGTGTGTGTGTATATATATATATATATATATATATATATATATATATACCCCTCGTTTTCCCCTTCGGCCTCGGAACCCCAACACGGGATCCCCAGCACGAAGAAGAACGCGAAGTAGAATGCGAAGAACGCGAGGAATAAGAAGAACGCGAAGAAGAACGCGAAGAAGAAGAATACCACCTGTCCCCGACTTCCACATCGTTTTTTAGAAGAATATTGTTAGACTTATATATATATATATATGTGTGTGTGTGTGTACATATATATATATATATTGTCACGAGCCATACAAATTATGTCATCTATTACAAATATACATGAAAAGGAAGGTGAAAGTTTAACATCATGATGATGCGTAGTATTCCGTAGCCTGGAGATGGTCGGGCGTAAGCAACATGACGTCACGAGCTTCTGCATTTCATAAAAATGTGTGGCGTCACGGATCTAATATCAAATCATTATGTGACTGTTATGGTGTTATCTTATATTCTATATAGTAAAGAATAATATTTCATGCATACGATTTTATTGTTATATGATGTACATTATCAAAATTTCATTTACCTTTTAAAATATGTATGGTCTACCAACGATCGACGACTTTTTAGCTAGACTCAAGAAAAGAAACTACTCATCAGTTGGTCTATCTCGAAATATTAACTATATTTCTCATAATCGTCGCACCGCTTCTTATTATTAATCAAGTCGCTGCCTAAATCTTACAAGACCCAAAAATGTATATATTCAAACCTCAGAGCCAACTCCGAGACAGTTGCTCAGTTTGAAGTCAGACTGGATAAGTATTGGCAAGGTCAGGAACAAAAATTTAATTATAATACGGCGTGCTACCGCCAGCCACACAGTGTGGCTACCATACCGGAGCCGCAGGCCCTTTCAATGGGTCTCTTCCGGGGAATCATCTGTGAGAGAAGACAAATTCTACCGCTTCTATAAAGACAGGGCCGTTTCTAGCTATAGGCGATTGCCTAAGGCCCCAAACCTGCCAGGGGGGCCCCGGCCGGCCCAATGGCTAGGTAACGCTACCTCAAATATGAGCCTGCCTCTCCCGCCCGCCGACGCAAATAAAACGACACGCCTCTTGCAGTGTTTGTTATTGTTTGAAATGTTTTGATCGTCTGCTAAAAATACTATCTTGTTAAAAATCACCTACATCTTATTTATTCTAAAGATATAATATGGTAAGCATTAATTGGCTTTATTTATTCATTTGTGTGTTCACTAAGCTAGGGCTTATGGCTACAGATGTTATTAATTGTTGATTACAAACTCTTTTTGGCCATTAGCTTACTATTCTTTGTCCAATTGTTTGGCTTTATTTGTCACTGGAATTGGCACCACCAGGGTTCTTGTTTACTCTTTGGTCGCTTCATGCTTAGCTTCTGATAGTGTAAATTTGTAAGTTTGTGTGTTCTGTGACTGTAAGTTGGAATTCCTTTTATTATATTTGTATGCACAATAGGAAATGTTTGTATTCTATGGAATGTTTACCTTTTCCACCTTTTTCAATATTCAATGTTCATATATGTTCATATGTTCAAGTTTGTTTATTTTGTATCGATATTTTATCCAATCCCTTATTTCTTTATCATCAAAATTATGATTATTTATTTTCTCACTTCACCTACATACATATACCAAGGCTTTTTCCCCCTTCCAAGGGAGGTAGCCAAAAAGGGAAAGGCACAAAAACACTCCCACCCATTTCATCCCTAAATACACTTCACACCCCTCCCACCCTTCCTCTCATCTGAGCACCTCCTGGATGACGGGTCATCCCTGCACCCTGCCCACCGCCCTGGGTCAGAAGCAGTGTCGCAAGACACAGTACATCCACAGCGAGGCCGCTTCATTTAATCGGCGACCCCCCCTCTCCGTCCCCCTTTGCATATAAGGCGAGGACGGGGAGAAATCCCTTCGGGCTGCGTCAAAATTTACTCACACATACTACCCCACCCCCCCGCCCATTCCTCCTCATGCAGTCACAACATCATCCATATACAACCATTCTCCACTCACCTCTGTCTTCCGTCCTCTCCCTTCCTTCCTCAACAGACATTCCCCTCTTCCCCAAAGCCCCCTTCACCCCATCCATCCACCTCATCCTAGGACGTCCCCTCATGTTCACTCCCTCCACATCTGCCTTCCATACCTCTTTTACTAGTCTTTCTTCACTCATTCTTTCCATGTGTCCAAACCATCCTAATATTCTTTCATCAACCCTATCTCCCAAATCCTTTTTCACCCCTGTTCTCCTCCTCACCTCCTCATTTCTCACTCTATCTAGCCTAGTAACCCCCACCATACTTCTCAGACACCTCATCTCAAACACATTCAAACTCCTTCTCTCTTCTTCTCTTATGTTCCACGTTTCTGCTCCATACAGTGCTGTTGGCACAATCACTCCTTCATACAGTCTCCTCTTAGCATCCATTCCCAAATGTCTATTCCTCATTACACTCTTTAAACCACCAAGGCATTTACTCGCTTCTCTCAATCTACATTCTACCTCCACCTTCACTCCACCTTTTCCTGCTACACTTGCACCCAAGTATCTAAAACTATCCACTTCCTCCAGTCGCTCTCCCTTAATGTTCACTTCCAGTCTACTGCCACTTTCACCCCTTGTACATCTCATCACCTTACATTTACCCACATTTATCTTTAGCTTTCTTCTATCACATACTCTCCCAAACTCTGCCACCAGCTTCCTCAATCCCTCCTCTGACCCTGCCACAAGCGCAGTGTCGTCCGCAAACAACAGCTGGCTCACCTCCCACTTTTCTCCATTTTCTTTAACCATCTCCAATCCCTGACTCACTACCCTAGCATTCACCTCTCGCACCACCCCATCCATGTATAAGTTGAACAGCCAGGGCGACATAACGCATCCTTGACGAAGTCCCACCTTTACTTCAAACCACTCACTCTCTCCATTTCTAATCCTAACACATGCTCTACTACTCTCATAAAAACTCTTGACAGCTCCCAAAAGCTTTCCTCCTATCCCATAAATCTGCATAACCTCCCACAGTGCCTTTCTGTCTACCCTATCATAAGCCTTTTCCAGATCCATGAAAGCCCAAAAAACATCCTTCCCCTTTCCTATAGCTTTCTCACATATCTGTCTTACCACAAAGATCTGATCTACACAACCTCTACCCGTCCTAAATCCACACTGTTCCTCACCAATTACTCCCTCTGTTCCTCTCCTAATCCTCTCAATTAAGATCCTCCCATAAGCCTTCCCTACTACACTCAACAGGCTAATCCCTCTGAAATTACTACATTCACACTTGTCCCCTTTTCCTACCTAATGAAAAAAACACTAGATGGCAGGACCGAGGTTAGCTCAAAAGGAAGTGACAGAAATACATGAATTCTATTCCGTTTGTCGTGTGGTCCGTTTCTCTAGTTCTATATAATATTAAGATAACCACAGGCTCACAACATTGACGGTATTAACACTAAAAAACATGAACTTGAACACTTTCTTAAACAACACAACATACACATTGCAATTTTACAAGAAACAAAATTAAGACACTCACACAAAACACCATCATTTCATAATTACACCACCATCAGACAAGACCGGACTGACGGCAATGGCGGTGGACTCATCACCCTGATCCACCATTCCATCTGTTTTGTGGACACAAGTGCCACAACCAAAATTCTCCTCCCTACCACAGATAACACAACAGAAACCCAATCCATTCGTATCCGCACAGGCAACAATTCAACACTAACAATAGTTAACATGTACATTCCCCCCCAATCATCCCCCACAGTTCCAAACACCTTCAGACCTCAACTCAGCCAACTAACCTCAATCCCCAACCTGATCATGGGTGGTGACTTCAACGCCAAGTCGTCTGCCTGGTTTGTCGACAACCCTGACACAGACAGAGGGCTTGATATACAGACTCAATTCGACTCATTGACTATCATGAACAACACGCATAATCATACACATATCCCATACCAAGCCCTCTACACTCCCTCCTCTCCTGATATCACCTTTTGCTCCCCCTGCCTAACCCCAACAACATCATGGAGAGTGGTCGGAGCCCTTGGCTCTGACCATCTTCCAATCATCATCACCACCAAAACAAGATGCACCCCAGCTGGCCACAGACACACTTACACCAATTACAAGAGAGCTAACTGGGAAGCCTTTACTGAAGAGACAGAACAACATTTTGAAACACTTAACAGTACACCAATCACAAACATATACAATGCTGTGCACGCTTTTAATACAATCATACAAAACGCAGACAAGAGATACATCCCTAGAGGCAACAGAAAATCACACAACCCCAACTTCACACCAGAAATCCAAGGCCTCATCAGACAACGTGACACACTTAAACACGATACCCCCACACCTATCCCTCAAAACATAGCAGACCAAATACAAACACTAAACACTATGATTGCCAATAAAATACATGAACAAAAAACACAAAATTGGCAAAACTTTATCAATACACTTGATCACAAAACAAACACCAGCAAATTGTACAAAACACTCAACAGCATCACACTATCCAACACTAACACTACACGCTCTCACGCAGCAATAATCACAACAACAGATAATCTACCCTCAAACAGACAACAAGCAAACGCACTCATACGTCATTTTGCACAGACGAGCCATCTTACATCTCACAATGACGACCGACGCACCATTCGACGTAAGAAAGACTTCCCCACAGACTCAGACTATACACCCTTCATAGACAGTCAGACAAAACTCATAATGCATAATCTCAAGCACTCATCTGCCTGTGGCCCTGATAACATAAGCAACATCCACCTAAAACACATTGGACCACAAGGTATACACGCACTCACAAACATTGCAAACTACAGCTATTCACACAACACTATACCCGACATCTGGAAGCATGGTAAAATAATCACCATTCCAAAACCGAACAAAGACCCAACAATCCCAACATCGCACCGCCCAATCACACTTCTCTGCACCCCCTCTAAAGTCATTGAACGCCTAATACTCAAACTTGTCACACCATATATTCCCCTTGCTGACTCACAACACGGTTTTAGGCCACTACACTCCACAAACACTCTTCTGACAAACCTCACACAAAGAATTTTAGATGGCATCAATTCAGATAGGCCCCACCACAGAACACTTCTTATAACATTGGACATTAGTAAAGCTTTTGATGCTATCCCCCGCCACAACCTAACAAATAAAATATATAACACAGACATGCACAATAACACCAAAAGATGGCTGGCCAATTATCTGGCAGGCAGGAATGCTCATGTGTCATATAATGGCCAATCGTCGCACATCAGAAACATTAAGAACAGAGTACCACAGGGCTCAGTTCTATCCCCCACATTATTTAATCTATACATGCATGACTTACCCACGCCAGACACCTCAGAAATACAAATCTCTTCCTACGCAGACGACATAACAATCACATGCACACATCGTAACACAGACAAAGCTGCAGAAATAATCCAGCCTTACCTTGACACACTCAACACATGGTTCATCACAAACAGACTCAAAATAGCTCCAACCAAATCTACAGCAACACTTCTCACCAACTGGACAAAAGAACACAAATACATACCTCATCTCTACATCAACAACACTCTAATACCACACACAAACACACCGAAAATTCTTGGTGTAACATACGATACATCCATGTCTTTCAAACAACACCTCACAAACATAAAAAACAAATGCACACCTAGACTTAACGCACTTAAGTCAATCACTGGAACAACATTTGGACAAAACAAAGAAACTAATATAACAATATACAAACAATGCATACGCTCAGTGATGAATTATGCGAGTCCTGCATGGGCTCCTAATCTCAGTGAGACACACCACAACACCCTTCAAATCATACAAAACAAAGCCCTAAAAACAATTACAGGCTGCACAAATACAACACCTACAGACCATTTACACCATGAAACAAAAGTCCTCAAAGTCAAGGACCACCTCGACATGAGAGGCACACAAACACTTGCTGCAGCCACCACAAACACATCACACCCGCTACACTACATAGCAGAACACCCACACACACCAAGAAACATTAAAACTATACCCAAAGACCTTTATTACGCACAGATACTCTCTTCTCTTCCTCCACAACCACCAAATACAGTACCAGCCTCCAGAAACATATTCATAATCATATCACTCACCGCTCCATTAACACACTGAAAGACAACACACTGCTGCATGCCAGACCCCCTGATATCCACCCTTCTGAATCCTCTCTCCCACAAAAGGACAGAGTCCACTTGGCCAGACTGCGATCCGGTCACCACCCAGCACTTCTAAGCTACCAGAAGAGGCTGGACGACCGTGTTGTGAACAGCTGCCCAGGATGTAACACTTCACCCCATACCATACAACACATAATGGAAGACTGCATTATACACAATCATGCACGCAAACAACACAACATACACTCTATAAAGGATTTGTGGGAAAACCCAGTTTCGGCTGTGGCCTTCCTTGGGGAGACGGGACTGCTCAGACAGACAGTCTAGGGAACGACAACAACAACAACAACCACAGGCTCAACAATCACCCATCTGTTCACCTTTCAGGTCTACCCGAATTTCGTGTATGTAGAATTATTTTTATTAAGGGGTATTTAAAAGGTTTACACTTTACAGATATCTGTGTTAGGCCTACACTAATGAAAATAACCATATTTATTCTACTCGAATATCGTGTATGTAAAATTGATTCCATGTATTTATAAGGTTTTCACTTAACAGATTTCTGTGCTAGGCCTACATTAGACTCTAAGACTCGCCAATCATCATTCCCATAATGGCATCAAAACGAATTTATCTCAGCGGAACAGAGAAACGAAAGAAAAAGAAATTTGACGTAATAATTTAAAGAAACATATTAAAGTTTGGTTTTATTATGTTTTCTGAATGGTGAGTATTATTTTAGACTAACGCCTAATCATCTAAGGAAATTTGTAATTTTGCAGGATCAATTCTAAAATATATTGGAGCTCCAGATAGCAAGCCAGAGGAATATTCTGAACTTCCTGAATAGGATGCTCCAGTGCCATTACATTCATCAGGATCTGTCCAGGAAGCTGTACTGCCACCAAGACCACCACATTCCCCAGAACCACAGAAGACATCATCTACTTCTGAGTAGCCTCCCATTTATTCTAAACCACTAGATCCTGCTAACTGGCCAACCATTCTGTCTGATGCATTTAGAATGGATGCAGTAGGTAGAGGGCCATTTCAGATTAGTTCTGATTTCACATTTCCCAAAAAAGAAGACGGAAGAAGTTTTCATTATCATTATTTTTGTAGAACATTGGTTAATGGAGAAAAGATGAAATGGACTTGGCTTATCTACTCAAAAAAAAAAATGCTCTCTATTGCTTTTGTTGTAAATTATTGTCAACCAAAGAACAAAAGTTAGTGACAGAAGGACTGACAGACTGTAAAAACATTGGCACACTTTTGAAAAGTCATGAAAGCAGTCCAGCACACATAGCGCATATGGCAACCTGGAAAGATTACAACTCCGTTTGCAAACTGGAAAGACAATAGACCAAGCTGAAAGAACACTATTGGAGGCTGAAAAGAGGAGCTGGAGAGATGTCCTGACTCGCTTAATTGCCATTATCCAATCCTTAGCCGAGAGAAATCTTGCATTTAGAGGTTCATCAAACATGTTACACCAGCAGAATAATGGGAATTTTCTAAAAGAGGTGGAGCCGCTTGCTAAATTTGATCCTGTCATGAAGCAGCACATTGAGCGTGGCCAGTTCAGTCATTCCAGCTACCTTGGAAATATCATCCAAAATGAACTTATTGCTTCAATCAGTACTAAAATAATGGACACAATGGTGACTGAAGTTAAACAGTCCAAATATTATTCAATTATTTTGGACTGTGCTCCCGATGTAAGCCATCAAGAACAGATGTCAGTCGTCATAAGGACTGTCAAAATGGGTAAGAAACCAGAAATTAAGGAACATTTTATGGGGTTCCTTGTAGCTTCTGAAACAACAGGTCTTGGTTTGTCATCTCCTTGAAGATTGCAGAGGACAATCATATGATAATGGTGCCAACATGAAAGGGAGAAACAAAGGAGTTCAAGCCAGACTTCTTGAGAAGAACCCTCGTGCACTCTATGTTCCATGTGGAGCACATTCCCTAAACTTGATGATATCTGATGCAGCAACAGCTTCAATAGATGCCACTAGCTATTTCGGCACTGTTCAGAAACTGTACAACCTATTTTCAGCCTCACCACAAAGATGGGCAATCCTAAAAGATTATGTCACTGTTGCACTCAAGACCTGGAGTGACACAAGATGGGAGAGCCGTATTAATAACATAGAAGCTGTGCGGTATCAGGCCTCTAATATAAGGGAAGCTTTGTTGAAGGTCAGGGAAGTGTCTGATCCTCTGACCAAGGTTGAAGCCCAAAGTCTGGCAGAAGAGGTGGGGTCATACCAATTTATCATTTGCACAGTCATATGGTATGACATTCTACACATTGTGAACCATGTCAGTAAGCTCCTGCAGTCTCCTAAAATGCAGCTTGATGTGGCAGTTGACCTCCTTACTAAAGCGAAAACATCTCTGACTAACTACAGAAGAATTGGATTCACTTCAGCTCAAGTCTCTGCTAAAGATATGTGTGAGGAAATGAATGTAGAGGCTGTACTCAAAGAAAAGAGATTAAGAAGTACAAAAAGACACTTTGCTTATGAGGCCGCAGATGAGCCCATTGCAGATGCAATGAAGAGGCTAGAAATAACATTCTTTAATGTTGTTGTTGACACTACCATTCAATCCTTAACTGATAGATTTAAACTCTGAGTGAAGTAAGGGACCAATTTGGAGTGCTGCTCAATTTCCAGAAACTGGATGATCAGTCATTGAACAACCAGTGTGACAAACTATGCAAGACATTAACCTCTGGAAATGAAAGTGACATTGATGGAAAGGAACTGGCTATGGAAGTTAAACACTTACCAAGTTTGCCCTCAGACGAAATGACTGCTCTTGAGCTCCTCACCTTTATCCACAAAAAACATTTTGAGAAATTGTATCCCAATCTGTGGGTTGCACTGAGAATTGCCTGTACTCTGCCTGTGACTGTGGCCTCAGCAGAGAGGAGCTTTTCGAAGCTGAAACTCATCAAGACCTATTTAAGATCATCTATGGGGCAGGAGCGACTCAGTGGTCTTGCAATAATCAGCATCAACCATGAAGTGGGGAAAGACGTGTTGTATGAAGACATCATTGATGATTTTTCTAGTAAAAAAGCCAGAAAGCAGAGATTTTGAGCCCAATACAATGCAGTTGGTGGTGGTTTGTATTCAGAGACTGTGATGTTAAGTTACTACTATTTTGGAGTGTGGTTCGTATTCAGAGACTGTGATGTTAAGTTACCAATATTTTGAAGTGTGGTTTGTATTCAGAGACTGTGATGTTAAGTTAAAATAAATGTTTAAATAAATAAATATGGTGTAATAGTTACTTGCATCCTTTAACACCATCAAAAGATATAGAAGTCGTTTGATTACTGTTTGGCAAACTTCACAGGTATAAATGAAATACCAATCTGTCTATCTCTCTAACTTTTGAGGGCCCCTAACTGCCTCTTGCCTAGGGCCCCCACGAAGTTAGAAACGGCCCTGTATAAAGAACACATGTTGGTTTCAAATTTTCTGCTCAATCTGAAGTGCAAGCTATCTATACAAGATCCTTCGTCTATTGATGTGGTAAGAGCCAATTTATGCTTAATCTGATAGAAATTTATTTCTTGTGATTTATAAAACTTAAATATTCCAGACCAAAGAAAATATTTTTAATATTAAAAAAAAAAAAAAGACAATCTGGATCAAGAAAGAAAAATCATTGACGGACAATTCGCTTACTATAAAGTCTTCAAAAGCAATATATGCCTAGTATTTATCTTGAAAGATGACAATCTCCTTAAAGGATAAATGATATATTAACGGTGATACTGACAAAATCCAATCATAGTATAGCTATCATAAATTTTATTTATGGTAAATACTATTTTGTGTATTAGTATAAGGAATATTTATGTTGTAGGTTAGGTGTTATACTAGACAGGAGATATGAAAATGTTTATTTTTCATATCTTTTTTCATCAATATCAGTCTGAAATTAATTAAAAGTTGAATAACGTATTACATGCGTTTCAGCTGGACATCTTATCTCGATTATTTCCGCATCAAGGCAAAAATAATTATATCTGTCACTGAACACGGATATTAGATCACAACCTGTTCGTGATGACACAAATACACACACGATTCGGGGCGCATTGGTAGAGTTCCTGGCTGTCACTACGGTGGTCCGGGTTCGAATCCCGCCCAGGGCTGAAATAATTTCAGTATCGCTTTACTGCGGGTCGTTACTCCAAATCTCGTGGACGGGGAGTTGGGGGTGTGCATGCTGTGATGGCCCACCATCCTCCGTGTATTTAAAATGTCTGTTTATGTATAATATTCTGTATAACTATGTATGAACTGTAAATTGTTAATATACGTGCAGTTTTCTTACTCTCCTCCCCTTCGATCCCCTCCTTACTACTCGTCTGTCAGACCCAGACTAGTTCTGTCCAGTTCATCCTTCTCCTTCCTCCCGTCCTCGCCAACACTATATATACGGCGTCCGGCGGCTTCCAGACGGACTTTTTTAGAATCAACACAGCGCTCCTTGAGGTCGGACGTCTTTCCACTCCAGCTCACTCAACAAGCGCCCAGGAATTTTCGCCGGCCGGTGGTGGCGAGGTGATATATCTCCTTTGCTACTGCCGGTCTGCCACAGGCCGACCTCTTCGTTGACGTCGGCAGGCGGGTTTACACCAAAGACATATACACACATTTCCCAAGTCACGTAATTCTCTGTTTTCAGAGTAGTGCTTGGACAGAACCCTTATCAAATCGCCGGCTGGTCAACGGAGAGGAATTGGGAAGCCTCTCTGTCCAACCGCTCCGCAACCTAACGCTGGCCTCTTCGCTGACGTTGGCGAGCGGGTTTACACTTCTGACATTTACACACAATTCCCAATCACGTAATTTTCTGCTTTCAGAGTTATGACTGGAAGGAGAAAGATAATACAACATCCACCCGCCTGCCCCGCTTCGCACCGCCACTGGATCACCTCTACAGACTCTCAAACCAAACCTGGGGAAAAGCAGGAACAGCTCAGGCCTTACCTGGGGTTAAACAGGAACGCGCTCTACACGCGGGGAGCGAACTCTACTCACTTCCCGTAAGATACATACACACACCTCTCACGAACATAGCCACGACCCACGCACAAACATATACTCTTACTTTTTCTTTAACAAAAATTCGCTTCCTTTCTAACTTTCTCTTTTACTACATCTCATTTCAGTTTACCTCACACTAAAGATTTTTCCGTTTTTCCACCTTTCTCTACTACGCCTCCTACCATTTTCTGAACTTTTGGCGATTGTAATACCGGCGTCGGCGCCGCCGTCCGAGTTCCCAGTCCATTTCTCCCGAGCCACGACCACCAACAGCCCCTGATCGCTCGTTTAATCGCCCGGTTGCAATTTCCCTCTTTTATACACTACTATCTTTTTATTTTCTTACAGGCATCCTTCCCCTCCCACAAAAACCGATCTCGCGGAAGCGTGTGGTCTTACCTAGGAAATCAGAATCAGAATTTTTTTCGTTGGCTACCGAGATGTAACTTCCCTCCCACATCGCTTTCGCTCTTTCTAATCCCGTTGTGTTCACACGTAACTAAACTGTATTCTCATGACTTAGTTTCGGTTCAGGTTGAGGAATTATTTGTATTATCAAACGTTACAAATTGTCTATTGATTGATTTTGTTACTGTAAAGATATTACATTTGTTTTGTTGACTTTTTATTATAAATTAAATTATTTATGTTACCTTCCGTTTGGATTTGCCTTAACTCCATCAAGGCCATTAAGTACGAGCCCCTGCTAGACAGAAAGTCCTTTTATCCTTGCGGAAGGCATAACGATGCGTGAAAGGTCACATCATTACTCATAGATCGGTCATATATGAGCTCTGAGATATCTTCCGGGAAGGAAATAGCTGTCGATCACGAGTCCAACATGTGATCCAAGACCATGGTGAATCACAACACACACACACAAATGTATATATATATATATATATATATATATATATGTATGTAGATATATACATATATACTGTTGAGATATTATGACAGGTTTGAGGTAGGAGGAAGAGAAAGACACGTGTCTAGGGCCGAGTTTATTCCTGACCGGTTTCGCTTACATTCCTCCGAAGAAGCTGTAAGCGAAACCGGTCAGGAATAAACTCGGCCTTAGACCCGTGTCTTTCTCTTCCTCCTTCCTCAAACATATATATACGTATGACTGAGTTAAGTCACTGTCCATTTGTTACGTATTGGCAAGGATCGAGTCCTCAGCCAGACAGCGTCTCAGTTTCCGAATATGCTTCCATCGAGCTACATACTCCTGTTAGTTTCGATTGTGTTTACAAGGAATTACAATGAAAACAAGTTAATGTGGTTGATAAGATTTGTGTACTGGGGTCCATTCAGTATATGTTGATAAATCACTCTTTGTGCATACTATCAAGGGCTAATCACAGCGGGGATGGGTTGAGCATAAAGTTCGTGTATACGTATGTAACTCGAGCATACATAAGAAATTGTACTTAACTTATATCCCACTTTGTTACATATTTTTGTAACAAATTGTGTGCGCACGCGTGCATGAATGAATAAAAAGGAAATACTAAGGACTATTCTGTAATACATTTTAGTACAATATCATTGTTCACTCTATTGCTCCTAAAATAACGAAATTCTTTGAAAACTACCAAGCGATTCCGTTGTCTGAGTCAAACGAGAATCGGATCAAATGACGCGATCCGTTTGATGTCAACAGCCTAAAAGCGTTAATTTCAGAACGACTTTTCCATATTCATATGTATCCACCGTCCAAGCATATGCGTGTCACCACGCAATTAAATTAATGCAGAGTTAGAATAACTAATTCGATATGATAAAAGCAATACTGTTTAACGTTATTACGCCAACTAACTAAGCCACAGGCCACTTCATCCAGTAGGCGTTTTCTATTCTCATTTTCACGGTGGGAGGAGCTTAATACAGTGACGTCATAACGTTATTTCCAGCTCTTCTTTCTTAACGGTTTTCTCATTTCCTTTACAAAAGAACCTAAAAGAATATTTTTGTTCTCCGCCAAACCCAGGAAGTCGCCTCGGCAACGCCCTGTGACAAAATGAATGACAATGAATACGGTAGGGAAATTAACGAAATACTTATCTTCCAGCCATTATGAAACTGTATTAGCGAGCAGTGCAATGTTATGATAGGACATGTGTCTACGATATTTAGTGCTTGGTTAAATCATAATCATTTGTGTAAAATGACTTGCACAATCGAATATAACCAACTGTTCACGCGCGCGCGCGTGACTCACTACTGTCTTGCATCACGTGCTGTGTGTGTGTGCGTGTGTTTCACCATGGTCTTGGATCACGTGTTGGATTCGTGATCGACAACTATTTATCTCCCGGAAGAGAGCTCATATATGGCCGATTTATGGGTAATGCTGTGACCTTACACGCACACACACCTCAATAACGACTCGCAGCCCTGGGCAGGATTCGAACCTGGACCGCCATAATGGCAGCCGGGAATTCTACCACCGCGCTATCGAGTTGTGTGTGTGTGTATGTGTGTACGCGCGCGCGTACGAGTGATTTGGATATCGTGCTGGACCTGTGATCGATAGTTATTATCCTCCCATACATCCAAGCCTTCATTCAAAGGGAAAAAATAACAGCTCGCAATCTTGTTATTGTTTCGATGCCCTGAGTAGGGTTAAAACTCGGATCTGCAGCGTGGCAGCACACGACGCTAACCATTACACCAAGGCCAGTCCGATACATAGAGCATGCCTTTCTTGTCTAGGCTGGTTTCTCAAATTTCATCACTCAGTTGAAGATGCGTCGATCTAGTTTTATTTATTTTTCACTTGCATATCACCACAACGAATATTGTGTTTCTTTCAGTTTAATAAAATGGTCTGACGGGAGCTAGAATAATCACAATAGTTGAAGGAATAACGTGATATGAAATGTCTTCAATTGTGTTAACACTTGTAAATGTAAAGGAATGGAGAAAGAACCGATGGTGGCTATAGAAATAAACGCGCGCATATATATATTGTGTGTACATAAACTATATAAACAGAGAGAAACATGAAATGACTTAAAGTTGTGCATGTCTTGTAAGTGCGTGACGGGTTATGCGTTATTAATATATTAGTTGTATACACTAGTAGCAGGTTGTTAGTAGTACATTTAAATAGCGGCATACTCACGGCTTTGCTGTTCATGGCTGCAGTTTGAGAAAGAGATTCACGAAATTGTTTACAAACTTTCGTGACAGCTTCACGATTCTAGCAAACGAATCTGCGCGCGATCGATGAGGAATCGCAGCAGACACTGTTGCTGCCGGGCCGAGCTGGGGTTGACTTGTGGAGAGGCACGTAGTACAAGCGTTCACCGGAAGAGGGCTTGTGGGAGAAACGGTATTGCCATCACCTGACGGTTGCGAGAAAGGTGGCGAAAGCGTCTGGTTCCGTGAACACGTCCCCTGAATAAAATGTTACGATGAACACTTGCGATTCTGTCCTGTTGCTGAAACTTACAGCAGCTACGTCGCCATTGGCATTGGTTCAAGGCTGGCGGTGGAAGTGACGCGTGGCGATATTTGTCGACGGCGGGGTAAAAAAAAAAAAAAACTTCCGTTGCTATATTTGCTATTTATGCTGACTAGTCAGTTGCATTTGGGCTCTGCCGTGATGGGCGTGGATAGTTACATGTATTTGTAAGCGGTAACAGGTCACTGATTACAAGTATGGAAGAGGCGGCCTGATAAAGATAAGATTGTGATAAAGTTTTCGGTGCACGTCCACTCTTTGCATTGTATGCTTATGCGCCTGAGATATACTTCATACACACATAGTAATTCATTCATATAGTATACATGCTCCACTACATCTATTGCTTCGACCAGAATTTTATGAAAACGATTTATGTATGTGTATATCAGAAGGGAACAGAGGCCTATGTGACGTCACGACGATTCGATTTTGTTAGCTATGCTTTCCCAACGACCGTTTTGCTGGAATTTTTTTTTAGATTGATCAACAAGTGGCTGTAGACGGTGTTTCCATCCACTGGGACGAAATAGAAATATAATTTACCATTGATAACGAATTATCATTGAAAAAGCAGGCAACAATGTGTAAGGACAGGAATTTTGAAGGGATATTATTTTTGGAATTTCGTTTTATTTATCTATTTATTTATTTGAGAGACTGGGTATTATGAACGTCGTGACGGTTTTACTCAACCAAGAAGCAAAGTAGAAAATAGAGCCTTAATAGACCATGAATTTATTCTATTCTATGTCTGCCTATCAAGATGTGTTGGCAAAGAGCCTTACTATAATCATTGAAGAAAAACATACAATAGGAGATAGCTACAAATATATTTCAGCTGATTCTGGTTCAACTAAAGCTTCGAGACGACATTAGAATGTTCTCGAACATAGCGGGCGCACCTTAGCTCCGCCCACCCGTGACGTCACTAACGTTCGGACAGAGGCGTAAACTAAGGCCATTAATTTTAAGAGTAATAGGAAAAATTCCCAACTTTCAGTTCAGGATTCCACTAGAGAAGTAGTGTAGGGAGAGATTGTAGCAGCTAGGGGCTGTGTTGAGAAGCGAAATGAAGTTTTACGAAATAATACAACAGGGAGGTTAGTAGTTTACCCATAGATACGAACACATAGCCGTCTCGTTCTTGTGCGCAGCTAAAATTTTAATCTGATGCCAAAAACTATTCCGATACCAGGTATGGGTACGTTCTGTAAGATTAATGAAAATAAATGTCAATATGTGAGTTAAATGATATAGTGCAGATATAGTAGGTAGATAGATATTATTATTATTAAGTTTTGAATCTGATGCCAAAAACTATTCCGATAACAGGAATTAAAAGGGTTAACCCATTAAACTCCGATGACAAGATGTCTTGTCATTTGGTCAAATAAAACAAAAAATCATAATAAAACAACAAAATGTTTGATGATCAAACAGCACCAGAAAAATATGACGTCATCAGTCCTCCTCCTCGAGGAGGACTGATGGCGTCATATTTTAAAAAATATGACGTCATCAGTCCTCCTCCTCGAGGAGGACTGATGACGTCATATTTTCTGGTGCTGTTTGATCATCAAACATTTTGTTGTTTTATTATGATTTTTTGTTTTATTTGACCAAATGACGAGACATCTTGTCATCGGAGTTTAATGGGTTAAGGGAGTGTACTCCACAAACACTGCGTGGAAGGAGTTATGAGAGTGTAATCCTTAGAGTATAATGCTGTCTGTGATCGTTCTCTAATAAGAATACGGGGTTGAAGGTAGACACAATATTGTAAGTAGACTTATACAGTGAGCGGAAGGTTGGAGCGTAAATAACTACGTTTTTCCACGTGCCTGTGACCTTACTTATGATGCCCATAAGCAAAAAAAAAAAAAAAAAAAAAAAAGTGTTATTAAATGTCTCGCATACCCATATATTTTTCATATTGTAAGGATCAATAGATTGTCTAGTTGGAGAAAACCGCAATATACTTCTGTATTTCCTTACTATATTTTTGCTTCAGTGTAATAATTAACACATAGCAGACCTTCACTTATATTCTTTTACTACCCCCACTTGGGCATAGGCCTTTTCGCTACCCAGAACCAACCCCGAACGACCTGCGGAAAGGGGACGGAGTCAGACGTGAATAACAAGGAGCAGTTTCCATTTATGGTCAGATATATCCATATAGACGATTGGGTGGTGGCAGCGTATACCTTGATTTCTTATTTCCCAAATCGTTCTTATGTGGGTATCTCTGATCACTCCCATTGGAGGTGCTCTTGGTTAAACGCTAATCAAATCGACGGCACCACAAATGGATGTGTGATTTGGGTTGGTAGATCTATAGACCTATAGATCAGGCCATATATGAGCTCTGAGCTCTCATTGGAGGGGAGGGGGGGGGTAGCTGTCAGATACGGGTCTATCACGTGATCCAAGACCATATTGAATCACTCTTTCATACACACACAGGCACATGGATTGCTTGTGTAGTAGTAACATGGTCGACCGTTAATTCAGTTATCTGAGTTAGATCCTTCTCCAGGGTTTAAAAAAAATATATTGAATGCCGACGTTGCAGCTCTAGTGAATACGTTGTATTTACTTAGTTGTAGCGGAAGGGGTTTGAATTATAGTCATGGAGTCTCGTCTTTTTTCCTCAATTTATCAATCCATGCCTTGAATTCATTCAAAGTGTTAGCTTGGATTATATCTTCATCCAACTAATTCCCTTACACCTTAAAAAAAATTACTTTATCAGTATTTTACTATGACATCTTGTCGATCTTTCTTCTGGTACCAGTAATTCTTTTCTGTCCATTTTCTCTAAACCTTTTTTTTTCCAGTTTAGATATAAGTACAATGACGACTGTCTTTCTTCGCTCCTCGTCATACTGTTTCCATCTAATTTATATTAATTTTTGTGCGGGGGCCATGTTGCTGCTTACTCTAACCTGGGGTGGATCAGATTCTCATTTATATATATATATATATATATATATATATATATATATATATATATATATATATATATATATATTATCGCACATATACTGAAATCGCTGGTCTGATGAGGCGGCTGTCTTTCCACTAGTACCAAGTAACCCAATACTATCGGCCGTATAGTCGGATTGTCGTCGACTAAACCGTCTCCACCGGTAACACGCCAGTGAGGAGAGTATATTGGACACCCAGATGGAGGAGAAAGAAAACCATCAAAAGGGCAGACGAACTCTTAAATTAATGGCCATTCTTTATGGGTCACTAACCCGCATATCTATTGTGAGTGGCATCCCTGCACAAACTGGAGGCTGAGTGATGTCCTAGTACTGTGACTGCACCATGGGACTAGCAACTCACCTCTTTGGTCCTCATTTCAGGTCAGGACGGGTGGCTCCTCTTGTCTCGGAGAGGCAAATCGGCTGAGCTGATCGACTTGAATATGTGGGTCAGCCACGCCCTGAGTCAAGCAATCACCACCTGGGACGACACCGCACGGTCAGCGGCTCTTATCCCTTAGGGTCAAGGTGCGCATACACTCCCATGACCTTGGGGCTATTGGGTTAATATATATACCAAAATACTGGTATATCCTCGTTGGGCACATTGGTGTATGGGGGCGTGGGAGAGCGAATCGTAAATATGTGTTCATGATAACCATATTGGGCATATATGGTAGGGACGGGCTTGCAACCTGTCCCCCGTCATAATCACCAAACCCGCCGCGCGGGATGCCAGGGTGTTGCAAATGAGGCATAAACTCGAAGCAGGCCCGAAGTTAACCTCCGGTGGGCTTTCCGTGTGAGCTCCTGGAACATTCTCCCAGGACGACCGACTACCCTTTTTATTAGGGGAACTCAGAAAGCTTAGATTGGATATAGAGGCTCTCTCAGAGGTGAGAAAACCAGGCAGCGGCGAGAGCAGCAGTGAAGGCTACACTTATTTCTGGTCGGGCTGAATTGGATAGGACCAGCCTCGCGGGAGTAGCTGTAGGTATATCTAACCAACTAAAACACGCCGTTGTAAAGATTACTACGGTTGATGAGCGTATGATGCTGGTGAGGCTGAAGCTCGCTTTGAGCTTCGTTTCTCTTATTGTAGTATATGCTCCAACTGATGGATATAGCCCTGAAGAAGAAGGAGATGTTCTGTGCCAAGCTTGGGTTTTTAGTTGACCAGTGCCCGTCACGAGACACGCTTATTTTTTGGGGGGCGGCTTCAATGCGGTTAATGAAGTATGTATAGGACCCCATGGTTCTGGAACCAGGAACATCAACATTTCTCTCCTTCTGAACTTTGCAAAGTCTAGAAGGCTGGGGATTGGCGGATCCTGGTTCCAAAAACGAGAGCCACACAGATGGATAGGGTATAATACTGCGGGAGGAGTGGCTAAGGAGATCGATTACATACTTGGTAACATTCTTTGGAAGATTCTACAGAAATGCAGGATGAATGAAAATAGCGAATTCTATGGGTCCGATCATAAACTTGTAGTCGTAACACTCAGACTGCGTATCAAATCCAGGAGAATCCCAAAATGTTACCCACCTGAGATTCATCTGTAGAAACTCAAGGATGATGCGTGTACCCAGGAGTATGCGGTAGCAATCTATAATCGGTTTGAAGTACTTGGATCTTTTGAAGACCCTGAAGAACGGTGGGACACTTTTAAACGTGAAACTCTGAAAGCTGCCGATGAGTGCGTTGGAGAGCGCCCAAGATCGAGTAGTGGTGTGGTGTCGCGGTAGACACTGGAGAGTAAAGAGTTGGGCCGTGCCTCCAGAATGTTTGGGAACCTGAACTAATACAGGGCTCAGAAACTGCGGACTAGAGATCTCATGAGAATGGACAAGGAGAGGTACGCCAGGGGAATCGCTGAGGTGAAGGGAACCGGCAGGACTGGAACAACTACGAGTACTGCGACATTATTCTGCTCATTGTGCCAGGTAAGGTGCTTGTCGATCTATTGCCGACACGGGTTTATTCATATCTGCTAAAGTTTCAGAGGCCTGAACAGTCTGGTTTCACGCTAGGTAAGTTAACAACTGATTGGATCCTAGCGCTTCGTATTTTTGAGGAGTACCGACGTGAGTTTTAACAGGGGGTTCTTACAGCTTATGTTGATCTCAAGAAGGCGTTTGACTCGATGCATCTTCGAGCGCTATGGGACCTGCGGATCAGTAGGATTCCTGCAAGGATTATCAACTTGATATCTAGCTTATACTCTGTGGCAGAGAGGGCTGTTATATTAAATTGTCAGGATACAATAGCAGCCTTACAGAGTAGATGGCAAGCACAGCCAAATGATCATGATGTCAAGAGAGCTATGGGAACAGTTGCTAAACATTTGTCTGAGCTAAAGAGAGACATGAGGAAGAAGTATTGGGATGAGTTTCTAAATAAAATTCGTAACACGAAATCAATACAGGAAGTTTGGTATCACGTTAATAAGATCAAAGGTAAGAAAACTTCAGTAACCAGTGACTCAAATCCTGCAAAAAAGGTCAAAGATCTCATTAAACAATGGAGTTCTGCTTCTGCTTTGTCTGGTCTGCCTGTTGGACATCAAATTGCTCTGGCAGAGAATAGGTTACAAAGGTTACAATTAGTAAATCATAATGTTAAGTTGGATGATGACACTTGTGTACCTATATCAATAGATGAACTATTATATGCTGTCAAAAGTGGTAAATCAACAGCCCCTGGTGAGGATGGACTTACATATAATATTATAAATGCATTACTGAATATTGACGGGAAAAATCCCATACTAGATATGTTTAATGTGTCTTACAGAAATAGTACGTTACCCCCAGCATGGAAATCAGCCATAATTATACCTGTACCTAAGAGTGATGGGAAATTTCGACCAATCTCACTTACCAGCTGCTTGTGCAAAATGATGGAAAGAATTGTCTTACGTAGGTTAATCTATAAAGTGGGTGATAAAATGTCTGAAAATTTATATGGTTTCATGAAGGGACGTGCTACTAGCGACTGCTTTGTTCATTGCTTAGCTAATACCAATGCTTCTTGTCAAGTATATGTAGATTTGAAAGGTGCCTTTGATAGAGCTAATAAAGAAGTTATACTAGAGGAACTTGTATTGAAGGGAGTCAAAGGAAAGTTATTAGGATGGATACAAGACTATTTGTATAATAGAAAAGGTAAGGTTTGGTTACAGGGAACACTATCAGAAGAAGAAACATTCGAGTTAGGTACCCCCCAAGGTGGAGTTCTAAGTCCTATGCTATACAATATACTAATGGATAAAATTGCTAGATATGAATTTACACAGGGTACCAAAGTCATCATATATGCTGATGACATACTAATACAATGTGATACACCTAAAACACTTAGCAAGGCTGTGAATGAACTTGAACAACTATGTACATACATGGGACTTGTCATAAATGAAAACAAAACTAAATTTCAAGCTAAACAGAAAAAGTGTAGGAAACCTACTGTAAATGGTGAAAAAATTGAGCGTGTCCTTAACTACAAATATTTGGGTGTACAATTAGGTTATAGAAATGCTAATTATTGTATCGAATATGTTAAAAATATGTGTGTATCTAGACTAGCCCCTCTCAAAGTCTTAGCAAATAGAGGGTCAGGTGTTGGTGTACCTATACTTCGCATGTTTTATATATATGTGATACGTTCCCTCATAGATTATGCTTCACTTGTGTTGGTGCAATACAATACACAACAACTTAAATGCTTAGAAGTCGTACAAAATAAGGCAATGAGAATTATTTTAGGGTGTGCAACAACAACTAAGATAGAGGTATTAAGAAGAGAGTTAAGATTACCCAGTATTATTTTAAGAATAGAAGAAATAACGAGTCGAACTGTATGTCGTATAGTGTGTAATGGTACAAACTCTCTCCAAAGAGATATATTAGCATTATATAATGATAATCATGTAACTAACAACCCATATCTTCGCAAATTATGTAAGGTTCTAAGAAAGTTTGATATTATGAACGAATATAATGCACTAAAAAAAAATAACTACTATACCACCTGGAATCCATACAATGTAAAAATTGACATTGAAAAGCTAAGTAAACCAAAGGAACAATGGTATAAATACGAATTAAAAGCACATTTTCTTGACAAATTGTCACAATACCCACGGAAACAGGTGGTACATGTGTACTGTGATGGGTCAGTTGAGGGTACCAAGACAGGATGTGGGGTGTTTATAAGGGAATATTCTTCCTCTGAAGAATTTCAAGATTATGAAATTTCAAAAAGACTACCAAATAATTTGTCATCAACCAGAACTGAACTATATGCTATCTTAGAAGGCTTACATATTATTGCGAGTATGGGTAAAAATGTATACTTTTTTGTCGATAGTCAGAGTGCATTATATGAACTTGTATCTTCCTCTCCAGCTGATTGTGATGTTGTTAACAAATGTTTAAATATTATATATAACCTGGAGAGAAACAATACACAAATTTATTTATTTTGTATGGGTACCATCCCATATAGGATTGTATTATAATGAAAAAGCAGATAGTCTTGCACGAAATGCAATTAGAGATGTAAACAATATTCCTGGTAATGAATACACATATAAACATATAAGGTCAATAATAAGAACAAATGTTATTGCTAACATGGATATAGACCTAGATAAATGTTGCGAGAAGGGTAGTGTAAGTAGCAGGCATTATAAGGCAGTATTAAATAACACAGAGGAATATCCATATGGTAGACATAGTTCCCAAATGGATTTAGTCACTATGAGACTCAGACTTGGATATAAATATTACTGGGAGGTGTACAGGGAAGCTGAACCTGAGCCCTGCACTTTATGTGCAAGGCCGGGAGGACATTCACTACAACATTATGTACAGTATTGCCCAAAAATCGATGAATTTAGACCACAGGGACAATGGAACCTCAATGAGCTCATATGCTATTACATAAATAATGATATCTTAACTAAAATTGTTAAAAAACATCCAATGTTTGCTTTCAAATGTTAAATACAACTGTGATATTATAATATAAACATTTATTTTTGATAAAACTGTAACAAACAAATTAAACATAAAATGTATAGGGGTTAGTTGGCAAGACCCAACTCTCTCCTTTGTTGTACATCAACAATAAACTTATTGAATTGAGGGCTGTAAAGTATAGAGGAGGCGTGTCTATTTTTTTCCTGTTAATTCATGAGTGAGACAAGGGTGTGCCCTTGCCCCAAAACTTTTCAATAACTGCATGGACTGGATATTGGACAGAGTTGTCGATCAGTATCATTCCGGAGCACCTATTGGCGATGCCAAAGTCACTGATCTTGTGTTTGCTGATGCTGCTGTCTTTCTTGTGGAGTCGACAGAGCTCCTGGTTGCAGCCCTCAAGTCACTGGACAAGGAGTCGAGACCTCTTGGACTTGAGGTCTCCTGGACCAAGACCAAGGCTCAGGAGTTTGGGGAGTCTTACTGGATTTTATACATTTATTTATGCAGGAGTATTAAGGTTCGAATCTTCGAATCATTTGTGCTCCCTGGCTTGCTACACGGCTATGAGACATGGGCAAGGAATGCTGGCTTGAAGAGGCGTCTTGATGTCTTTGATACTAAATGCCTTCGGAGAATCATGGAGTATCGCTGGAATGACTTCGCATCAAACCAGAAAGTGTACTGTGAGACTCGGTCTAAGCCAATAAATCAATGGTTCCCAAACTTTTTTGTCATTTCCCCCCTGCACCCAGTTCAACCATCCAGATTTCCCCCTTCATGTGTATGAGGGAAAGAGTAGTTAAAACACACTGTGACTATTTACTAATTTATTTTTCAAATGTACATATATACTGATAAACAGGCATTCTCTCTCTCTCAGACATGAGAAAATTAATCCGAGATTTTTTTTAGTTCGTAGGTAGTATAATTATTTCCCCCCTGGTAGCTTCAAATTCCCCCCAGTTTGGGAACCCCTGCAATAAATAAATGAAAATAATTTATTTAATAATAGGGTTATAAAACTTATAAGTATACGAGTTAGTTTTTGTTAGTTTGTCACTGCACTCAACACCACTCACAGCTTGAAGCTGGTTGTTAGTCTACCTTCGACCACTACGTGAACGGATTCCTGCGTTCTCTCTCTCTCTCTCCTCTGCAACGTATATAAATCGTATTACTTTTCAAATAAGAGTGATAGATGTCATTAGTAAGTCAAGAAAAATGTGTCGTCTGCTACACCATTTTGAGTATTTCGCTGTTTGTCACAATTTTTAAAGTAGTTACTATTTAGCAAAAAAAAAAAAAAAAAAAAATGTAAATGAACAGACACGAAAATGCAATAGAAAAGAATATCGGGCGAGTTGCTATTCTTGTCCGAAACATTTTTAAAACTGTGCCAAAACTAAGTGGGGCAACTGTACATTGTAAAATAAATAAAACACATCAAAACATGAAACCACAGAAAATGGAAGTGCCCTAACACCATAGAAAACCTTAAGTGAGGGTTATACTGATTTATTTGATATTTTAACATAGAAAAATTATTGTAATATGGTTCTTTTCCTTGCTGAGTTATTTTAAAACATATATATATGTATATATATATATATATATATATTTATATATGTATATGAAAAAAAGAAAATATCCATGTTTTTGGTCTTTTTTTGTTTTTGTTGCATCTCTACTCCTGGCGTATGCCCCCAATTGATGATGATACTGTAACTCTACACTTATACTTCTTAACAGCTTACATGCCTCTCCCGCAAACTAAATATATTTTTCTTGTTACAAATTCATAACCAACACTCCAAGGTTCTGTTCTTTCACATATATATAGCTGTGAGTTCGAATCCCGCGCTCTCTCCGATTCCCATAGTTGTTACCTTCTCCGTCCGTCCTAGCGCACGGGCAAAGGTGACAGCTTCGGCCGCAGATGTAAGCCTTCTAGTTTAGGCTCCCCACCTTCTTCATTTCTCAGTGCAATAATTTATTAACGGTCACGCCTTACTTTAACAATTTTGTTTGATTACTTGTTTTCCATTTGGTTACCGTCGTACCTATCTAGATTTTTGTAGCAATTTACAATCCTCTTCATCTTCTACTATTCGTGATCTTTACGTCGTTTGTCGTTCCATTTATCATGCCATTTGTGTAAACCAAAGCCATTACATGCGCTCTTTTCCTGGACATAACTACAAGGTAAATACCCAGTTCTGTTGACACAAATGCTGGTAGGCGTTAACGCCTGTGGCAGGGAGGAAGAGGAGTAGGAGGAGGAGGAAGAGGAGGAGTACAAGTGCGCTAGCCAGCCAGCCAGCCAGCAGCTCGTTATCGTTTTGTCGGATGACATTCTGTCCCTTCGCAAGGACGACGGAAGAGCTAGAGTCGGTGAAACGGCCTGTGGGCCAAGCCGGTGGCTATTGCCGTGTTGGGTGTTGCGGATCTCTTGCAAGAAAGACTATTAAGGCAATGCATTTAATGACTGATGCTGTCGTGCACTTGTATACCAATTTCCTTCTATAGCCAAGAACCCCCCCCCCTCTCTCTCTCTCTCTCTCTCTCTATATATATATATATATATATATATATATGTGTGTGTGTGTGTGTGTGTGTGTGTGTAGAGTATATACTCGTATGTATACTATACCAACCATGCAAAGAAGGAATTAAAGTTGAGGTCACAGTAAATTATGTATATGTGTCACCACCGCAGTATTTGCTAACTTCCATCATATACATCGGACAAAGTTCGTCATATCAGTGGGTAGTTCGGAATATGGGGTTCACTGTACCCAAGGATCGTGCAATTGAAAGTTTACATAAAAAAATCTTCATTATCTTGAGAACAGCAATATATAGCAGGATTTCCTCAAATTCAATTCACTAAAACATCCACTTTTATAATATTGACTCCTCTGCTCACTCGCTGTGACTGAAAAACAAAACAGACTCGGTATGAGACGACTTGATATGTTTTGCAACGACTCGACACGCCTAGAGTGAACGGCCTCCGAGAAAGTACTGTACGTTAGATTTGAATGTGAACCGGAGTGGCGATTCCTGGCGGGTCATGAATCTTGCCGACTTGTTGCGACACGAATTGTTCGGTGTAAACGTAGCTTTTGGGGTCGTCACTCGTTCCCCTAGATCGAGCCAAGGATCACTCTTGATACTACAGACAGCTACTATATTTAAACTGCCCCGACATTGTCCCGCCTTTTCTTGAGCGACCCTCTAAACCTAAGGCAAGACCTTTACACCACAACTATCTTGTGGTGTACAAACGACCTAACCATCATTTTACAACGCCATAAATACAAATCCACACTCAAGAGTTTACAAGTATATTTAGCTGAATAATGATAATTTGTCACGAGTTCCACTGACTGAAAACCCACAGCCCAGATAGGTTGGTAACGATTATCGGGTTTCCCCATAGATCTCTATGGGGAAAAAACTTTAAGACTTATCTCTGTTGTATTAGTACAAGGCTGTTTCTATGTCACCGGCTTATTATAGAAGGACGGGACCCGTTGCCAGTTATCAGCTGTCATTACGTGATAAGATGAAGGAAATAGATTTGAATTTGTACGAGATATTGGGTCCCGGTCAGGAGATTCTATGTCAGCATCCTCGGGGCTGCATCACCAGATGTAGGTGAGGGTGTTTATGGTTTTTTGAACACGAACTCGGGGGAGGGGGAGTGATTCTTCCTCACGTCCATCTCGGAGGACTACCAGGTAACCCCCTTGGTCCCTGCACTACCAGTGAATCAGCTATTATGAGAGAGATAGAGAGAGCAGTAGATGGGGATACTCATTATGAAGTGGCGAGAAGTCAGCATGTTGAATGTAGACGCCTATCTAATCATTCAGAAGGCAAAGCTTATCGTGAGACTTTCCCGTATCTACACACAGCACATTCCAACACAACACCGGTTCAAATGTGATGACACACAATATGGAGGGAAGTAAAAAGTGGAGTCCCACAAAGGTCGATTCTGGGACCTGCAATGCTCTTGATTTATGTAAATGACTTGGTGGAAGGGACGGCATACTATACTTCTATGTTTGCAAATGAGGGAAATGGCATGGATGGGTTTTGCTGAATATAACCAGCTATTCTATTCTTGGGGATAATGTCACACTGAAGAGGTGGAATCAGAGAGATGGTAAAGGAGGGACTTAAGGGTGGTAGAATGGAGAGATAATATAAGTTAAAACTGATTAATGTTCTTTCGCAAATGGTTAATATTCAATCATAAAAGAATACTTCATGAATCTAGAGCCCATAGAGATTCCACTTAAACTCCTAAAATATTGATCATATTGTATGCAGCCATATGGGTAAAAAAAAAAAAAATGTAGTAAGATTAATTTTAATGATGATGAATGCAGATCATTGGAAATAAGCATAAGAGTAATAAATCATTTACTGGTTAAGAGAGGTAATGAATTATTTACTGGATAATGAAACATTTATAAAAAACATAAGAGAATTTGGGAGTGTCTTAGGTAATGTGTCACATTATGAACAAATTAACAAGATTTTTGCAGGATATATAAGCTGTTGACAAACATAATAGTGTTTCATTCCATGAAAGAATAGATAGTGGAATAACTCAATGAAAATCTGATTTACTCAGAATTATATGTAGCAAAATGTAAATAAGATAAAGAAAATACAGTTAAGAACAACCAAAATGATCCCAAGCTTAGGAGACAGAGCACACAAAGAGATTAGAACAACTTGAACTCCCCTTACTAGAAGAAAAAAGGGAAGTGATATGATTGCTGTGTTCAGAACAATGAAAAGAGGGGACAAAAGTGACAGGGGAGATCTCTTTGTTTGGAATAGGAATGTGATAAGAGGTCCTGGAAAAATAAGATAAAAATACTCGATGACTGAAGAATCTTAAGTAACGTGCATAAACATTTGGAGTAACCTAAAAAGTAGTTGACCCAAAATACAAGTTTGATTGATGGAGACAAAGAGACAGGGTCCTACAAGTGTATTTTTCCTAAGCATTACAAGTAGGTAGCTCACTGGTTGAGTGGGTTAGGGCATCGTTACTTGCAGCGAAGGTCGAGGGGATGGTGGTTTGAATCCTGCCACCAGCAAATTTGAACTAAAGGCATGGTTCATTAAATTCCGCACTACAAAGCCCTCTGTGAGGAGCACTGTCCTAGCCCTCCAGCAATTGTCCTTCTACTGGTACCATATAACCCAGTACTACCTGCTGTATGGTTGGGTTGTTAGTGACTAAACTGGCTTTGCAAACTGGTTTCCCACTAGTGAGGAGGCTGTGTTGGACACCCAGATGGATGAAAAATAAAACTGTCCAATGGAAGACGAACTCTCTAAGAGCCAAAGGAACAGCCAATCCTGTCATGAGTCACTAATCTACATATTTGTCATACACTGTGTCCCTGCAGATTGATTTCTGGAGACTGAATGATGTTCTACTTGTGGTTGTACTGAGGCATCTCTTCCCCCAAGGACTAGCAACATGCTTCTTTGAACCCTAATTCAGGTCAGGACAGTTGGCTCCTCTTGGTTTGGTAAGGCAAACCAGTTGAGCTGCCCGACTTGAATCTTTGGAATCTGGCACATCCTGAGCCAAGCAGCTACCACTTGGGTCAACACCACACGGTCCATGGCTATCCCTTCCCTCACCCCCTCAGTGCCAAGGTGGGTGTGTGGACTCTCCCACAACTCCTTGGACTGACGGGTTATAAATCAATGTTTGGTATCCTCATTGGGTCCATGGTGGGCAGGGCATTGGAGAGTGAATATTTATATCTTTGTAGATTACATCCAGGCATGGTACTTCTGGGCCTGGAAAATTTTCCCCTGAAATACCACAAACCTCACTATTCACAGGTGGTTCAAATGAGGCATGAGCATTCTGACTTAGGCCTGTGGAAAATTAATGGCGAGCTCTCTATCTGGTTCCCTAGAATGGTCCTCCCATTTCTACAAAAAATATATATATATATATTTTTGGCAGACCCAAGGCTGTATCCCACTACACATAGCAACAGTGGTTTTGCAAATGCTACATTTAAATGTAGCAAAGCTAAACCCTCATGCATTTAGACTTTAATTTGTTAGTGACACTAAAATGATGGATGGCAAAGTTCCCCTTATAGAGGGGTCCAATTAACCAGCCACATTCATGATGGTTTAACACTTATCCTACCTCCATCGAGGTGCAACCCTGAGGAGCTGGTACCTGGTCACTAGAACAGGTCCAAAACTACGGTGATAGAATGAATAATGGTAAAAAGGTACATCTATATACTGTGGGAGAAGAGTCGCTCTTTCATGATCTTTCAGAGCAGTATAAAAATCCCCCCCCCCCATTTTGTATATAAAGTCAAATATGTTGACAAATAAAAACCATAAATTAAAACTCTCAGGTCTAAATTCATAATTTATTTCAGTCAAAGTTATCACAAATGTCACTACAAAATTCTATACAAATGTTATTTTGCAATCTTCATACTTTCCTTCTTGAAATAACATGGCTCACATCTGAGTTTCCATTATAATCCAAATGATATTTACTGCAAAGGTAATTTTGCATTGATACTGTTTTTTTGTTTTGTTTTTTGTGGGGCAGTGCACCTCTGCATCTCTTGTAGGTCTTGGGAGTGATTTTTCTGCAGGGTTGATTTCAGGGAGATGGACTGACAATGGGTAACTTTGTCCTGTGAGATGGATGTCAGTGTCATCTCCCTGCTGCCCATCCTCAAAACCTGTCATCATCTGCACCTCCTTCTGGAGGTCCAGAATTTCACCTTTTTTCTTCACCTTTTAACATAAGGAAAGCTGTCTTGAGAGGAAGACTGAGAATGAGATGGATGAAGTGAAGAGGGTTTTGGATGGATGTGGACTGTCTATTCAGCAGGAAAGAGACAATCCAAACGACTGGAGTGAATATAGGGAGATTGTGAATGAATGAAGGAATGGTATGACCCAAATGGATGTTCCCACCTGTTCTCTAAAATATTTTGAGTGGAAGAGAAGGGACGGGGGTGTCACTATAACGTAAAGTGGTGGGGGTAAACCAGTATTGTGGAAGAACTTGCCTTACTACACTGCTCTTGATCCAACCAGTATAACGAGGGATTGGTGATTCTTCATTTCCAAGTTGATGAGGTGGGAGGGTGGATGAGTGGGTTTTATTTGTTTATGAGTTGGCCACCCTCATTAAGAAATGGAAAAAGGCCCATTGGAAAGTACATATGTATGATATGGATGTGTACTTTGACTCGGCCACCTCCCCTACAAGGGGTAAATGGTCTTTCGTATATAAATGATTCAGTTTTTCATCACAAATTCCCCCTCTTAGAGAGGGCTAAGATAATGTCTTCTTATGGAAGACATTTTTGAAGCAGATAATTTAATGTACTATGTCTTGCTGCCAGGGAGGACTTGAACTGCCTCCACTCCTGATCTCTGCCACAAGTGTGATGCTCTAACCCAAAAAGGGCAGCAAGCATCCTGTATATACATAATATATAAGAAAATAATTTTTGAACAGTGTACATATGTAATGGATCTCTTTATGGTAGACCACAAATCTAAATCCCTTTCTTGATAGGTTTTGGCCAAACGAGAACCTTGACTGGAGGACATAGTTGGATGGTTGTGGTTGAATCGTCAACCTTTGAAGTGGAATGCCTTCGTGTTGCCAACACCTCCTGGTCGCTTAAGTCGAGGACAAGGGACAACCCCACCTGACAGGCTTCTGACCAGACTTGTGCTGACAAGAGAACTGTTGTCAGGAGTCGGTACATTCCATCCCCAACTTCTCGTAGATCGTTACTGTTGGGAACAATGAGGTGCGTCGAATGATCAGGGTATGAAACACGAACTCTTAATGTGGATAGATCTGGAATGTGAGACACTTCACAGTCAAGTGCCACTCCAACAACTAACCCAGCACTTAATTTGTAAATCACTTCACTGTCAGCCTGAGGTTCTAAGATTTCTGCTGAGCACATGCGAATCTGAGCTGGATTTGTAATTGGTTTTAGTGCAGGGGCAGCATGGGATATAAGTAGTGGTTTTAATATTCTTGCTACAGCTCCTGGCCTCGGTTCCTCAATCTGACTAAGTTCCTCAAAAACAGCCTCTAAGAAAGAATCAGCACTAAGTTTCTCCTGAGTAAGGTATTTGTGCAAGGCTTCTGTATGCTCAAGAAAATTGTCACACAAGCTGAGGGCTGAGCCCGTTGATCCATGAACAACATAAACAAGTTGCAAAGCTAAAGTTCTCACTCGTAAATTACGAACACTTGCTTCTTCCGTTGGACTCAGATTAGTGAAGGCATGTTTGAGTCTAAAAGTGTCTCTAAGTAACTGATCAACTGTCATCTTCAGTGCTCCACTTTGCTGAGCAGAAAGAGAAGAAGGTGTTAGCCAATTTCGTGTTGACAAGATTTTGCAAAAAAGCAACATACAGTGGGTATATTGGGCAGCAAAATTAGCTGCTGGAGATAGGTTTGGATCAATATCTGCTAACTTAATAAGGTCTGAATGTACTGTTCGATAGATTGTCAGTTTCATTTGAGTACTGGCCCTTTCTAAAGTTGACAGCTTTTCAAGAGATTCTGTCAAAAAATGTGCTGTATTGGTGGAAACAACTTTCTTCTTCGACAACCCTTCCTCTCCAAGCTGAAAAAGAAAATGGTCTACATCATATGTATGCCTTTAAGCAGCTTAAAAAGTATTTAGCTGATATAATCTACTGCCATGAAACTTTGGGATGTATAAAAATGTCTTCAAGATAATATATCATTTCACTAGCTAATACTGCACTTTCCTATATGACAACTTGTAAATACTTATAATTTCACTTTACTTATCAAAATCAAAGGGCTCCATCCATATAATTAACAATAGGCAATCCTAGTAGCCAGTGAACAAAGTGAGAGAGCCAAAGAAGCTGGAGAAGAGGAATACTGATAACAACAGAGGATAGTTAATAGAGGAAGTTGAGGAAAGGTGGAACAATTACTCAGAGAACTGCCAAGTGTGTGTGAGGATAGGGCAGCTGAAATGTCAACACTAGGGAGAGGTGGAAGGAGAAACAAATGGGGAAGTGAGTGAACACAAATTTGTGATAAAGGAGTGGAGGACATGGTGGTGCAGTGCTGAAATATGGGAAGGTGGTGGGGCTGAATTCTGTGAATGTGATGATTAATAGGAGGGTTAAAACAGTAAGAGAATGGTAGGGCATGCAATGAATGTTCAAAATAGAGAAAAGGGTGGTGGAGGGAAGTAAAATGGGTGGGAGTAGGTACCTACCTGCCTTTAACTTGACTACTTCTCTTATAAGGGGGAAAAAGCTCTTGGTATATAGATAATAGTTGTTTTGTATAGTCTGAAAGGTGTTGTGGTGGTGGTCCTGTTGAGTGGTTGTGTTGTGGTCCTGGTATTTACCTAGTTGTAATATACGGGAAGGGAGCTATGCTCGTGGTGACCAGTCATTGTATCTCTCCGTATCAAGTTTTATCTTAAAATCTTGTATAGTGTTTGTACATACTGTTTCATTGTCTAATTTGTTCCATGTATTTATCGCTCTGTGTGGGAAGCTGTTCCTTTTCAAGTTTCTTCTATAATTGTCCTTTTTTCAGTTTTTTTCCATGTCCTCTCGTGGCAGGATCGTTATCATGGGACCACCCACTAACTCCAAGAGTCTGGGGCCAACCAGCCATGAAATACCCCTCCCACTGGCTCTTATGTAAGTGGCACTGATCTCTGGGAGGAGCTACAGTTATGTGGGCAAGAGGGGCAGTGTATATTTAATAAAGGAGAGGTTGTGTGGGTCAGATATTCACTCTACAATGGTTCAGTGTGGAAATGTGAAAAACAGAAGAGATTGTACTTGTGTTCTATGGATCTACATACATATACCAAGGCTTTTTCCCCCTTACAAGGGAGGTAGCCAAAAAGGGAAAGGCATAAAATCATTCCCACCCATTTCATCCCTGAAAACACTCCACACCCCTTCCACCCTCCCTCTTATCTGAGCACCTCCTGGATGACGGATCATCCCTGCACCTTGCCCACTGCCCTGGGTCAGAAGCAGTGTCGCAAGACACAGCACATCCACAGCAAGGCCGCTTCATTAAATCGGCGACCCCCCTCTCCGTCCTCCCCTTGCATAAAAGGAGAGGACGGGGAGAAATCCCTTTGGGCTGCGTCAAATTTTGCTCACACATACTACCTCACCCTCACCCCCCCGCCCATTCCACCTCATGCAATCACAACGTCATTCATATACAACCATTCTCCATTCACCTGTCTTCTGTCCTCTCCCGTCCTTCCTCAACAGACATTCCCCTTTTCCCCAAAGCCCCCTTCACCCCATCCATCCACCTCATCCTAGGATGTCCCCTCATGTTCACTCCCTCCACATCTGCCTTCCATACCTCTTTTACTAGTCTTTCTTCACTCATTCTTTCAATGTGTCCAAACCATCCTAATATTCTATGGATCTGGAAAATGCATATGAAAGAATGTACTGGAAAACATATATACATACATATACTAAAGGCTTTTTGCTCTTACAAGGGAGGTAGCCAAAAAAAACAAAGGCATAAAATCCACTCCCACCCATTCCATCCCCACATACTCCACTCCCATTCACCACCCCTCTCTCCCTCTTATCTTGGCTCCTCTTGGATGATGGGTCATCCCGGCATCTTGCCCGCTGCCCTGGGTCAGAAAGCAGTGTCACCAGACACAGCACATCCACAACAAGGCTGCTTCATTAATCGGCAACCCCTCTTTCTGTCCCCTCATGCAGAAAAATGGGAAAAGAGTATGGCAAAATATGAGGCTGCATGCAGTACATACTGTACATACCAAAAGGCATTTTTCCCTTATAAGGAGGGTGGCCAAGTTTGCAATGCAAAATCTTATTCACACATAACCACTACCTAGTCCCCCCTATCCCCAACCCCCCACCCTTCCTTACATCTAATGAATGTATGAAAGATACATACATATATATACCAAAGGCTTTTTTCCCCTTACACGGGGGGTAGCCAAAAAGAAAAAGGCATAGAAATCACTCCCACCCATTTCATTTCCCATATATTCCACTCCCCTCCAACCTCCTATCTTGGCACCTCCTGGATGACGGATCATCCCTGCATCCTGTCCACTGCCCTGGGTCAGAAGCAGTGTCGCAAGATACAGCACATCCACAGCAAGGCCACTTCATAAATTCGGCGACCCCCACTCTCCGTTCCCTCATGCAGGAAAGGAGAAGACGGGGAGAAATCCCTTCAGGCTGCGTCAAATTTTTTCTCATACATACTTCCTCACCCCCTATCCCCACCCATTCCCCCTCATGCATCACAGCCTCATCTATACACAACCCTTCTCCATTCACCCCTATCTTCTGTCTTCTCCCGTCCTTCCTCTACAGACATTCCTCTTTTGTAAAGATATGAAAGATATGAAACAATAATAGTCTATCTATATAACAAGGTTTTCCCCCTTATATGAGAGGTAGTCAAGTCAAAGGCATGCACCCACTCCCATTCACTACCCTTATTTCCCTCTTATCTTAGCTCCTTGTGGATGAATGGTCATCCCTGTCTCCTGCCCACTGTCTGGGTCAGGCCAACTGTTATATAAATAAATTAGGCTTGGGTGATGAGGGAATAAGAAGAAAGAATGGACTGGGATACAGACGTGAGTGAAAGACAGAGTAGACCAAGCCAACTTGAGGTGGTATTGTCATGTTATAAAGAATGGATAAGAATCATGGATTGGTGGTGCTGAGTGTGAGATCATGGGGGTAGACCAAAGGTGGTTGGATAGAGTAAATGAAGCCATAAGAACTCATGGTCAGGATGCTAAAAAAGCAAAAACGTACATGGATGATGCAGTGACATGGAGAAGAAGTTACCGACTAAGGCAACATCCTGTTCTATAAGGGATGCACTGAAAATGAATTGGCAGTGCTGTTGGGAAAGAAATGAGGTGAAATTTTCAACTGATAGTTTAAGCGAAGAGAAGATGCTCCTTTCCTGTCCCTAGACACCAACTCACTTTGCAGACGAAGGTGTGCCATTTTGTACACAGTGGACTAACTAACCTTCAATGTAGGTACCAGCAACGGCATGGTGTCCCTCAAGTATGCGTAATGGCGCAGCTTATGCTGCTCCAAGAGTGGAAGGATGGTTGGGCAGTGGGCTGCTGCATTCAGAACAAGAATAAGCTGTAGGAATAAACATCAGTAATTGTTAAATATGTACAAAACAATGAGATTGTATTAAGTATAAATAATCTCTCATTGAATTTAGGACTCATGATAGATTCTTATTAGGGCAGTCCTGCAAAACAAACGCTAGACACTTGTCTTCAAAACCCATCAACACATTCACCTTTATCTGCACATGCAGTTCATAGGGGTGTGTTGATAATTTTTAATCTCTAGTTCATTACAAAATTAAATATAAAGGGGATATAGTACTCAAGGAATGAAACACATCACACAGAAGTGTGGTGGCTGGGGGTGCTAATATCTGCAGGTGAGGTGCCAGAGGTATGCAGTATACATTTGCTTGAGTCAGTATATGACAAGGATGAGATATACTATATATATTTCCCAGAGTCAGTATATGACAAGGATGAGATATACTATATATATCTGCAAGACTTAGGAGATATACTATATATATGCCAGATTCAGTGCATGGCATCTTCCGGAGGGGGGTGAGAGAGGGAGAGAAAGAGACAGAGAGAGATAGAGAGAGAGAGAGGGACAGAGAGGGAGAGAGAGAGAGAGAGAGAGAGAGAGAGAGAGAGAGAGAGAGAGAGAGAGAGAGAGAGAGAAAAAAAGTGCTTGCTGGTGTAATGATACAGATTTGGCTTACTAACTAAACAGTCCTGAATTTGGTTCCAGCCCAGGACTGAAAAGAATCATAGCACTGCAAGTCACACCCACTCTCTTGGACAAGGAATTGAAGGTCTGTGTGTGTGAGGTCACAACACTACCAACAGATCATGCAATATATAAGTTCTGAGCTCGTAACTATTGATCAAAAGTCCAGGACATGATCCAAGACAATGGTGAATCACACAAACCAACCTTGCAGATGTATTCTCCATCCTGCACGCTAGGTTCCACTCCGTCAAAATACGGGTGTGTCAAAAGCAGCTGTGGGACCAGTGCCAATACTAGTTCTGGATGGTTTGACCCTAGGGAGCGCAAACAACGGTGTATACTGCGGCGATCCTGTGAAACATGACGAGGAAATTACGTAAGATGAAAAGGTTCCTCATAATCAACTATACAATAAGTATTGTGGTTGAAAAAAGATGTGTATATGAAGAATGTTTCCCAAGAGGGAAAAAGGAAGCATATGAGAAGTACAAAGTAATGAGGATGGAAACAAAATACAGGAAGGTCAAGAGAAAAATGGATGTAGGGTAAGATGTGTTTGACTGAGAATTTAAAAAAAGAAAAAAGAAAAAAAAAAAATGTTTTAGGTGTAACTGAAAAGAATGCTAAGAGGTGATTCAAACAAAGTTTTAAATCATGAAAAAAAAAAAAGTTTCTTAAAAATATTGGATCTCACCTGAGGATACCTTCTAAGGTTATCAAGAAGTGAAGTAACACACATGGTGACACAAGAGGTAGTGCTTAGTCGACACGAGGAGAGCAAAGTATGAAGGTTTTCCCTGATGTCAAGAGCAAAGTCCTTTAGTGCTTGAAGGATTTCCTCCAATTGGTCAGCTCGGAGAGTGAAGTGGCAGGATATCTGCTGCATCACCTGCCAACAACAACAATTATCTGAGAGTATTTGAAGAACAGAGAGAATAATTGGTGAGGATCAGTGTCAGTTTAGGGAAATGTAGAGGGTATGTAGATCAAATTTTTGTGGTAAGGCAGATTTGCAAGAAGTTTTTGGCTAAAGGTACGGAAGTCTTTGAGCCTTTGGATTTTGAAGAGGCTTATGACAGGGTAGACAAGAAGGTATTGCAGATATATGGGATAGGAGGAAAGCTTTTATGGGCAGTCAAAAACTATTACACAAGTAGTAGAGCTTGTGTTAAGGTTGGGAATGGTGAGTGGTCTGCAGTGACAGAACGAGAAAAGCAAGTAAATGTCTTCGAGGAATGAAAAATGTCATGAGAAATGAGAAATAGGTATCAGGGGTTGGATACAAAGAGAAGACTGTATGAAAGGGTGACTGTACCAATGACACTGTATGGGCAGAGACTTTAAATCTAAGGGAGGCAGGAAGGAGAATTTTAAATGTGTTTGAGAAGTAGTCTCCTTTATTCTTATGTTCTTAAGTATGGTGGGTATTACAAGGATGGATAGCATAAGGTTGGAGAACAAGGGTGGAAGGGGAGCTTGTAGATCGGGCTAAAGAAAGAATACTGGGATGGTTTGGGCACACAGAAAGAATGAATGATGAAAGACCAGCAAAGAGTGTTTGGAAGGCCGAGGAGAATGAAGTGAACCTGAGGGGTAGACCAAGAATGAGAAGAATGGATGGAGTGAAGGGGGCTTTGAGTAAAAGCTGAGATTAGGTGAGTGGAGAATGGTTGTGAATGTAATATAAATTGCCATGGTCCAGAAAGATTTCTCCCTATCTTCTCTATTTTTGCATCAGGGGACAAGGAACGAAGGTCACTGTGAAAATGAAGTGGCAGGCCCTGCTGTGGATGTGGTGTGTCTTGCTGTATTGGTTCTGACCTGGGGAGCAGGTAGGGGGCTGGGATGATCCTTCATCCACAAGGCGCTAAGATCTTTTCAAAAAGGAAATAAATGAGTATTGAATAGGTGTGGGGTGGGTGGAGGGTGGGTGCATACCTTGACTTACTACCTTGTTTGTGATGGGGGAAAAAGTCTTTTGGTATATAGATAGATCTGTAGATGGCTTATGACAAGACTGACAGGAATGTATTGTGGGAGGTTTTGCAGATGTATGGGACAGGGGGAAAGTTAAAGGAAGTCAAAAGTGAAGGTGAAGCTATGCTTGAGTTGTGTAATGTCACTATAGTTGTTCAATGTGTACAGCAGCGATTCCCAAACTATGGGTCGCGACCCAAACATGGGTCGCGAGACCTTGTTAGAAAAAAAATAATTTCAATCAAAAGCTTCCCTACACTTGTGTTTTCAATAAAAGAAGACTTTCGAAATTGCTTTTTGATGCTTGGGTCGCCACATCTTCACCAGATCTGGATTTGGGTCGCGACCAAAGAAAATTTGGGAACCATTGGTGTACAGGGATAGGGTGGTCTGGAGGTAAATGCAAGGGTGGAGATCTGGGGTTTGGAGATGGTTAATGACAGTGGAGGGAAGTGGAATGTGACCCAGTTGTTGTTTACTGATGACAGAGGAGGCTAAGGCAGCTAATGGCAGAGTTTGGGAGGGTATGTGAAAGAAGGTTAAAAGCAAATAAATGTGGGTAAAAGTAAGGTGGTGAGAGGTACAGCAGGTGAGGGTAGCAATGAGTTGCAGGTAAGTCTTAAAGGAGAGAGACTAGTGCAGGTGGTGGAAAATATCTAGTCACATACAGCAGGGACTGGAGGCTGGGACTGGAGGTAACTGTAGAGTGTGGGAAACAAGTAAATGTCTTAAGGGGAATGAAAAGTGTCTTGAGAAATAGTCATCCAGGGATAGATACAAAGAGGAAATTATATGAAGGGAGGATTGTACATATGACAATGTATGGGGTAGAACTGAAATTTAAGGGAGGCAGAAAGAAGTAATTTAATTATGTGAGATGAAATTCTTGAAGAGTATGGTGGGTGTTGCAAGGAAGTATAGTGAGAAATTAGGTGAGAAGAGTGGGGTGGAAAGGAAGCTGGTAGATAGGGCTAATGAAAGAATACTGGGGTGGTTTGGGTACAAGGAAAGAATGAATGAAGAAAGACTAGCAAAAAGAGTGTGGATGGCCGAGGAGGATTGATTGAACTTGAGGAGTAGACCAAGAATGAGATGGATGGATAATGTGAAAGGGGATTTGAGTAAAAGAACTACCTCCTATCATAAGAGGACACAAAAAAGAAACTAAAGAAAGACAGTTACAGAAGAGACCTGAAAAAAAAAAAAAAAAATAGTTTCCCACACAGAGTGATCAATGTCTAGAACAAACTGAACAGAGAAACAGTAAATGCCAGAACTATACACGATTTCAAGAATAAACTGGATGTGGAGAGATACAAAAACGGGTCACTACAAGCATAGCTCCCGTCCCGTAAAATACAACTAGGTAAATACATACTTTCCCAAACTCCATCACAAGCTGTCTCAGCCACAAGGGCAATGTCATTAGCAAACAACAATGGCTCACCTCCCACTTCCCTATAGTCCCTCTAACCATCTCCATTCCTCTGCCCCATTACCTTTACATCTACTTCCTGTATCACCACATCCATATATACAGTGAACAATCATGGTGACATAACACACCCCTATTGCAGCCCCACCTTCACCTCAAACCACTCATTCTCACCATTCCCAACCCTAACACAAGCTCTACTAATCATGAAAAAGCTCCTGACGTTCCTTAGCAGCTTTCCATATATACATACAAACATACATATGTGTATACGCCCCATAAACAAGTAATACATCACTCAGTCATATAACCCACTCACCTCCACTCACTCCCACACTCACACTATGCCGGCAGACTATACGACGCCTAGACACTTCCTGGGAAAATAAGCTGAGACAAGCATTTTCCCACAACATGCACACGCGACCACACACCAATAAACACATTATTACGTATACTGACGAACCACCCCTGGATATATATATTATAGTCTGGCTGTCAGACTAAATTATAAACTAATTATGTAAATTAAAATATAAGATGTGACGAAGTAAACCCAGCTCACATAAAGAATTCAGTTATGCGAACATAGCAACTCCCCAAGCAACTTCCGAGGTTTATAACGGCATGCACGGGCTGGGAGCGGGGTTCTGCCAGTGACGTTGCCTAGGAAATAGAATAGTGTAAGAGTGTACCAAGAGAAACAGTAGATTGAATAGGACAATAAACAAACAAAACTTAGAGGCGTTTGGCAGTGGACATCCTCAAACATTTTCTGTGTTATAAGTGACCAGGATGGAGTAACGTAACAGTTAGTTACACCCGTCCGGTTACATATTACTGGTGGCAGCACTCCCGCAACCTACTACTTCGAAGAGACTACGGTGTACCTACTACGGTGAACCTCAAACCCGTCCACTCAAACCCGTCTCAAGAACAAGAACTTGGTCTACACTCCCTATTCACGGGCAATCGTCACAGGCTGATCTCCCACTACTATAATCAACATTATAAAGGTAACATCAATCCTTATATTTAACACCAATATATTCCAGTGATAATAATCATACATTACCAACTCCAAACCACACCTGATACTCGCATTTTTTTTTTCTATGCGAACATCAATTCACCGAGCCCTCTGGACTTCCTTCGCTTGAGCACTGACCTCACCCGCCCCAGAGGACTCACACCGGCTGCGCACTGACTCGCGTAACAGCCACCTCATCCGCTCAACCACCACCACTCATCCGAGTGTCACGTTCCACCGAGAACCACAACATCCAAAAAAAAAAAAAAAAAAAAAAAACTTGCTTCAAAGCACGGTATTAAGGTAACCCTTACGCCCTTAGATACCTACGCACGTACACCTTAGCTATACAACGAGTATGTAATCTCGCACTATATTAGCATATTGTCATTTAGAAGTTTTTTTTTTCTCTCCAAAAAAATTATCATTAAGTAATACCCTTTAATCTGCATATGCATTCTTCTAATTATGTAATTCTTGTTTAAACAAATAGTTCTTATATGTTTAAAATTCAATATTTACATAGAACTTATACATTTTTATCAATGTAACCTACCTTACTGCTGTAATTTTTTTATGAACAACCATAACTAATTCTATTATAAGAATAATATCACAAAAATTAACTCCTTATTATATAATATTAATTCCACATTCTTCTAGTTAAGTAATTCTTGTTTAAACAAATAGCTCTTATATGTTTAAAAATTCAATATTTACATAGAACTTATACATTTTTATCAATGTAACCTACTTTACTGCTGTAATTTTTTTATGAACAACCATAATTAATCCTATTATAAGAATAATATCACAAAATTAACTCCTTATTATATAATATTAATTCCATTTTTTTTTATATATATACATACACATATATTTTTATGATTTTGTAATCCCATTACTATATCCCCCTTCCCATATCTAAGCATAACATAATACCCTTAGTTATTATATACCTATTATTCATATTTTAACAACTCCCTTTTTTTTTTCTCTTAGAGTACAATCAAAACTAACTATTAACTAATACATGACTTAACAACATGGCCTTTGCCACCAGATCCAAAATTAAACAAAGTTTACATAGCGTCTTCTCAAAGTCTAGAGAAGACAAACAACATGATATATCCAGTGACAAAGAGGAAATACACACAGAAGACTTAATTGGCAATGACAAACCAGACCATTTTTACCTATATCCACAGGTTGACAATACCTCTAAACAGTTAACCAATGACCAATTAAATAATCCTGACAAAACTAATCCCAATGCAGATACTCAAATAGACCCTCTTTATGAGAACGATGTCTTACCTTTTTTCAACCAGCCTTCTCAAGTAGACATCTCCAAACCATCTGAACCACAACAACCCACCCAACCAACTCCTCATATTGCTCCTCCAAATATGCAAACAAAACCTCCTATAAACCATAATCCATCCAACCCCCATATCCAAACACATAATAACCCCCCTCCCATTCAGCAGCAGTACCAAAACTTCCCCTTTCCTTCCCCCCATACCCCATCTGGTCAAACCCACTCTACACCATACCACCAACCACAACCTAACCTTCCTCCAAACCCACAATATTACCCTTACCCACTAACTCAACCAACAATAATTAACAACTATCAAACCATAACCCCCCTCACAGAAATCCCAACCTTTTCCCAGGATAGTGGAATATCCATTACAGATTTCTTGACAGCATGTGATCTATTTTTCTCTAAGAACATAACATATTCAGATACAGATAAAATAAATTTGTGCCGTCAGAAAATAAACCCATCTGACATTTGCCGTTCAAAGGCAAGGATGCTAGACACCCTAGTTGCATCTGGAATCACTTATCAGGAATATAAACACCACCTTCTTAAGGTTTTTCATAACAAACAACCTAACAACATTTCCTTCCTCATCACCTTCCTCAATAACACTAGAGTCCAACCACATTCCATTACTAACATAATGGATTTTATTGCAAACGGAATGAAAGAGGTCAGAGAAGACCTAGAAAATAACTCTCCTTGGACTCACACTGATCAATTTGGTCAAAATGTAATGCCAACAAAACACTTACTAACATTCCTTGAAATAGCTTCCTATCTCTCCCAACTCCCTCCAAAGTGTTTAAAGGAAGCCTCCAAAAAGGAACTAGACACTAGAAATCCTCTAGCTTATACCTATATTTTAGATATCATGAATGCTTGCAATATATCCTTAGATACCCCCAACCATCTCCCCAGACTAAATAGCCTTCACTCACAGCAACCCCCTCCCACCAATCAAGAACAACCTTCTAAGTGGTGCTCCTACCATTCATCAAACAGTCACAACACAAAAGACTGCATACAGCAACAACAATACCCGCAGGTACAACACCACCCTATCCCTTGCTCAGTTCATGGAACCTTCTCCCACACCGATGCCCAGTGTTGGACACAACAAAAGCAACACACACAGGTACAACCCCACCCTATCCCTTGCTCAGTTCATGGAACCTTTTCCCACACAGATGCCCAGTGTTGGACACAGCAAAAACAACAAGTTCAACCCCCCTTTAAACACCCACTCCTCCCTACACCAACACATCCAATCAAATACTGCAACCTACACCAAACATCATCTCACTCCAACGAAGAGTGTTACCTACAGAAAACACAACAACAACCGCATCAGAGAACTAACAACCCATTCACCACCCATCGACAAATACCCCCCTCCAACACGACAACCAGTACTCAACAACGATTGGGGGAACGAGTACCAGCCTCACACACCAAACCACCATAGGAATATCTCATACACAACACAAATACCTCACCCTAGAAGTAAGCCTAGACCAACTTAAAGTTGCCATGATGGTTGATACAGGAACAAACCTGAACATCATCCCAAGAGCTCTGTATGAAGCATTAAATGACCCACCCCAAATTCAATTTTCCAATATGGAAGGACTCTTAATAGAAGGGAGCACAATTCCTCTACACGACACCATAGACTTAAATATTGAAGTCAACAATCACAAAGTAGGTTTCACAACTTTCCACATAGCTGATGAATGGAGCCTTGATCAACAAGGTATAATAGGACTACATTCACTAAAGATTTGGAAAACTAAGATAGACTTTGAGACTAACAAAATCTCCTTCCGAGATGTAAATAATGAATCAACAGTCCCTGAGACACCCGACTCAGACACACAACATCTCTCATGTCTACCTTCCTTTAATACTCCCAATCCCACTAACAGCTATTCCTTCCGACCACCCCCTTATGTCACCTCAAAGGCACTGATGTCTAACACAGTCATCATACCCCCTAGACATTCAATAACAGTCCCACTATACATACCCGGTGCAATAGACCATCAGGACGTCATAATCGACTCAGACACGTCCAGGATTAACAACATAACCATTGAGTCCTCCTGGGACACAATATCAGAAAATAAACATACACTAGCTATGTTAATAAACACCTCAGAACAACACCGTAAAATCAGGAAGAATACAAACATCTGCGCAGTCCATCTCCATAACTCCCCTATCCAGGAACCACTTCCGCAACACATCAACCAAGTAAGACCAACTCAACCCCTCCCCCCTATTCCCCCAGACCAAATCACGACATCAGCTGATGGAGAAAGTCATAACGAGCTATTAGCTCTCCTACAGAGGAATAGATCAGCTGTCGCCTTAGAAGGCGAATCACTAGGCAAATGTGATATAATCAAACATCACATCCAAATTCCCCCAAACACCCCCCCTTCATACACCCCCGCTTACCGCATACCCCACAGTAGGAAATCCCAAGTCAATGACAGTGTACATGAGATGATACACCAAGGCGTAATTTCCCATTCAGACTCCCCATGGAACAGTCCCCTCTTTTTGGTCCCTAAGAAAGACGGAACCTTACGCCCTGTTGTTGATTTCAGAAAAATAAACAACCTAACTCAATCTGACCCACACCCCCTCCCCGCCATGCAAGAATTACTACAATGCATTGGCAACGGGAACTCTGTTTTTTCCACAATAGACCTCAAGTCAGCCTTCTGGCAGGTCGAACTAACAGAGGAATCAAAACCCGTAACTGCATTTTCCACGGACAAAGGACATTTTCGCTTTGAACGTATGCCCTTTGGCCTTAAGAATGCCCCCTCAACCCAACAAAGGTTGATGACCCGCATTTTCAGTGACATGATAGGAATCTCATTATTCGTCTATTTAGACGACCTCATTATATATAGCCCCACAGAAAGAGACCACCTTAACACTTTAGAGATTGTCATCAAACGTCTCAAACATACCGGATTAAAGATTCAATTAAAGAAATGTAGATTCCTCATGAAGGAACTCACCTTCCTAGGCCATAAAGTGGATGCAAAAGGGATTCACACAACCACAGATAAAATAGATACAATAAACAATTTCCCAACCCCCAGAAACGCTAATGAAACAAGAAGTTTCATTGGGTTAGCCTCCTATTACAGACACTTCATACGAAACTTTGCTGATATTGCTTCCCCTCTGACCAAATTCACAAGGAAAGGCGAGCCATTTCAATGGTCAGAAGCAGAACAGCAAAGTTTCGACACTCTCAAACACGCACTCACCACAGCCCCTGTACTAGTTTTCCCTGATATGAAGAAAGAATTCTTTCTTTACACAGACGCCTCCTCTAAAGGAATAGGCGCAGTCCTACAACAGAAAGATGACAATGGCAAAGAACACGCCATAGCCTACGCAAGTAGAGTCCTCAACAAAACTGAAAATAACTACTCAACAACACATAAAGAAGGTCTCGCAATCATATGGGCACTAAAACACTTTAAATACCTCATTTTAGGCTACAAGATTACCATACTAACAGACCACCAACCACTAGTCTATCTTTTTAACTCCAAAGACTTACATGGGAGAATTGCTAGATGGAAAACAACTCTCCTTGATTACGATCCCATGATCGTATACTTAGCTGGCAAAGCTAACGTAGTGGCAGACTGCTTGAGCAGACAAACTCACATCACCCCCATCACCCAAACCACATGCATACCCATGCGAGAACTTAGGGACGAAACAGACAGTGACCCAATATGGTCTCCAATAAAACAGCATCTCATCTCACAAACCCCCTTACACTCCCGACCACCTGTCCCTATTGAGGAACTCAATCTGGTCGACGGAGCCATAAGGAGAACCATTAATACAAGAGAGGTTACTGTTATTCCCAGAGCCCTAGTCCCCAAGGTCCTTCACATATTGCACGACAGTGCAATGGGAGGCCACTCGGGCAGAGACAAGACACTAAACACTGCTAGACACACATATTACTGGCTTAACATGAAAAGAGATATAACCACACACATAGATTCTTGTGTAACTTGTAACCAATTCAGAGGCCCTGACCCGAAACAAATCCACATTAAAGACATCCCACTCCCAGCTGAGCCATGGGAAACACTTGGCATTGACCTACTGAAAATGCCAACGAGCCATCAAGGTTCCAATTATGTACTCACAGCAATAGATTATTTCACTAAATACACAATCTTAATACCACTCCAAAACAAAACAGCAGAGACTGTAGCCAAAGCCCTGGTCAACAATATATTTTGTAAATACAACATACCACACACAATGTTATCTGACAATGGCTCAGAATTCAAAAATGAAGTGATGCGCGAAATAGCACACCTTTACAACATTGACCAAACATTTGCCACTGCATACCACCCCCAGGGAAACGGTCTGACTGAGCGAACAAATCGCAAGGTCCTAGAAATTCTCAGACCATTGGTCAATGACCTCATGGACACTTGGGAAGACTGGCTACCACAGGTACAAGCCAGTATCAATAGCACAATAAATTCCGCAACAAAGATGTCCCCACATGAAATCATTTTCGGCCAACCAATGCGCCTACCCTACCAAATATTCAACCAACCCCCCCCACCCTTATACAACATAGATAACCTCTCACACTGCATCAAAAGAGGTATGCAAACAATTTATAAAAAAGTTAGAGCAAACCTGAAAGAAGCCCAGGAAAAGACAAAGACTAACCAACACAAACGGTCAATTCCACTTGACATAGCACCCGACGACACAGTCATGATAAAGGACTCAGGTCGAACAAACAAACTCAAACCCAAATTCCTAGGCCCCTTCATAGTCACAAGTTCACTCCCTAACAATGTCTTCCTACTAACAGATCCTTCTGATCAATCCACCTTCACCATACATGGAGAGAAGTTGAGAAAGGTCAAACTGAACCTCGACCCAATCTCACCTCCCATCCACAACCCACCTATCACAGACACACACCAATCACCAATACGCAAGTCTCATCCCATGACTCTGCGTCGACGCAACTAAACATGCACTCTAGCTCTCGCCCATGAAGATGCAGGACGCCATGTATCTATCAGTGGAGGTTAAAATAGCCCATTTCCAATAAGAACTCTTTTCCACATATCTATAAAACTTCTCTACTCCCTTCCGACCAATATAATCTTAGCGAGGGTCAGACAAACATATCCTTAGTCACTCAGACACGACCCCTCTTTCCACAGATGAGATCTCTACAACTCATCCCACTCATCGTCCACCTCGCCCTCTCCGTCCCAAGGCTTTTGCCTGGCGCCATAGTGCACCAACACGGCACCACAGCCTGCGTTGAAGACTCCATCATGGTGAAACTCCGCATCTCACCCACATCCTTGCTAGAACCAATTTCTAAACTACAAAATGACATACAAGAAATACAGAACAACATAAATAGGCAAATACCAAATAACACACACCAAAATTATGAGACCTCACAGATACTCTACCACAACGTCAACTCATTACAAAGTAAACTCAACAAGATAAAATACACAATATACCACCTTCCAGACCCAGACAACGACACTATCAACACCAGAAGAACCAAAAGAGGCCTATTCGATTTCGTTGGCATTATCTCTAAATCCCTATTTGGAACTGCTACTGATCAAGATATCCACACAGTGGATACACACATAGGAAAAATAACAAGAGTACTCCAACAACAAGGGAAACTCATTGACTTAAATTCACAGAACATAGATCTCCTCGCTGATTCTGTAAATTCAGTCATAGACAAATACAACTACCTTGCACAATTCACAAACACCCAGTTGTCTCAAATCACAAATTCCCAAACAGCCCTTTTCTTCCTTTATCACCTAAATAACCTAGACAAAGAACTAGATAGCCTCAAAGACCATACCAATCTCATACAGAAAGACATCTGGAACGCCCATGCAGGTGTAGTCGACTCCCAAATGATCACCCCAACCCAGCTTACCCAGACACTACGACGAGCCCACAGTACACTACAACTTACCCCTTTCTTTTCCAAACACGAAATACAACATTACTACCCCATCCTAGCATCAACTATCTTCCAACAATTTATTTTAATCAACATACCGATGGACCCTGTCAAGAGATTCTCCCTTTGGGAAATCTATCCTTTCCCATACCCTTACCAAAACCGAACAATGACCCTCAACCTACCAACCTCTACCATCTTAAAATCAACCGACGGTCAGTGGCTAACACTGACATCACCGGACACCATAACAACTTGCAAGACAGCACGACCCAACTTCCACATCTGTCCAGCCTATCCTTTCCATTTCCAACTAACTAAATCCCAACCCTGCCTCTCAGAACTTACAACCAACCGAATACATCTTACCGAAACTTGTGATTTCCGTTTCTCAGACAACACCAAAATTCACCATACACATGTAGGACATAAACACTTCCTATACCTCCCTCATCCAACCTTAGTATCTGTCATGTGCCCCCGTAAACCACCCACCCACCATAAGGTCAACGGCTCCATCACACTGCCTGACATTTGCCAAATCTACACAATGAACTCAATGCTACTACCCAATAACCTCCACGACCAAGGTACCCTCAATTTGACCCACGACCTAGGTCCCATAACCCAATTAATACTCCCTCCCCTACCCAAGAGTCCCAATACCATCCTTCCAAGCAAGATAGACATAATACACCAACTAAATAAATCAATCACTCTAGACATGGATTCATTCGACTTACATCATAGGATTCTTCCATATACCTCCACAGCCCTTTCCCTCTTAATCATTCTCTTTATACTAATAATAATAATCATATTCTGTTGCATGAAGTAACACCTTCCAAAACCTTTCCATCTCCATACCCAAATTGTTGTAAACCTAGATTAAGTTTATTCTTGTGTCTCACCCAATAGCTTGATAAAACAAGTGCAAGGTGACACACCACACTGACCATAGAACAGTGTTTAGAAAAACAACACTCCCAACAGTGATAGTGTTAAACCATAAAAACAATAACATTTAAAAAGTGAATTAAACAGTGTATGTGAACCCAATATAAAGTGTAATCTGGTGAGACACAACGTTACACTTCTGAGACACAACATCACTACCCCTATTTTCAGTGCATGATCCCTCTTGGGATCTCAGAATCTCTTCAACAACACCCCCCCATCTGCACATTTATAACCCCACAGGATTTTGTGTCTCTGAAACTTTTTCTCGATGTATTACCTATGTATATATACTTTTGTAAACCATGTACCCTAGGTGCCGGGAGCCACCTAACCCCAGGGGGAGAGCGATATGTATACGCCCCATAAACAAGTAATACATCACTCAGTCATATAACCCACTCACCTCCACTCACTCCCACACTCACACTATGCCGGCAGACTATACGACGCCTAGACACTTCCTGGGAAAATAAGCTGAGACAAGCATTTTCCCACAACATGCACACGCGACCACACACCAATAAACACATTATTACGTATACTGACGAACCACCCCTGGATATATATATTATAGTCTGGCTGTCAGACTAAATTATAAACTAATTATGTAAATTAAAATATAAGATGTGACGAAGTAAACCCAGCTCACATAAAGAATTCAGTTATGCGAACATAGCAACTCCCCAAGCAACTTCCGAGGTTTATAACGGCATGCACGGGCTGGGAGCGGGGTTCTGCCAGTGACGTTGCCTAGGAAATAGAATAGTGTAAGAGTGTACCAAGAGAAACAGTAGATTGAATAGGACAATAAACAAACAAAACTTAGAGGCGTTTGGCAGTGGACATCCTAAAACATTTTCTGTGTTATAAGTGACCAGGATGGAGTAACGTAACAGTTAGTTACACCCGTCCGGTTACAATATGCATGTGTGTGTACATATATGTATATATGCACAAATTTCACAAGTCACACGCGAATCACAAATATGCAGAGTCCACTAGGAAAAGGAAAAACACACGGAGTCCGAGCGCTTTCGTGATATATTCACATTATCAAGGAGTACAGAAAGATGAGAACAAAAAATGGAGATACAGAGTATAAGTAGGACAAGAGAGACATTTACCCTCCTCTCCGAAGCCTGAAAGCTCAGGTTGGGTCACTCGGTGAGGTCGTGGAAACATATTACTATTACATTAACTTTTAATGTAATAGTAATAGACATTCTCTGTATTTGGCCTAACAATGAAAATGTTGATACCTTTGTTACTAAATTAAATCAATTGGTCCCTTCTATAAAATTCACTATAGAAATTGAAAAAGACTCATGCATTTCTTTCTTAGATTGTAACATTCACAGATGCAATAAGAAATTTAGATATAGTATTCACCGAAAACCAACCAATGTCAACGCGTACATACATTACTATTCAGCCCACCATAATAGAATTAAACAGTCAGCATTTTCTTCCATGTTCCTTCGTGGCCTGCGCATCTGCAGCCCAGAATTTGTGGATGACGAAATAAACAAAATTTATGACATCGGAACACAGTTGAGATATCCCAAATTCTTTTTGGACAAATGTTTCAAAAAAGCAAAAAGGACATTTTACAAAGGGGAACCAAAACAAAAGTTTGAGAAAAAGAATTTACTTGTACTTCCTTTTAATGAAAATCTTATAGAGATTCCTAATATTCTTAAAAATTTCAATGTAAATGTAGCCTTCAAGAACAACACAACTCTAAAAAATCTTCTCATAAAGAATTCCCCTGACAATTCTACAGGCTGTGTATATAAAATACCTTGTAGTAAATGTGACAAATATTATGTAGGTCAAACAGGAAAAGAATTAGAGGTTAGGATTAAACAACATAAAAACAGCATAAAAAAGGGCCAAGAATCTAGTGCACTTTTTAAACATGTTTGTGAATTTGACCATCCTATTGACTGGAAAAATGCTTCAAAAATTATACAATGTAAGAATATAACAGAAAGAAATATCATAGAGTCAGGAATTATTAAATGCAATTATGACCAACTCATAAATAATAGTTTAGGATTATATAAATTAGATCCATATATTGTCAGTAATATAAATAGTACATATTTTAAAAGTTAATGTAATAATGATGTTTCCACGACCTCACCGAGTGACCCAACCTGAGCTTTCAGGCTTCGGAGAGGAGGGTAAATGTCTCTCTTGTCCTACTTATACTCTGTATCTCCATTTTTTGTTCTCATCTTTTTGTACTCCTTGATAATGTGAATATATCACGAAAGCGCTCGGACTCCGTGTGTTTTTCCTTTTCCTAGTGGACTCTGCATATATATGTATATATATATACCTGTACACACACACACACACACACACCATGCATATGCTAAAATATTACAAACCTTGATGGCTTTCAGCCGTACTTCTTCAATTTCATCATTAAACATGTCTACAAGGAAGTCCAAGCATTGGTTGGCAAATACAGAGTTATTGAGAGCCAAAGCAGATATGGAGTCCAAAGAAGCATTCCTGACCTCTGAAAATAAAAGATCTCCTATGACATCAAATTGTTTTAATAATCTATAGCCTCAGAATCCTCTCCAGCACCTAGATGCAACAACAGCTATTGACCACAAGCATGAATGTCTTTATCATGACCCTGTGCTTGATCCCAGGGTCCCAGTGTTATTTATAATTCATGATACAGTTTACTTTACACAATACAGATTTCTTTGTCAATTATAATGAAACAGAAACATATAGGTTCCTTTTGGTGTCTGGGAAGAATATACTAAAAATATACTAGGACCAATGACAGACCTAAAAGTGATGGTCTTACAAAATAGACATCAAAGAGACTAATTTCCCTGCTGTCCATCTTCAAAACCTGTCAATGCCTTCACCTCCAAGTGAAGGTGCATCTTGATCTCCACACTTGGCCCAAAACTTCTATCAACTTTGACTTCACTTTTTCAGAGATTGAAAGCTGACACATGTGACTCCTTCCCTCCTACCACTAACTTCCCACAGAGATCTATAAAAGGGCCTAAGATCAACTGCGGAATTGAATATCTAGTCAATGAAACTCAAGGCAATGCATATTATTACCTATTTCTAGAGCAACCAATCAATCCATTGCACCTGGTCTCTCAAGAGATCCATGGCTCCCAGTTAATTAGCAACAGCCACCAGACTGGCCCACAAGTCACTCTAGTAAGAAATATTGTTTTGTCTGGGTAAGGCTTGAGTAGGGCACTGCAAAATGTGTTCAATATCTTCTGTGTGGTGATTGTATTGGGGACAATTTCCTTCTGTAGCCAGGCCTATTGTATTAGTATCATTTTATAGTTGGATAGTGGACTGAAAACGTCATGCTAGTGAGGTTTCCTAAATGAAGGGGTGGGACCATGATCAATTCTACATGACCAAGATCAATTTTACATGACCACGATCAATTTTACATACCCAAAAATTCATCTTCCAGGCCATGAACAAAGGCACCGCATGCACCATTGGTAATAAGCGACACAGCATCTGCATCCAGGTGTTCCTTGGGAGCATCATCTGCCCACGTTTTTCCAGATGACCATTCGCCCTGAGACACCATCTCGCGTGCCCTCTCATGTGCAGAGCGCTTACGCTACGAAAGAAGATCATAAAAAACAAATCAGGTTCAATTTCTCCTATTACTACATACATTTACTTTTTCGTTTAGGAATGTCCCCTGTGGGGCTACAAGGAGAAGGATGCCTAGTCCCACTCCCCGTCCCTTTCTTCTCGCCTCTTATAATCCAAGTGGAAATACTTGGTGGCAGTATTCTTTCCCCCCACCACAGGGAATTCCCCCACAGCAGAAAATGAATACTCAGAGAAATGGTACAGGACAGCAGCAAGGGGTTGGGGGACAGTATAACGGCTACCCCCCTACACGGGGGGGTAGCCAAAAAGAAAAAGGCATAGAAACCACTCCCACCCATTCCATTTCCTACATATTCCACTCCCCTCCACCCTCCTCCCTCCCTCTTATCTTGGCACCTCTTACTACCATCATATTTATATCAGATTTTTCACTTCACCCACCCATCTACTTGCTTCTTCTACTCTGTAATTCACCTCCACATCCACTCCTCCATTCCCTGCTACATGCAACACCAAATACTTAACCCTTAGCATACTATGATACCAATGTCGGCATCACAATAACATAAGAATGAAGGAGACTGCAAGAGACCATAAAGCCTACACTAGGCAGCTCCGTATCCACTACCACCTGTCATCCCCATCTATAAAGTTGTCTAATAGTTTCTTAAAACAACTGATATTTCCAGCGCTTACTACATGGTTACTAAGTTTATTCCATTCGTCGACCACCCTATTAGTAAACCAATTCTTGCCCATTTCCTTTTTAAATCTAAATTTGTCCAGTTTATAACCATTACTGCGAGTCCTACCCTGTTATTTTAATGTGATGACCTTGTTTGCATCACCCTTGTTAAACCTTTGATCCACTTGAACACCTCTATTAGATCACCCCACACTCTGCGTGGCTATAACTGGATCCTAATATCAGCATCCTGATTATATTTATTTCGTACTTGTAACTAAGTGACCCCCATATTCTGTGAACAAGCTTGATTGTGTTTTATGTGGTTATCAACATTCAGGGTGAAAGAATGAGTATTACAGCTGTAACTTTATATCTTATATAGACTGAATATCCCACTATCTGACCCAGGGCAGTGGACAAGGTGCAGGGATGACCCGTCATCCAGGAGGTGCTCAGATAAGAGGGAGGGTGGAGGGGTGTGGAATGGAATGGGTGGAAATGATTTTATGCCTTTCCCTTTTTGGCTACCTCCCTTGTAAGGGGGAAGCCTTGGTATATGTATGTATGTACCCCACTATCGGTAAAAAGAAAGTTGTCTGAAGATGCATATATTGTGATCACTGACTGTGATCCTCTTCAGTGTGGTTGTACAAATGGGTGGGTAGAATTATATATACTAGGAGGGGATACGTAGATGGGAAATAGGGAGGTAAGCATGTCCCCTCTATGTATCCCCTCCTAGTATATATATAAGCCCACCCGCTCTTTTATACAACCATTGTGAAGAGGATCACAGTTAGTGATTGTAATATACGTATCTTCAAACCACTTTCTTTTCCCCGATAGTGGGCTATTCAGTCCATCTTACTCAACTTGCTTGTCCTTTATGTTTCATAATGTGCATATTGTGATGCATCATTGAATCATTGTACACCAGATACACAAATATTCCACTCATATTTAAGTGTAGTAAACCCTTGATATAACAGATCTTGATATACCAGATATCGGATATAATGGACAAAAAATCTGACCAGACAAACCCTCACTATAACAGATTTTCATCTGTTATAGCGAAGGATCCTTGGTTATAAAAGATCTTCTGATATAATGAGACCCCTGTCCCCATATTGTCTGTTATATCGAGGGTTTACTTCAATTTCTAATTCTACTAATTTCTAATACCGGACAAACTTTGGGATATAATGGATCTGTCCAGTATTTCCATCAGATATAACAGATCTTCGGATATAATGACAGACCCATCCCCACATCGTCTGTCATATTGAGGGTTTATTGTGGTTAAATTTCTCCATTTCTTCTAGTTGCTCTATCTTTATGTTCACATTCAACCTTCTACCATTATTAGCAAGTTGGACCATGGGTATAGTTCACTAAATTCCATACTACAAAGTCCTCTGTAAGGGGCATCATCCTAGCCTCCTGGTAGGGGGAGTTTCAAAATGTTTAACCTGTATATATCATAACTTTGCTCTCACCCAAATGATTGGAGTGGAGAAAGATGGTGAATGGGTAAAAGGATAACATGGCCTAAAGGAATTTTCTCAACTGCTTGGGAAACTATGTTGAGTAGATAAGGAATGGGTTGCCATATAATGAAACTATAAAAAGAAAAAAGAAAAACAAAAACAAAAAACAAAAAACAATTACCCTCATATTGGACATTAAGTTCTTATCAAGAGTTTGTTGCAGAAACTTAAAAAAAAAAAACAATTACCCTCATATTGGACATTAACTTCTTATCAAGAGTTTGTTGCAGAAACCTGTCTGACACTTGTGTCATGTCACCAAGAAGACTTGCAGCTGATGTCCTGACCAAGACGCTTATATCATTGCAAGCATTGCATATCTGAGAAAAGGCATGGTCTGACAGGCGGATGTGGTGGTCGCTGTTCGGTATGGGGATCAATCTTTCTGGATCACTTACAGCAATAACCTGAAAGGATACAATATTTATTATGAAATCTATTTGGAAATACCTATCTATATACCAAAAGGCCTCTTCACCCCTATAAAAGAGGTAGCCTGCTATGGGATGCACCCACTGCACATCCATTCTACTCTCATTTGTTTTCCTTTATATTAATTGCTCTTTGAGGATGATGGTTCATCCCTGTCAACCCACCCACTACCTGGGTCAGAAACAATACAACAAGACACAGCATTTCCACAGCAGTCCAACAGCCAAAGCTGGTTTATTCCCACTATTTCATTTACATAGTGACTTTCCCTCCTTGTCTACTTGTGAGTAATTAGAGAGGACAAGAAGAAATCTATTCATAATGGATCAATTTGCCATCCATTCACAATCATTCTCCACTCACATCTATCTTCTGTCCTCTCCCTAGCACAACAGGCATTCCCCTTTTTCCTAAGGTCCACCCCATCCCTCCATCTCATTCTCAGGTTTCCCCTCAAATTCCCTCCATCTACCCCTGCCTTCCATATTCTTTTTGCTCGTCTTTCTTCGCTCATTCTTTCCATGTGCCCACACCATCCAAGTATTCTCTGACCATCCCTATCTACCAGCTACCTTTCCATCCCTGCTCTCACCTCACCTCAGACACCTTACCACAGAACACTGTGGTAAGGTACATGGAAGAACTCCCACGGATCTGTGCCACCTGCAGGGGTGACAAGGGTTTCATCCACTACTCTACATGGCAGAACATCCACACACACCAAGAAACATCAAAACAACATCCAAAATACCTACATCACACACAAATAATCTCTTCTCTTCCACAACCACCAGGTACCAATCTTCGGAAGTATATATTCATATCACTCAATGTTCCATCCACAACCTGAAAGACAACACAATGCTGCATGCCAGACCTCATGATATCCATCCCTCTGAATCCTCTCTCTCCATCAAGAAGGCAGAACCCACCTTGCCAGACTGCAATCTGGCCCTTCTAACTTACTAGAATAGGCTGGATGACAGCATCACAGATAACTGTCCAGGATATAACACTTCACCCCATACTACATAACACATTATGGAAGACTGCACTGTACACAATCATGCATGCCAACAACACAATATATGCTCTATAAGAGATTTATAGGAAAACCCTTTTCCAGCCATGGCATTCCTTAGGGAGACAGGACTGCTCACCCAGAAAGTTTAGGTAACAATAACAACATGGAAGAATTACCTCGTTTTCTTGTTGGGCTTGGCATGGACCTTTTGTTTCCTTCTATTTCTTAATTTCTTTTTTCTTGAAATCTTGGGTATGTGATATGCACCCAAATCCATTATATGGTGGGATATACATTACTTTTTAAAGTGAAATTTTGGAGAGTAGATGGGGAATGTCTGTTGAGGAAGGACGGGAGAGGACAGAAGACAGGGGTGAATGGAGAATGGTTGTATATGGAAAATGTTGTGATGCACGAGGTGGAATGGACGGGGGAATGGGGGGTGAGGTAGTGAGTGTGAGCAAACATTTTGACGCAGCCCGAAGGGATTTCTCCCCATCCTCTCCTTTATATGGGGGGACGGAGAGGGGGGGTTGCCGATTTAATGAAGCGGCCTTGCTGTGGATGTGCTGTGTCCTGCGACACTGGTTCTGACCCAGGACAGTGGACAGGGTGCAGGGATGACCCGTCATCTAGGAGGTGCTAAGATGGGAGGGAGGGTGGAGGGGTGTGGAGTGTTTTCGGGGATGGAATGGGTGGGAATGATTTTATGCCTTGTCCTTTTTGGCTACCTCCCTGGTAAGGGGGAAAAAGACTTGGTATATGTATGTATGTAGATGTTTATTGATGGGATTTTATTATATTCCTATAGTCATTATTTTTTTATTATCAACAATTCCCTTCATACAATTCCGTACTTTACCTTAACCAGAATGAGAGCAGACTCCCGCACACTTTGATGCTCATCTGATAAAGCATCACATACACTAGTATATACTTCTGGTGCCAGTTTGATTCCTCTTTCATGAAGACTAAGCTGTGGGGATAAAAAAAATCATAGGCTGTTAACAAACATTCTCATTTCATAATTCAAATTTAACACAAATGAAGAACAGGAATATATACATACATATATATATATATATACACACACACACACACATACATATAACCAAAGGTTTTTCCCCCTTACAAGGGAGGTAGCCAAAACACAAAGGCATAAAAACCACTCCCACATATTCCATCCCCACATACTCCACTCCCATCCACCCCTCTCCCTCTCTCTTATCTTGGCTCCTCCTGGATGATGGGTCATCCCTGCATCTCGCCCACTGCCCTGGGTCAGAAGCAGTGTCGCAAGACACAGCACAAAATTTTGTATGCACACACACATATATATATCTCCATCAGGAGATGCAGCCTTGAGTGGCTGACACTCATTCCCCAGACTAGGCCCAAGATCTCCCTTTATTGACTTCAAATGTATTTCTTACACTTTTTGACATACGATATGGTTTACATCACAAACTCCCCCTTATTGGAAGGCTAGGACAGTGCCCCTCACAGAGGACTTTGTAGCATGGAATTTAATGAACCATGCCCTTGGTTCAACTTCACCAGTAGCAGGATTCGAACCACCATCCCCTCGACCTTTGCTCCAAGTAATGACACCCTAACAGCAACTGCTCTCCTCTTCCTACCACTTTCAGTCAGTGACAAAGAAACAATCCTACATTGATACAACATAGACAGCAGTCCAAAGCTTCTTCCCAGAGACATCTGTGGGAGGTTCTGAGAACCACTGCCAGCCATTACATAAGAACATACATAAGAATGAAAGAGACTGCAAGAAACCATAAGGCCTACACTTAGTGAAACTTGAGGCAACAACTAACTGATTATCCTCGTTCTGATCTACAGTCCTAGGCTCTGATTCGGACTCATTCTCAACTGAATAAAATTCGGAACCTTAATCAGGATTTTTTCTTTAAATCATATAACACCATAATCAAATAAATTACACAAATAAATTCTAACCTTACCAAAGGATGTTTTCTGTATCTGAGAGCATATAAGGAGCACACTGATGTTAGGCTTCATACAAGCAAGCCTGGCCATGTGAAAATCAGTTCAAAGATTATAAGAGGGAGTTTGCTTTTTTGAGTCCATTACCCCAGAATGTATGTCTCAGAGGGATAAATGTCCCTGTAACTGCCGTTTACTATGTCCTATCATATAATTTTTCCTATAATTGCAGCTCACTGGCTGAGCAGGTTAAGGTGTCGTTACTTGCGGCGAAGGTCAAGGTGAGGGCAGTTCGAATCCTGCCAACGGCGAAGTTGAACCAAGGGAATGGTTCATTAAATTCCACACTACAAAGCCCTCTGTGTGGGGCACCGTCCTAGCCTCCCGATAGGGAGGAGTGTGTGACGTTAAACCATATCATCATCATCATAATTGCAGCCTGAAGGGATTTCTCCCAATCTTTTCTGCATGAGGAGATGGAGAGGGGGTCGCCAATTAAATGAAGCAGCCTTGCTGATGATGTGCTGTGTCTTCCTGCACTGCTTCTGACCCAGGGTAGTGGGCAAGATGCAGGGATGATCCATCATCCAGGAGGAGCCAAGAAAAGAAGGAGGGAGTGGGTGGAGTGTGTGGGGATGGAATGGGTGGGAGTGGTTTTTATACCTTTGTTTTGGGGTACCTTTCTTGTAAGGGGTAAAGTCTTTGGTATATGTGTGTGTGTGTGTATATATATATATATATATATATATATATATATATATATGTAAGATTCCTTCCGCCCACGGACGATTTCTTTCAAGGAACAACGGGCCTCCTTACCCAAGAGGCCCATCGAAGAACGACCCATTCACCGCGTGGACCCAGCTGCGCATCAGAGGTCACCTTGTGACCTCCTTTCTCCATAGATCTTTCAAGATCACCAACAAACATGAGAACTCGCTCAATCCAGGGTCAGAGTTCACACCTACGGCTCTGGCTCCCCTCTGGCACCTCAAGACATTCTATTGGCTGCCCTTCTCGGGGGGCACGCCCCTTTTTTATTTCAATTGGCTGCCTTCTTATGGGCACGCCCATTTCTTAATTAGATTAAGTTTAGCTAGGAAAATCTGGCACCTCGAAAGTTGACTTCGGGGCTGCCAGACCAAGATTGTATCAGATCAGGCTCACCCCAATAAACTGGAAAAACCTATCCGCGTTTTCCACCAAAACCCCCTCCAACAAGTGGTGGCAGCTAGTGGATTTCGAACTCTACATACGAAGGCAAGACGAACTCTACAGCCATGAACATCGAAGCAGCTAGTGGATTTCGAACTCTAATCCATATCTACAAGCAACCAGCGAAAGCACGCTAAGCACCGATGTCTAGGCCATCGCCAATCAACCCACTCGACACCGAAGACAACATTTAACATTCTTCGAGCTTCGCCATCTCCACCAACAGCTGCCCAACAGACTTCCATTCTCCACCACGCCCTCCAACATCGAGCGACGAGAGCTTCGCTACTACAACCAGCTGCCCATCGAGCGACGAGAGCTTCGCTACTACAACCAGCTGCCCATCGAGCGACGAGAGCTTCGCTACTACAACCAGCTGCCCATCGAGCGACGAGAGCTTCGCTACTACAACCAGCTGCACATCAACGAGGTACCTTTCTGCAACTGCCTGCCTGAACGACCGACCTTCGCCGCTGTTTCCAGCTGCTCAACAGCTACGTCAAGAAGACACGTATAGCTCCTACAAGCCCCTTCTTTTATTTTTATTTTCTCAAAGTAATACTTGGGATTTGTATACAGTGCTCCTTTACCCATACATTCTGATATTTCAACAGAGCACTAACCTTTACCTACATTACAGCACTTCCGTGAACGCAGGATCCTCTCACAACTCCCCATCACCCTTTCTCCCATCACCCTGTGCGCGACCACAACCGCCCATCACCCGTTCCCTCCATACGTCAACTTGGGTAAGTAGATATATTTCCGTTTTATAAGTCCACCTAGTGCAACAGGATCTCTTTAATTTTTTTCGTAAATGCAACATAGTGACCACCACACTTACAGACCCGTTACACGTAGCCAATCGGCACAGATCCCGCAAGACATGGATGACCAACAACAACAACAACAACAACCACAACAGCGACAGGCTAGCTCCTCGGGACAAGGTGCAACTGCCGCGCCTACCCAAAATCTCGTTACATTAATTAAAGACGAATCGACTCTCCCTTTGTTTAATGGTAAGAATATACCAGTGCACAATTTCCTGACAGAAGTGGACGCTGAAATTGCACGTAGAGGCGCCACAGATGACAAAACAAAAATATCCATCTTGACGTCTAGGATTGACAAACATGGCACATTAGCAGGATTCATAATCCACGCTGACGCTTTCATCGAAATAAACACATACGCAGAATTCGTGGACGAGTTCAAGAAGGCCTTTGATATTTTTGAACCGCTTGGTGCCTTCTCAACCATTTATTCTGTAGGGAAAGAGTTAAATCACCCACCTTACCAACATAAGGATCAATCAGTGAGTGTAGCAACCTCAGTAAAAACCAAATTAAGAGAAGATCTTGTTAACAGTCAATGGGTAACAAACGGCATGATGAGTGTGGAATATGTCGTATCCATGGTAGCCTACCTGGTTTTTATCTCTAAATTGCACCCAGAGACGTTGCGACGTGTAGGGACCTCCGCCTTCAAACCGGATATGAAATTATCGAGATTCGCTAGACAATTTCCTGACTCGGACAAGGTGACCGAGGAAATAGAAAGCCAGACTACACCTATTACACGAAACCACATGATAGCCCAGGTAACACAGGCCACTCCCCCTATCACGAGATCAAGACATGCATCTCGCACACGTCATCAGTCACGTCACAGGTCCCCCTCAAGGACACGAAAGTTTTGCAACTATTGCCGGAAAGTAGGACACACAGACGATATATGTTATCGTAAATTCCCCTCAACGCCCAACAAACACTGCAGTTATCATGGAAGATGTTTTCACTCATCAGACAGATGTAGAGTCTTACGTTCACAATCCCCACACAACCGAGGATCAACCCACTCTGCCAGGTATTCACGTAACTCATCCCCGACATACTCGCGTCATGCATCTCCTGTGAGACATACACGCCACTCCTCCCCTGGTAACCTGTCACATAACTCATCATCTACCTGACTCCTCAGTAAGAAACGGAAAGGCCTGTCAAGATCAGATAACCCTTATACTGACATACATACGTCCATGTTGCCAGTTCACACACTTAACGTATCAGATACATCTCCTACATTAACCTTCAACGCCACGACTGGAAAAACCAAATTGAAAGTTTTTCTTGACACAGGTTCCCCAGTGAACATTATGTCTGTCAATAGTTTTAATAAACTACGCACCCACACAAAGCGAGTGACTATTCTAGAACCACCAGATGTCAATTTGTGCAATGTGGATGGGATTCCTTTCCCCATCATTGGAAAATTTTCTTTAGACATTAGCTTCAAGAATGAGTGCCCATCCATTACAGTTCCTACTTATGTAGCAGATGTTCATTTCCCTGCTGATGTCCTCATAGGCTTAAACTTGATGAAGCAGCATAACATTATTATATATCCTGCTCAGCATGGCATCATTTATGCAAACCATTTCCTCCCAGCATTGCCTTCAGCAATTTCCCCTACTGTCAACCACCTCAAGGTGACCGAACAGGAAAAGCCCAAGTTAAGTTCAAGTAATTTTAGCCAAAATAGTCAAACCAACTCTGTTGATGACGACACCTACAAACAGACACATGCACATGACTCTCAACCCTCCATTCCATTACCAACGGTAGGAAGATGTTCTAAGCGTAACAGGCGCGCGCTATCTTCTCATAGGTCTAAATCTGCTAAGAGACAGACAAAACAACAAGTGAAAGCCAGTGATCTTTTGCCAGCGGAAGCAAATTTCTTGCCCCTCTTAGAGGAATTCAACACACAATCCGCACCAGTCTCTCAAGTGTTATCGACTTTCCGACATTCTCACGCAGTACTTATCAGTCCAAAGACACTGTTCCCTCGTGAGTACACACGCATACATATACGAGTCTTCCAAGCACCAGACACCGATGTACTCTGTATGCCAGAAACTTGCCGCGTAAAGGGTATCTCTCTGTTCTCAGCCATCAGCTCTACTTCCAGAAGAGGTCACACTTGCATTATTATTGCAAATAATAGTAACGCCCCCCTCCATCTCACACTTGGCACAAACATCTGTGATTTCCAAATTTACCCTTCTCGTATCAAAATCATGGATAACGAGCTCCCAACTTCTCAAGTTTGTGCCACAGTTCCCAATGTGCAAGCAGCACAGGAACCTATTAACGCATCTCACCTTAACTCAATTGATTTCCCTGATGCACAAGCAGACTTGCTTGCACTTTGCAACAAGTTCAGACAGACCATTGCAACGGAAGGTGAACCCCTTGGAGTCACTAATATAATTCAACATCATATACCCCTTCGTGAGAACTCTAAACCATGTTACATTCCCGCATACAGACTACCGCACTCTAAACGCATGATAGTGGATTCACTGATTAAAGACATGATTGCACAGGACGTAATTGAAACGTCGATTAGCGAGTGGAATTTTCCACTCTTTGTTGTGCCCAAGCAGGACGGGTCTTTTCGACCTGTAGTGGATTTCAGAGAGTTAAATAAACTCATCATTCCTGACCGACACCCTATTCCCCTGCTAAACGACCTCCTCCACTCTGTTGGTGAAAACAATGTAGTTTTCACCACCTTAGACCTTATGTCGGGATATTTCCAGATCCCCCTTGCTCCAGAGTCGAGGCCTCTGACAGCTTTTAGCACACCCACAGGACACTATCAATTTAAACGACTCGCCATGGGTCTCATTTCAGCCCCTTCAGTATTCACACGCCTCATGCATCAAGTACTTAATGGTCTCATTGGTGATTCTGTTTTCATGTATCTTGACGATGTCATAATAGCTTCCAAATCCATTGACGAACATCTACACACTCTACACAATGTGTTCTCGCGGCTAGAACAAGCAGGTCTCAAATTGAAACTTAAGAAGTGTTCCTTCCTTCAGAAGGAAATACGTTTCTTAGGACACGTCCTAAATTCCAAAGGAATATTAACTTCACAGGACAAGGTCAAGGCAGTCACTGAATTCCCACGTCCTACTTCCGTAGATCACGTACGTTCATTCCTTGGTCTATCAGGATTTTACAGACGTTACATTCAAGGTTACGCTAGTGTAGCAGCACCTTTGACGTCACTCCTTAAGAAAGACATACCCTTCATTTGGACACCTGACCAAGAGAAAGCCTTTACTGACTTAAAGAAAGCCTTAACCACAGCTCCTGTCCTTGCATTTCCAGACCACAAGTTTCCCTTCACAATTTACACAGATGCCTCATATTCCGGGTTAGGCGCTGTTCTCATGCAAGAACACAACTCAAAACTCAGACCTATTGCTTATGCGAGCCGCACTCTTAACAAGCACGAACGTAATTACTCAGTCACAGAAATAGAAGCATTAGCAGTGATATACGCCCTCAAACATTTCAAAGACATTATCCTCGGGTACGAAATACACATATACACAGACCATCAACCAATCTTACATTTGTTTAAAGGGAAAAATCTATCAGGAAAACTTGCCCGATGGTTTCTCACCATCCAAGAATACATGCCCACCTTCCATTTTGTCCATGGAAAAGCAAATCAGGTGGCAGACGCTCTTAGTCGACACATTGCAACCGTCATTCCAGTCCCTATTTCAACTAATATTACACAAGCACGCATAGCAGCAGCTCAGAGATCAGACCCTCTCTGGAAACGTGTCATATATTTCCTCGAATCTGCAGACACAGGTGACACTGACAATTTCCCCCCAGACATTGACAACTACACACTAGTTGATGACATTCTCTATCATAAAACAACATTAACAAACAAACAGGAACCCAACAGATCGGTCCTCCAACTAGTAGTTCCTACAGAGCTCATTCCAGAAGTTTTAAAACTTCTACACGATTCCCCGATTGCTGCACATCCTGGCAAAGATAAATGTGTTACTCAGGCTAGACTACATTATTTTTGGTTAACTATGCGTAAGGACATACACAACCACATCGACTCCTGTCATTCTTGTGCGAGTCACAAAGGTCACATTAGCGGTCATGTTCCAATTCTAAATTACCCTACACCTTCAAAACCCTTCGACACAGTAGCTGTCGATCTCCTTAAGTTACCTCTTACACCAAATGGTAACAAATACCTTTTTGTCTGTGTCGACCACTTTTCTAGATTCTGTATTCTTGCACCCTTACCAGACAAGACAGCACAGCACGTTGCAAAGACAATTATTGACAACCTCATATGCCCATATACGACACCCAAAACTCTAATCTCTGACAACGGCAGTGAGTTTAACAATGAGATTCTTTCGAACATTTGCGAGTATTTCCAAATCAATAAATGTAATACTACTGCTTATCATCCTAGTTCAAATGGCCTCGTTGAGCGCCAAAATAGAAAGATTCTCAATGTTATCAGACATCTTGCTTCTGACATTCAACCCTCCTGGGATGAACATGTTCCCATGATTCAAGCGTGTCTAAATTCTGCAATAAATAAATCAATATCAGAGTCACCTCATTTTGTTCTTTTTGGTTCAGACAAACAGCTCCCTTATGATCTTCTCCTTTCAGATCTACCTCCAATCTATAATTTCAATGACCTTGTGAAAGTTAAAGTAGCAAATTTTAATCACCTTTTCAAAAGAATACATAATTCTCTCCATCTAACCAAGGACAAAATGGTCCGTTTGCACAACAAATCAGCCAGAACTGACACTTTTGATATTGGAGATATTGTTTACACTCTTAACCACACACCTACCTCTAAGCTTTCAGCAAAATTCTCAGGTCCCTATCGTATCCTTGACCACGAATCCAACAATAAAGTAAAGGCACTCAGTTTGCAAACTAGGACAGAGACTCTGTTGCATAAAGATCACATAAAAAAGGTTCCTCGTGGCTTAGACATAGAAGATGTTAATTCCCCAACTACCTCAATTCAGGATAGAGACGACAGCTCACGAACCGTCTCGCAAATCCCGCCAGTACCATTTTTCCATTATAATCTACGTAACAGAGCCACGCCTTCATAAATGTATATTCCTTGTATAGGTGAACGGAAACAATATCTACTTTCCAATATTCTTAATTTTAAGCTCTCTTATTTTTCATATATTTTATTCTTGTATATAATCCTAATGCCAAGGCCGTGTTAAGGACCTTGCCTTGTGTTTTGTTCTTGTTTCTCTGTGTGTACAGTCACCGGGACGGTGACAATAGCGTGGCCGAGCATTGTAAGATTCCTTCCGCCCACGGACGATTTCTTTCAAGGAACAACGGGCCTCCTTACACGGGCCTCCTTACCCAAGAGGCCCATCGAAGAACGACCCATTCACCGCGTGGACCCAGCTGCGCATCAGAGGTCACCTTGTGACCTCCTTTCTCCATAGATCTTTCAAGATCACCAACAAACATGAGAACTCGCTCAATCCAGGGTCAGAGTTCACACCTACGGCTCTGGCTCCCCTCTGGCACCTCAAGACATTCTATTGGCTGCCCTTCTCGGGGGGCACGCCCCTTTTTTATTTCAATTGGCTGCCTTCTTATGGGCACGCCCATTTCTTAATTAGATTAAGTTTAGCTAGGAAAATCTGGCACCTCAAAAGTTGACTTCGGGGCTGCCAGACCAAGATTGTATCAGATCAGGCTCACCCCAATAAACTGGAAAAACCTATCCGCGTTTTCCACCAAAACCCCCTCCAACATATATATATATATATATATCGTGCTTACTGAATAACAAAAATATAATATGTAAGGGAAGTAGTTTAGACATTAAACTAAATCATAATAAAGAGACTGTATGGGACACTTTGAATGTACGGGAGGCAGAAAGGATAAAGCTATGAGTGATTGAGATGAACTGTTTGAGAAGTATAATGGGGTGACAAGGATGAATATACTGAGAAATGAGGAGGTGAGACACACAGCACGGAGTGGAAAGGGAGATGGCAGATGGTATTGCTCAAAGAATATTGGCATGGTTGGGACACATGGAAAGAATGAGTGAAGAAGGACTAGCAAAAAGAATGTGGAGGACAAAGGTGGATGGAGTGAACTAGAGGGGAATACAAATAATGGGATGGATGGAGGAGTTGAAGGAGACACTGCATTAAAGAGGAATGTCTGTTGAGCAGGGAAGAAAGAAGGCAGGAGATAGTGTGGGAGGAGAATGGTTATGAATGAATAACTCACATGACCTGATGGGATTTCTCCTCATCTTCTCTATTTACTCCTGAGGGGGTGAGGGAGGGAGACCATGTAAATGAAGCAGCAGGGATAAAGCAGCTTTGACCGCCAGGCTTGCTGTGGAGGTGCTGTGTCTTGCTTCATTGCTTCTGACCTGGGCAATGGGTGAGAGAGTAGGTATGTCCTTTCGTCCACAGGGAGTGGAGATTTTTAAAAGTGAACAAATGGGTGATGGATGGCTGGAGGGTGAGTGTATACTTTGACTGGCTACCTCTTACGGGGAAGAAGTTTTTTGATATAGAGATAGATATATGATACAGACATGGGTAAATCATGGTACAGTACTTACGAAAGCAGTGAAAGTTGCAGTCCGAACTCGGTTGTCATGAGCATCTGTATGGTCCATCAACGCCTTCATGATGGATGCTCTCGTCTTGGTTGCCTCAACTGGGCACAAACCACCAAGAGTCTGGAGACATCTCACCTGTATAAGAAAAAGCTATGGTTATCACTTGACTTCATATTTGGGCACCATACATGGATACTATATGTACATACATAGTGACTTGGTCTCCTAACTCAGGGGTTCTATATGCAGTCCTCTCCTTTGGATGAAAAAAAGCACTGCAAGCTAGCACCTGCTCCCCTGGGCATGGGAATGGGGAATGTGAATCTAAGGCCACAGTTTTACCCACTGATCTGGCAGTACAAAGGATCACAAAGATGGAGCATGCCGACAGGAGACCTTTTCATCTATATCTAGGTCAGATAAAAAAAAAAATATATATATATACATATATATATATATAATAATAATAATAATAATAATACATACATATACCAAGGCTTTTCCCCCCTTTCAAGGGAGGTAGCCAAAAAGGGAAAGGCATAAAAACACTCTAAATAAATGAATAAAAAAAAAACTATAATAATGTAAATAATGAATAAAATACATAAATAAATGCATAGATATATTTAAAGATAAACAAACAGGTAAATAGTAAATAATAATAAATTGACATACATACTAATAATAAATGAGAATCTACGCAAATAATAATAAACAAACGGACAAATGATAACAAAACAAATAATAGAAAATAAATGACAGTCATTACAGTATATATGCTCTGAGCTCTCCAGACAAACACAGCCCATTTAATGCAACATGAATACTATCTATATATCAAAGGCTTTTTCTCCTTTCCGAGGGAGGTTGCCGTGTCAAAATGAATGCACTCACTCCCATCAAACACCCGCTCCTCACAGATAATGGGTCATCCCTCTATCCCACCTACTACCCTGGGTTAGAAGCAATGCAACAAAACACTTCAAATTCTCATACTAAGATCTTGAATAATTTTTTTACCTTAACCAGGTAGTTGTTATTATTTAACTTGGTAAGCGCAAGCTGAATGATCCGTTCCTGAAGTTTGGCATCACTGGAGCATAACTGTGCCAAGACTAAAGCTGTATGATTTGCTTGTGCAATTACTTTGTGGGACTTGCTGGAGTTGGCAATACTCAAAACTTCTTCTACAGCAATCTGTAAATGTCATATAATTGAAATTCTATGGAATTAAGTGCATAATACAACAATATCTCTCAAACAAGTTATTAGCGAGATGAATAATGATTTAAAGATTTCATAAGTACAGCTTTTGACAAATCAATACATACAAAGACCATTCACAAATGACAGTATTTGTTACTATGGAAAAAGATATTAGATCTGTCAAAAAAGAGAGAGATAAAAGTAGAAAGAGAGGGAGGGAAGGACAAGGGAGAGAGAGGAGAAGGGAAAGGGAAGGGAGAGCAAGAGGAGAGGAAGGGAGAGGGAGGGAAAGATTGGATGGAAGGAAGGAGAGAAGAGGAGGGAGGAAGGGAGAGATTGACTGATTGATTTATGGAATTTTTGGCTTGAAGGCCTAGCGCCAGAGCTGGTAGGCCATTCAGCACATATCTATCATATATGAATATATAGAATTTCAAGTAAAACAGTAAAAACAATAGCCACTCACAAAAAACACATCAAAACAAGATACACTCACAAGCAATCATACACAATTTTAAAGGAGAGAGAGAGAAAGAAAAAATTCTTACTTGTGCCTCTGCTGGAGTGGAAGTGACTGCTGACAGTAGTGCCAATACTTTCATTACCACAACTGTGTCAGTGTCTTGATGGAGGAGACCTGTCAGCTTCCTAAACACTTCAGTCTGTATTTTCCCCTAGAAATTTCAAATTGGGAAAGACTCAATCATGGAATCAAACATAAAGGTGTCACCACACCCATGGAAAATACTGTTGGAAGCATCTTTCACATGCTTGGAGACCAAGAGTCGGGTCTTTGGAGCTGCCCCTCAAGATGAAGGCAAGTGTTAATGGGTTCTGAAGATGGGCAGAAGGATTATCACTAGGAGACAGCCATAATTTCCAACATTATTTCTTACATTTAGTCCTCAATCCAGTATAAAAACACTTTGAAATGTTAATTACAGAAAATAAAAACAATAACATATTAAAATTCTTGCAACTTTATTTTCTCAATAAAAACATACCGTTAGTGGTAGAGCATGATAGAGTGAAACAAGAGCTGGTAGCAGTTCTTCTGCCCTGTTGGAATCCAAAGCTGTTATGTTGAAGTCAACCTGGTCAACTCCTCTCGCTCTTCTTACTAGTTGTAGACGCTTGGCAGGACGAGGTCCTTCTTCCTGTTTTCAAAGTAAACAAATATGTAATTAAATTAAAACTTTCAAATAATTACTTTCTACACTATACGAAAAGATCCTAAAATTCTCTTCCCTATCTATGGATAACCCTATCAATACCCCGACACAGGACCAGCAATGAGGTACATGGTGGTCCTGCAAGAAAGATAATCTTCTTGCCACTTATCTTCCCAAAGGGATTTCTCCCTGTCTTCTTCTTTTCTCTACAAGGGGATGGAGATGAGGGGGGTCACTGATTTAATGAAGCAGCCTTGCTGTGGATGTACTGTGTCTTGCAACACTGCTTCTGATCCAGGGCAGTGGACAGGATGCAGGGATGACCCATCATCCAGGAGGTGCCAAGATGTGAGGGAGGGAGGAGGGTGGAGGGTAGTGGAGTATATAGGGGATGGAATGGGTGGGAGTGGTTTCTATGCCTTTGTTTTTTGGCTATCTCCCTTGTAAGGGGTAAAAAGCCTTTGGTATATGTATGTATCTTCACCTCCCATCAAACTCGTCCCCTCTATCTGGAGATGCAGCCCTGGGAGGGTGACATCATCCCTGAATGTACATAAAGATCTCTCTCTCTCTCTCTCTCTTTCCCAATTTTGACCATTTTTTCATGTAAGAAGGGGTGACAATTGCTTCTTACTCCCTTCCTCTCCTGGCGACACACAGAAACTTCCCCATGCTAACACAACACAGACAATAGTTCAAGATTTCTTCCTGGAAAGAATTGTGAGAGGACTTAAGGACCATTACTAAGTGTTGCATTTTTACAATAAGTGAATCTTCAGATAGTAATTATTATACTATAGAGGACAGCCAGCAACAGGTACCAGAGTCCCAGATATCTCTATACATTGTGCTTTATCACTAACTGCCCTTTCTTACAAGACATGTCCTCAACTCACTATACATGACATCTATAATTTTTTTGTCTCTAAAACTAATATTGTCCTTACAATTAGCCTCAGGATCCCTTAATTGAGAGGGGGCTGAAATTCTCAGTAAGGCTCAATCTTTGATGACAACCCAGGAAGGTGTTTTGGTGCTCAATCTAATTTTCTATCAATTCCTGCAATATCAGTTGCCTACAACCAAATTTCCTCTTTGTAGAACACCTTCTCCTCTTCCAAACTCTATTTCTCTCTCTCACCGAAACCTCAGTATCTACTCAGTCTCTCCTACTTTTTACTCTAATTTTCAACCCTAAACCGGTTGCACACAATGATATAGGTGTCTACCATATTCCTGTGATTTTTTTTTCTAAGTATTAAATTATTTGGCTCAAGACAAATTTTCATTCTTCCACTGAATACCTATAAGTTGTGTAAATTTAATTACCTAACTTATTCAGTGGAACACATTCAGTATTACTTTCTCTGAAATCCCTCAATTAATGTCAATGTTTACCACCAACTTTGGCTCTCCAGCTCATTTACTGACCAAATCAGTGAATTAGTCTTTAGTTTTACTATCCCAAATGACCTGGAACAGCTGATTCAGTCCCCTTATCATATTCCTGCCATGGAAATACACCCAACATTCTTGATTTCTTCTTCATGACTCATCCTTCTACTTGAACTTTTTTCTCCACCTGGTACCTCCAATCATAATCTCATTTCTGTCACTTCTACTGCTATACTACTGCTTCAAGATTCCACTCAGGTAAATACCTTTGACACTTTGGCACCACTGCCTGGAAGTCTATGAGGTAGTATTTCTTTGATTTTTTGTAGAATAATTACTGCTTCCATTCTAGCGACAACTCTTAATTGAATAAGACCTTGGTTTAACCCCATTTATTCTTATGCTTTAGATGGGAAAGAGGGGAATGTCTGTTAAGGAAAGGAAAAGACAGAAGATAGGGGTGAATGGAGAATGGTTGTGTATGGATGATGTTGAGATGCATGAAGGGGAGTGGGTGGGGGATGGAGAAGAGTGTGTTTGAATGATATTTTTGACGTAGCCCAAAGGGATTTCTCCCTGTCTTCTTTTTTTTCTGCATGAGAGGATGGAGAGGGGGTGTCGCCGATTGAATGAAGCAGCCTTGCTGTGGATGTACTGTGTCTTGCTACACTGCCTCTGACCCAGGGCAGTAGGTGGGATACAGGGATAACCTATCATCCAGGAAGAGCCAAGATAATAGGGAGGGATGAGGATGAATGGGAGAGGTGTATGTGGGGATGGAATGGGTGGGAGTGGATTTTATGCCTTTGTTTTTTGGCTACCTTTCTTGTATGGGGGAAAAAGCCATTGGTATATGTATGTATGATAGAAACAAGGTTTACAAATGGTACCATACCCTTCAAACTCTGAAGTATCAAATTAGCTAATTCTACCTGGAACCATGCAAAATCTATCTTCTGACAAGCCAATCACTCACTCCATGTCAAAAATCTTGCCTTTTTTAATCCTTATTATGATTTATAGCCTGTAATATTTTCCAGAAATTTTATGTCCCTATCTCTATTTTCAGTGACAGCAGTGTTGATGTATCTTCCTCTGAAAAAGCTAAATTCTTTGTGAAATAGTTGATAAAACTTTGGACAACTCCAGCACTATGCCTTCTATTACCGGTCCCTTTGACTTGCTCATTCCCTTAATCTGTATTTCTCTCAAAGATTTATTTTCATTTATCTATCTATCTTTTTTGTCCTATCTGGCCTTGACACTAAGAATTTATGGTCTGGATAGTTCCCTTTATCATTCTTAAAAACTGTGCCCATGTACTGACTTCTTGCATAGGCAATGTTCTGTCTGTATCAATTTCCACTTACCCTATGCTTGATGTATGCTTACATTCAACTTTTCTACAGAAAACCGACTGCTTTTAGCTTCTTTATGAGAGCTTCAAATATCTTAAATAACGGGGAAATTGATGCATAAGGAGGGTTCCATAAGCTTTGATTTCCTGGTTAAGATTTTTGAAGCCATCACAAATTTGAACATTGTGAAACATCTCTCAGCTCACGACCTGCCAGTCTGGCTTTCGCAATGGAAGTGTGACAGATCTTGGTTTTCTTCTTTGGGGGGGTTTTTGGTGAGCCCTATGCTGTTCCACTAGACCAGAGGTTCTCAATCTGGGAACCATGACAAGAATTAAGGGGGGTTATGGAGCTAAGATGAGAGGGAGGAAAGGGTGGTGGATGGGAGTGGAATGGGTAGGAGCGGGTGCGTGACTCTGACTCAGCTACCTCCCTCATAAGGGTGAAAAAAGCCCTTGGAATACAGATAGACAGATTTTTTTTTTTTTTTTGGCAAAGCGAGACTTGGGATAAAAATAAAGAGCCAAATGAATGTTGAAAATTCATGAAGGGAGGAATGGAGTGAAAAAGTTTGAGAACCACTGCACTAGACTTATCAAAAGTATTTGACAGAATCTGGCACAAATATTTTATTTCTAAGCTACACTCAATACATTATATATCCCTTTTTTTCCTTCCACATTTCTAACTTGTTGTATTAGTTTTCTCTCATACTTATGACTTCTGGTATCCCACAGGGTTCTGTTCTATCCCCTATCTTTTTTTCTGATGTCAGTAGGTTTTGCCAATGTAGTTGCAATTAGTCAGGCTTTAAGTTTCAGTCTATAAACCTGCAACCCAACAATATCCAGAAATGGTGCTCAGACCATCCTACTTATCCACTCTTGAAAAAAACTTTGGACTGCCATCCATATTGTACTAGTGTGAATATGTTTCTATTTAATTGTCAAACAGGAGTGGGAAGTATTTGCTAGTTAATGGTTATCTTTGTATTTTAGTGTATGTGTGTATTGGGGGGAGGGGCACTGAAGTTGACAGAGAAAGATCTTCAGCACAATCCGGAGACCAAATGCCCCTTCCTCTCCATACACAGTTTTAAAGATCATTGATGGCTGGGAGATGACTCTCAGATGTTCCTTCCATCATAACCCTATCAAATACCTCTCACTGATCTGTATAACATAAATACATACATACACATGTATATCTAAGTACATATTTATGTGTGTGTATCTTTATGTATGTGAATATATATATATATATATATATATATATATATATATATATATATATATTATATATATATATATCATATATATATATATATATATATATATATATATATATATATATATATATGTACACATATATCTATTTAGTTTTTACATATATGTACATAATTATATGTTTATATAATGTAGTAGTGCACATCCTTTCGCTGGATGCCTTGGTGAATCATAGGCACTTAGAATTCATTAATGATCTCAACAGCTACTTTTACAGTAACAAGAACCCTATTGTGCAGAGCAGGAAAATTTGAATCAGCTGATTCAAAGGCACGACGAATATGGGATGAAAATCACGTCAATCATATGAATTATACTCATCTTGTACAAAGTCACTAAACCATGGAAGTATTACATCAATGAGAAAAAAACGTGTAAATGTACTATATAACTTCAAATGATACACAGCAATTGGTTTAAATATAAATATTGGCAACTCTATGGACACAATTCAAATTGAGTTTTAAAACTCTCTTATTTCTCATTTCAACATAAAAACATATTACCACAACTGTTTGGCAGTATTCTGCAAGTGCTCTCTTCTTTAATAACGCAGCCATTATCAATGTATCTTTAAACTCTTAAGTTTCATCAATCCCAAAGCTTCCCCATTTTACTATAATCATAAACACTTTTACTATATAAGCAGAGCAATTGAAATACAACTTATTCGTGTCCTTTAGATGATCGAATAAACTTTCATTCCCAATAACGTTTGTCATTTGTTTTTAGAAAGTTACGTAGGGTTATTGTCCATCCATAATTTTCTGATCATCACGACTCATTATCTAAACTCTTATCTAAAATAGAATTAGAAATACAGAGAATCATTTTTAATATATATTAATGACTGTACTAGATACCAATTACATTTTTTTCAGCTTAGTACAACTTCGCAATTGGTTCTTCATTTGTTTTAAGAATAGATTCCTTTATCAAGTTCTCTATAGTTGTGTGTTGATATGGCGTGCACGAGGATCTGAGAAGGAACGACGAAAATGGAATAAAGCGCAAGATTTCCACCATACAACACACAACTATTTGGCAAGGTATTTCGAGTGATACTCAGTGCACGACTTGATGTTAGTCTAATGGTGTTTCAAGTGGTGATTTAACCGCAAAGTAGGTGTTAGCGGTAGCTTGGATTCGGCTGTGAACGATCCATGTAGAAATGTTTGGTTTCGCGCGGGTTCAGTTCTGTATTTCTTAACATCGGCATAGTGTTCACTTAGTGTTAGCTATTATTACTTTGCATATATTTATATACTTACATGACAACAGTTCCGGGTAGTGAGGATGTCACATCTGAAAATTATGAATTGTGCTCGTCTGTAGGTAGAGAGGCGGTCTCGGCCTGTGACCTTGAACTTGAGATAACCGAAAGTAAACAGGCAAGGGATTGCTGGTCCTAAATTTTAAAGCTCAAATGAATGATATGATCGTTAGAATAAAGTCAGAGGTGTCTGTAAGTGTAATAAGTTACAGTAGGAACCGAATAGAGTCACAGACAGGAGATGTCAAAGCTTTGGTTTGCAAATGGGGCCATTTGAGGGTTGTGCCCTAAGGGAGGTCTCAACCATTCACTCAGTGAGTTCCAGATACACCTGTTCCTTTTGGAATGAGGACCCAGGTATAAAGGTATATCTCATTGTCATTCAAAAGTGGAGCTTAAATTCTTCAACATAAGTTGTATATCATTTGTAGGGGGAAGTTTTGACCTGATTTATGTACTAAAACATGTTTTCATTGGAGAAGATGGTAGTAGAAAGTGAACCTTTAAATTTAAGACTTTTTTTTGTTTAATTGTGTTGGCTTAAAGGAATCTATTGCCAGTAGTTTTCAGTAATTTAGAAATAGGTAATACAGTTGTCTTTATGTATTGAAATGATATATGATTACATATGTAAGGTACAGAATCATGTGATAATGTGTGAATGCTTGCATGGTGAAACTTGACACATCATTATTTGCTTTAAATTGCATTCCCTGCAGTCTTACTGAAAACAAAAATAGAAAAGTAACTATTTATAAGAAGATTCAATCTCATGTTTGCTATAATTACTTGGAGGTCTTTAGAAAACCATTGGAATCCAGAACAAGGTTACAAATGAATAATTGGTTGATGCTGAATAGCATAATATTCACATACTAAATTTTGTATTATTAATAGTAGGGCTATGTAAAAGAAGATTATATATTTCTAACATATATTTTATATTTATTTTATTGAGGTCAGTGCTTATGGTGTATGTATACAACATGTATCAATTGTAATAATGCACAGTTGATATTTGTGAATATGCTCATTGGTAATTTAATCCAGAGGGCAGTTGGTAAGACATGGAGCAAAATATGAAATTTGAAATAAAAGCACGCAGAAAGAATGTTATTAAATCATACAAGATAATAATGCAAATGATAGGTATTGCTTGAAGAAATGTACACAGTATTTAGTAATTGTTTATTTTTCAGATAAGATGTCTTCTTTAATCTCTTAGATCTATTCAGATGTAGTAAGTTGACTACATCCACAGTATATTGGTTTGAATACCATAAATTAGTCACAAATCGGTGAAATGGTATTTCTTGTAGACCAAATCTTTCTGGAGTTTGTGATCTTATCATCTTTTATGGCACCTGGTTCATATCGCTCTTCATATCATATCCTTTGTCATGAACATTGGGAAATGTTTCACATATGTTAAGAAGACATGTATATCTGATGACAGGTTTCAGGGATCAAAATTTAGTATCTGAATAAAAAGGAATTGGGGTTAAAGTAAAGTCAAGATAGTATAAACCATGTATCAACCATTCTGTATGCAATGTGTTTTATGCACAAAACATGCACACAATGGTAGTGGTCTCTGCAGTAAGTAACACTTATTATCAAGATGGAATACATGGAGAAGTCAGATAACTTACTGGTCTTGAAGGTTAAATGTACAACACCAGATGTATTGGACTATTGTCATTGAAAAGGAAGAGAACGATGTGGCTTGATGGTATTATTCAAGTCATTAAAGGGAATAGATAAAACTGACAATCTCTTGGTTTGGAATGGGAGACTTGTAAAGTCATGGGAACCAATTGAAGAAGACCACATATCTGAAGGATGTCAAGAAACCAATATCTCTGTAGATGTATCAACTCTTGTAATAGTTTAGGTTGTGATATACCCAAAGCTAAAATATTTAGTGAATATGAAATAAATTTTGATAGTTGGAGAGATATAGGACCCATTGTGATTGTTTGCTTAAAGTTAGGTATTGGTGTGGGAACAAATTATTTGTTGGATTACGTATGATCCATCTATTTTTTTTTTTTTTTTTTTTTTTTTTCCTTCTCTTTTAAAATTGGGTCCAGCCAAATATTATTGACAAATTGTTCCACTTCATGCTGTTTTTTATTGTTAGAGTCTGAGCATACTCTTCATCAATAATTAAACATTCTTTATCCATCCCAATACTTGCGTGACTTCTTACATCACAGCACCCAATTCTTTTCTGTGACTATTGATTACCTCTACTGTCATGGTGTAATGATAGTTTGGAGTATTAGAGCCCAGTTGTTTCACTTTAACAATCCTCATTATTAAACAGCATTTGTCATTCTTTGGACGAGTAGATAAATTTACATTGATAATGAATTATTTAATATCTAATAGAGCAGTTATGTTAAAATCTCAAGTGTCCAAAATTCAGCTGTATGATGAAATACATGAAAAGGTAAAGGGGGGAAAATAGTAGACAAATTTGAATTTCTTGTACTTTACAAGTATCAATATAATTTAATTTTATTTTGCCAACACATAATCAGCAAATCTGGATTCACATCAGTCATGTGGCTGTGCACATATAGCTAGTGATAGGTATTGTTATGGACTGTATTTTACCAGCACTTTTTTTTTCTTTAGTGACTTAATGATACTTTCATAGTTCACACACACACAGTGGTCCCATCAGGCAACACAATTTGCTCCTGCACCCCTCCTTTACATGTGCCAAAATAGAATTGCCTATCTTTGATTACAAGTGGATTATTGATAATTATGTTGGTGTCGGGAAGGTGGGGGAACAACATATCTGCTAGCACAGTTTCCAGTCTCTACTCCTTCCTAGCTAGACATGACAAAATAAGCATTTAAAGTACAGTTCCTTAGTTTGAATATATAATGGGTGGCTGGAAATTTGTTTTAGAATTTAGCATGGGATAGCAAACCATGTTGCTGAATGGGACTGATTCATGTTCTTGCTATAAGAATGATGCATCTAGCTGTGTGCACTTGTTTGTTTATAACAGTGATTGACAGCTAACAGGCTGTGTTTGTTTTGGCAGTCTGTGCCATTAGTTTCTTTATAAATATGTACTCTTTGTCCAGTACACATTTTATATAGTTAACTGATTAATTTAAGTGCGGTAAGTGAATGTCATGTTTGTGCGTATGGATTACGAATAGTCATGGAGTTTCATAATAGTAACAGTTGTAAGTATTACAGTAAAGTCAAATATAAATTTTACTTTATGCAACAGTATTTTTTCCTGTGTGATCCTGAATATACTTTCTTCACATTTCTTGAGTATGTATCTGTATTTGTATATGTGTGCATACATATACAAAATTAAGATATTTAGGTGTGTGTGTGTGTGTGTGAACAAATAACAGGTACCTGCATGAGGTGGTCCAGCAAGATTGACAGTAGATCTGCCCGTTTTCAAAACCCATCAACTCCTTACACCTCTTCCAGGAGGTGCAGCAAATAGATGACAATAAGTCCCTGGACTGGGCCCAATATCCCTTTCTGTCAACATCAGCTGTGTTTCTTGCACCACACATGGAGAGTTGACAAATGGTGGCTGTTCTCCTCTCCGTACACTTTGATCCAATGACGTAACAATTCCACACTGATGCAACACAGACAACAGTCCAGAATTTCTGCCCAGAGAGGTCTGTGGGAGGTTCCAAGAATTGTTGACAGCCACTGTGGGGTTTGGGAGGTGGGGACTGCAGATTTTTCCAATTTGTAATAATAAAGGTAACTTTTGATTGTGTGTGTGTATATAGAATATGTATATACTTGAGATTTTACCATTTTCCCAAATGGATTTTGTATCAGCAGACAAGTATATTCCCATGCAGGTAATTTATGTAATGTAGATGGTAATACTGGATAATTTTATAGAGAGCAGGATACCTGGTCCCATTATTCCATGATATGATGGTTTGAACAAATGGAAAGGAGTGAGGAAAGATAGATGGAGTGAACTTAGGGGGCAACCTAAGATGTGATGGATGGATAGGGTGAAAGGGGCATTAAGCAAGAGGGGAATGTCTGTTGAGCAAATAAGGGAGAAGGCAGGGGATTGGAGTGAGTAGAGAATGGCAGTGTATAGATGATAGTTTGATGCAACTGGAAGGAATTTCACCCTGTCTTCTCTATTTACTACACAAGGGAACGGTGTTGTTGCCATGTAAGTGAAGCTGCCCTGCTGTGGATGTGCTGTCTTGCTGCATTGCTTCTGACCCAGGCAGTGGGCAGGTGACAGGGTGACACTTCATCCAAGAAGAGCTAAGATAGAGGGAAATAAGGGTGGTGGATGGGAGTGTATGCATTCCTTGACTTGATTACCTTCCTTATAAGGGGGAAGGGACCCTTGGTATGTAGATAGGTATTGTAGTAATACTGGACCACTTACAGATTCCTGAGGGACTGTAATATGTGTACAGTTGTTGTTGTTGTCGTTCCCTAGACTGTCTGTCCGAGCAGTCCCGTCTCCCCAAGGAAGGCCACAGCCGAAACTGGGTTTTCCCACAAATCCTTTATAGAGTGTATGTTGTGTTGTTTGGGTGCTGTAGATTGGGGTGGTGAGGGGGTAAGTATAAAGGTGCTGGGAATGGGATTGGATCTAGTATGATCAAAGGAAAGTGGGAAGTGAGCCAGATGTTTGTGGAAGACATTGTGCTTGTAGTGGAGTCAGAGGATAGGCTGAAACAATGATGTAATGTGGGAGGGTATGTGAGAGGAGGAAACTTAAAGTGTTTGAGCAGAGTAAGACAAACTACAGAGTGTGGGGGTGGCAATGGGTTGGATGGGATGTTAAAAGACCAGGAGGCTGGAGGAAGTTGAAAATTGATGTATTTGGGGTCACATACAGCAAAAAATGTAGGAGTGGAGGTGAAAGTGAGTAATAGAGTAAAAGAAGCAAGTACATGTCTGGGGGTGGGGAATGGAAAGTCATGAGAATTGTAATTTTGGGATTAATGCTAAGAAAAGAATGTATGGCCATATTCTGTGAAGCAGGGATTTGGAATTTATAGGATGCAGAAAAGACTATCCTAAATGGATTTGAGAAGGTGAAAATATGGTGGGGGGTCACAGGGGTGCTGGTGAGAATTATGGAGGAAAGGTAGAGAGCAGGGATGGTAAGAGAACTGGAAGGGACTTGAGTAAAGGCGGATAGGATGGTTTGAGCATATTGAAAATAAGTTAAGAAAAACTTGTACAGAAGTGGATGGAAGGACCTTGAAAGGAAAATCTAAAATGAAGTGGATGGATTGGGTGAAGGGGCATTGGGTGTCTGTTGAGGTAAGAAGGCATAAGGTAGGAGTGAATGGAGAGTAGTTGTAGATAGATGAAGTGACATACAAAGAGATTTCTTGCTTGCTGTGGAAGTGGATCGTGAGGGGGGGGTAATGAGTTGTCATCACAATGCAGTGAGTTGACAAATAACCACCTGAATGCAGGCATCCCAGTGTGTGATTCTTACTTCTCATTGGTGTGGGGTGGGTTCAAGAGGATTAATGTATTGATCAATTTGATGGAGGAGAGACTTTGCCCACTTTCTATTGGATCTGCATCAATCCTCATCAGACTCATTTCAGAACCAGTCTTATCTTACCCAACTACCCGACAGTCTTTACTGCCTCGCACATACAATAGGGAGACCACCATAGCTCCTCGAGGTAAACAGATAACCTTCCTAGGAACAACTTGTTCCCTATCTCTCCTTAGCACTGACCAATCACAGCCTTTTATCTTCATACTTGTACACCTCCATCATCCTATCTCAGCACACCTGACATTACTTGAAATAGTAATACCAGACCTACACTAGTGATTCACCATGGTCCTGGATCATGTGTTGGACCCATGATCAAAAGCTAATCTTCCTGGTATGTGTAATGCTGTGACCTACATTCCAAACTACACCATAACTGGAGTGCTGGTTTGCCGTGATGTGGGGCTTTTCAGCCTGTGATCAGGTTGGAAAGTTGACTCAAACTCTGATTGCTGGATTAGCAGTTGAATAGGATACCACCAGTTCGTTCTCCTTACAGCCCTCACAGGCTTCCCTCCACTTCAAGGACGATAGTCCTTCTACTATTCAAACTGGAGAATGTTCAATCACCATCATGCATTCTAACATAAGACAACACAAACCATATAACATCAATAGGACTCCTGAACACAACACCCATGGTGTAACAGGTTAGGCAACACATCCATTCTACCGGGCTGTTCCACATACAGTGAAAACTGGCAGCTCACAGACATAACACTTCTTAGGTGAAGGGAGGTTTCTTCTCTCAAAATCCATGGAAGTCATGGACTATCCAACAATAATAACTGGGTAGGTGTAGGTTTCCAGTGAAACTTAAGAAGCGGCTACTGTTTTTTGTAACTTGGGTTTTGATTTGACCAGACCAGCCATAGACATCATGTGTGCGGATATTTATTTATTTGTTTATTATTTTATTTATTTCTTAGTTGCTTCATCTTTTCTAGTAAGCATTTAAGACATGTATGTTGCTGTGAAAAGGTTTTATCTATAGTTCATTTAGATGTTTTTATATTGCATTTGCAACAGGCCATTGAGAGAATTGACAATTTGTTTATGATGTTTAGTAAGCTATATAGATGGCTTAGAATTGAAGTGCATTGTGGTTGTTAAAATATATATATAAATGAGGGCTTTCTAGTAAATGGGTACAATTAAAGAGAAACCTCTGTGAGTTGGCAGAATTCTTTAAACCCGAAATACTGCTACTACATGTTTGTGATGAGCGCTGTTGTAGTGTCACATATTCACAATATTAAGTTTTAACTGTATTCTTTTATTCTAATGTTAGTATATTTTATAGTTAAAAAATAATATTTTGGGACCATTCAAAATATATTGCGTGGTGGGAATGATTTGTGAAGATGAAGTGTTGAAGGCACCCAGAAATATTTACATGAGTAGTCGGAAATTTGTGAAGGTTAAGAGATTGAGGAACTGAGTGATGGGGTGCATCAGGGTTGTGTGGTGTCATTATGTTCATTATGTGTATGGAGAGGTGGTTAATAAGAATGCTGGGCAGAAGTTTGGAATTGGTGAGAATGTAGTGGTATTTTTGGCTAGTTTTAAGGAGAATGAAGAAGTTGATGACTGACAGGGTGTGTGAGAGAAATTTAACCAAAGTAAAAGTAAAATATGTGCAAGGAATGATAATGGTGGAAGGTTGATTATAAATGGTGAAAGGCTGGAGTGAGGATGTGGAAAGAGGTCAACAGATGTGTGAGTGATTGTGGAGGTGAATTTTAAGAGCATAAGATAGAATGAAAAGTTCTTGGATAAAAAGGTACAGTATTTGGGTGTGAATGCAAAGAATAAGTCGTGTGAAGGTGAGAGATGTAAGAAATATGATGGGGTTTCAAGATTGGATAGTGAGAAATTTGGAGATATGGACAGAATGGATGTTGGAAGAAAGCTGCAGGAAAAGACAGACCAGCAATTGGAGGAGGTGGTTTGAGTACATGGGGGGAAAATGAGCGAGGGAAGACTAGTAAAAATAATGTGGAAGTCAGAATTGGATGGATTCGAGTTTAGAGGAAAGCTGAGATGATGGATGGATGAGTGAATGTATCACTGTTGGGTATGGAAGGAAGTGCAACAAATAGGAATAAATGGAGTGAGATTGAATAGGTGAAAGTATGATGTGGCCAAAAGAGATGTTTCGTTTCCTTGGTAGAATGATTGGAAGACAAAGAAGTCTCAATGGCATAGTGCAAAAGACAAACCAGCTTTTGGCTGTTGGGTTCCTACTGTGGGAGAACTGTTGCACCATACTACCATTCACCTAGACCAGTGTGGTAGGGGACAAGGTGCTGAGATGAAAGGCGTCTTTCGGCAGGCATACATAGTTTTGATGTAGATGTGTGCTTTGACTTGTCTACCCTTCTGTAAGAGGGAAAGGTCCTTTGGCATAATGTGTTCGTGTGTAGCTAATTGTAATGTACAGGAAAGAAAACATACACATGGGATCCACTCTCATGCTCTCCAATTATCATACCAAGTTTCAAGTTCATTTGTGGATCCAACTTGGGTTATATCAGCTATATTCTCCAATTATATTTAGATTTGAATTCATGGGTTGTTCAAGTTTGGGCTATATTGCTTTCTAAGCTATTCCAAATATTTATGCATCTGTGTGGAAAGCTGAATTTCCTCGTATCCTTGTGAATGATTAATATAATTTTTTTTCTCTTGGCCTATTAAAACCCTCCCATTCTAATCCAAAGATATCTTCATCCAGTGTGAGCGAGTGAAAACATTTAATTAACATTTTTAACTTTCATACCATTTTTGTGTTTTGATTAATCATTGAGAATGGATTGGGAGACTTTATCTTTTGGATCAGTAAAGGCTCTGAAGGCAGTGAAAGTAATTGTGATGTATATATCAATAATGTTACATGTTATAAAGAATACAGTTGAACAACAAATATGGTTGTGTTTGTCAGTCAATCTGTTGTTGGCTTGAGCTTTGCTGACAGGAAACTAATCCCCACAGCAGCTGGCAATGGTCCACTGGCCTTCTTATAGATCTGTCTTTCCAGAACAGGTGCCTCTGCATTGTAATTATGTGGGATGGTTTCTTTGTTAGTGGCTGAAAGTAGTAGGAGGGAGCAGTAGCCACTTATCAGCTGTCCTTTTTAAAAGTGGAAGAAATTTCAGATGAAGTTGATGGATATCTTGGACCCAGTCCAAAGACTGAGTAACAGCCCCTTGTGGGTGCACTTTTAGATAGAAGTGGAAGAATTAATGGGGTTTAAGATGTGCAGCAAGGAGATGACTGATGCCCTTCTTGCATGACCACCATTGTTGGTCCCTGGTTGTGTTTGTGATGCATATTAACTGACTTTTTTCTTATGTTGACTGTAATACGAGTTTGTACATTGTCCATTAGCTGTAATAGGAAAGCTAGTTACCTTCTCTGCTGGGATAGGAAACCTTTGTATTTCAACTGAAGGATTTGTACACTTGATTGCATTTATAAGGAGCCCAAATTTTTCATTTATGGTATTGAATATATTTTAATTATTTTCAGCCATTTGAAGATACAAATAATTAGTGTGAATAACATAGTGTATGTATCTATTTCAGAATGATTTTGTCATTTGAAAATGTTTGTGTAATGTTTAAATTTTTATATTGAGGGTTAGAGATTAATGAAAATTTGATTATAAGTTGTGTTTTGTTATTATCAGTTCCATAGTAAAATTATATGCATAGCTACTTGGAATCCAATATTTGTAATACTGAATTTTGTACACAGTGATATAAGGTTACATGACTATAATATTTTCAAATAGTTTTGCTCCAGAATCCAAGGAAAGTATGTCAGCAAGCCCAAGGCTGTGCAAGAAGGGAAATGATTGTACAAGGAAGGTAGGAGGAAATGGAACAGGGAGAAATCTTGTACACCACATATATCTGTATCATCAGGGTTTATGTGTTTTGATTGTACAAGATCTGCCTTTGCGGTATTGGCTTGCATGATAATTGGACACTTTCTTGGTTGCATTGTAAATACTTTTGGTTTCATAGTTCTTTTTGGAGTCAAGTGATATTTTTCCTTGCCAAAGAAGTATATGTTTTTGAATAAATATCTTAGCAAATATAAAAATAGTGCAACAGTTAAAGGTAGCATTTTGTATGAGGTAGCCAAGGATGACAGATGTAGAAAGGAATAAAAGTTTGGACATTTGTGGAATGGTAGTGTCAGGTTTGAGAAAGTAGAATGAAAATTAATAACGTACAAAGTGGATTTGGAGTTCTGAATATACCAGGTTGTAAAATTACGCACATTGACAAATTATTCTTGGACACTAGAACATGAATTTCTTACATGAGCAGTCTATGAGAATGGTTTTGAAAACCATTGAAAATTTTTGAACAGTCAGTTCCTTTAGTTCATACTTAGAAGACCTACAGCCCAAAGGGATCCTGTAGTGGCACAATGAAATTTTTGAACAGTCAGTTCCTTTAGTTCATGCTTAGAAGACCTACAGCCCAAAGGGATCCTGTAGTGGCACTTATGTTAGCTCAAATATCATTTCAAAAGAAGTCTTGTAAAGTATTGTGGTTATCTGTACTGTATAATCAATCGGTCAACAAGATTCTCCATCTCCCTCTTGTAGGTGATGGCTCCCAGGTAACCAGCAACAACCACCAAATTGGCCTATAGGTCACTCTTGGAAGAAACTGTGTTGTCTGTATATGGTTAGGTTGGAACAGTGTAGATGAAAGGTTTTGGCATTTTCAGCCAGCTGGTTTGTTTCTGAGGCTATCTTGTTTACGTGGCTAGGCCTGTTCTGTGTTGGCATTGTGTTAGTATTGGATGACCTGAGTAGGGTGTTTGGTCTTACAGTGCTTGTTTTGAGATATGAAAATGATTGTGTTTTTACATGTTGTCCTCCTTCATTCAGTTGCACTTGTATGATGCAGTGTGGTTGAATATGGTTGAGGCCTTTTGCATAGAACTGTGTCCCTTTATAGTTCTATAATTTTTTTTTTTTTTTATGCAAGTATTCTATTGGAGTGTTTTTGATGCATCCTGTTGTTCTTCTTCGTGGTTTCAATGCGTTATTTTGTATAGGTTGTAGGGCATGTTTGCTTTCCTGATTATTGGGAACTATGCTGTGGAAGCATAGTCAAGCTTGTGCTTGCAACTGACTTTTATTATGTTTATTTTCCTATTGAATTTCAATGTTAAGTCTTATGTGTGGACTGAAGGTCATATATGAAAAGTGATGCCCAGAATTTTTTAATTCTTTTCAGCTGGAAGGATTTTTCCATTCAGTTTCAAACATTGGGTTGTTCTTTGATTAATGGTTGTCTGATGTGAGCAATGAAACAAAGTTAAGGTATGCCCTAACTTAGCCATACTCGGAAACAACCCAATATTTCTTCTTTAAGTAACTTGTGGGCCGATCGGTTGGCTGTTACTGGTTACCTGGGGGCTGAGGGTTTCCTGCAAGAAAGATTTGATGCTATGGGTTGATTGAATGGTGAGAAATTTCATGTTAGATACCAATTATGGTAGTACAGGTAATAATTGCTAGAAACTAGTTGTAAAATTCTGGTTCTTGGTGGGATCTCTAGATTGGATGTTTATTATAGAGAACAACTGGTGAGCAAGATTATGAACTAGTTTTGGAATCTTTGGAAGCAGGGAAAGTGCCTAGAGATTGAAAAATGGTCAATGTTGTCCCAGTTTATGAACTAGGAAGCCTGAAATAGTGGCCATGACCAGTATGATAGCTGAAATGCTTGAGAGAAGTGTGAAAAATAGATAAGATATTTGGAGGAGAGGAAGATCCTGGCAGATGCATATTTTGACAAATTTCACATTTCAAAAGTTGAGTTTTTACTTCAGATGGAGAGGATGGGTGGGTGGAGTGTATATTTGGACTTAAAGAATTTTTTTATATCATAAAAGATTAATATGGGAAATGGAATGTAAAGGGAGTAATTTAGCTGGAGTGTATGAAGTACTTCATGAGGATAGTTATTAAGTATATTGTATACACTCACATTTGTCTCCTTTTCTCTTGTAAAGCAGGACTATACAGACACTCCTCTGGCACTCTACCCTCCCTTAGACACAAATTAAACAACCTCACCAGCCAGTCCACTATTACTGTACCTCCATTCTTCAGCCAATCAAACCCAAGTGCCTTACCTGCTCTCATGAATTTAATAACTATTTGCACCTCATCTTTTCTTATTTCTCCTCCATTGTCCTCACCCATCACTGTCATTTACTTAGTGTCCCTCCTTCTCCTCCACATTTAACAGCTCCCTAAGATACTCTGCCCATCTTCCCCCTACTACCTCATATTCTATTATCATCTGTCTATCTGCACCTTTACCTTTTCTTCTAGTTGACTCCCCTCCTTTTCCTCTCTTAACTTCCTTCCAAAACGCCTTTTTTATTACTTTTTTTTATCATAGTACTCGTTTTATATCTGCCCTCTTTTTTTTTTAAACCTTCTTTATCTTTGTTTTGCTTCTCTTCTTATTTCTTTGTACCTCTGTGTTTCTCTTGTTATACTTTGCAACCAGTCCATGAAGGCTTCTCTTCAACAACCTTTTTCACTTCATCATTCCACCTCTTGCTACCCTTCCTTCTGTTCACTCCCATGTTCCACACACTATCTTTACACACCTTTTTACTTCCTTGAAACGCCGTCATTCCTCCTTTGCTTTTCCCTCTACTCTCCTCCCACACTTCTCAGCTTCTCTTTGTATTCCTGCTCCGTTTCCTTCTCATTTAAACTGTTTAATCTAAGCACGTCCTTTTCCTCTTTCTCCATCTATCCTCCACTCTCAGCTTAACTTAGAAAGAAAGATATGAATAAAAGCAAACGGAAGAAATGGTCAAAACAGTTCCCAGTTTAGCAAACAACATTTGAAGAAAGACTAAGTTGGAGCTGACAACATTAGGAGAGGTGATATAATTGCTTTCTTTAGAAGAGGATTGGACATATTCACAAATGGTTTTCCATATAAATCCATTAATTGATAGAACAGAAGAAATAGTCCAGTCAGACAGCATAAAGCAAGTTAAAGCTGATGTTGACATTGAAGTACAAAGATAGCACCCTATGAGGCTATTATCCTTTATATTGCAATTAAGGCAAGCTCCTGGTCATATGACTGATGGTTTTATCACAACACAACACCCCCCATTTTATTTATTTATTTATTTATTTATTTATTTTTTTTTTCCCTCTCTCCCCTCCATGTTTGTCCTTTATGGAGAAAATGTGTTAGGTACTAGAATTAGGTGTAGCTCTTGTCAAGTATGCATGCAGTTGTAAGTGTCTCTTGTACAATTTAATAGTTTCTCTGTGTACAGGTACATAGTCCAACCATTACTCATTTGTTAGTTACACAAGTGGAATATATGTATGATAATGTCATTTGCTATGAAAGAACAAAGTGTTAAGCTTTGTATAGGTGAAATTCAGAGTGAATTGTAATATTGCAGTTACTGTGTAACTGTGCATGGTAATGGAAAATTCTTGTAATTTTAACTATAGTACAATACTGTTTCACATTTTGATTATATGTTTTTCTAAAAGATATTTCTTAGTGCTTGTTCTCCACCTATTACTCTAGATATTTACAATTTGCATGAAATGTGCTGTAGTAGCATACATTTCCTTCATTTTGCAGAAATAAAACGGTCATACTAAATATGAATAGTTTAAGAATGAAAAGGACTTGCATACTCCTAGTGTGAGACATAGGTTTTTGGGAAGCACTGGTAAGTGGTTCCTGTAATTACTATTGTATTCGTGAGCATAATTGTGATAAATGGGGCTGAGAATGTATGTGGAAGAGATGGCTTGGCTTAATTGTAGTGATATTCACATATCCCTTTTATATGTACAGTACTTTGTTTTGGAGAAAGGGAACATTTTGTATGAAAATTTTATGAGAATGGCATTTAACCTTTTTCTGGAATTTTATGTACTGTGAAAGTCCTTAGTTTTATGAACATGGCATTTCCATTGTAACAAGTTGATGTCCCTTTTGAAAGGTGAAACTGCACAGTGTTTGGGAAAATGATAAATTGCTACAATGGGAAACTGTGACCTTACTCTGATTTCAGAAAGTAAGGAGCCAAGAGAGTTGGAGTGGAAGGAAAATGATGTTCATGCATTGAGAAGAAGTGAGAGTGTTAGCATTGAGTGATTTGCCCAGTTGGACATTTATATGCAAGCTTAAGTAAGAAGTTTTAACCAAGAAGAAAGGTCAAGCTGTCCTAGTGACAACATATTGTCCAAGGCTAGTATTGATTTGAACATCGTTTTAGATTTGCTTGTATCATGTGGGTATTACCAGTGGTCACACAGGAAGAGGATATTGTTAAGTAGAGTGAATGCAACTTGGGTGGAGTTGAAGCTACCTATCTGAATGCACCTGCTTGTATCCATTGCTTTTATGTACCTACCCAAAGGGAGTGAGTGTGTTCATGCTTGTCACATGTTGGGACCTTTCTGGCTGGTGCTTTAATTACCTAACTTCAGCTTTGGTTACTGCAGATGTTCTGTTTGATTAATATTATGTTTGCTTCCAGTATTGTGATGGGTATGTTAAGCTTTCAAATTGTATCCGACACCTTTGTTCATGTTGATCTATATAAAGTCTCACCCATGTATTTAAAGTCTTTGTGGAGTAAGTTGTCCTTTTAGGAGTAAGTATTAGAATCCTGTATGGCTTAGGCTAGTCATTAATGAATTATGAGTGTAACATTTAGGAATTGCTCCCTGTTTTGTACTTAATTTTTTCAAAGTTTTATGTATAAATATATAAAATACACAATTGCATATATACATTTAAGGAAGCGAATGTATGTGGAATCAATAAGTTGCCTAAATGTAGGGAATTAGAGTACGGCTCTTACCACAAAAGTTATCTTTTCGAGTGAGCTGTTCCTCAGCTGGTGCAGTTTGCCTCTGGAGATGGGCTGGGCGGGACATTGACGATGCGTGTTGCATGTTGCAGGGGTGTGGATGCTGTGGCGATGCTCAAAGTGGGCAGCAAGTTTTACACATTTGATGAGCTGAGTCAGCACCTGGAGGAGTTCCAGGAAATTGAACAAGTCCAGTTGTGGGTGCGCGACTCTCGGACTGTGCTTGCGGCAGCAAAGAGGGCACGTCGCAAGTCTCTCAATCCAGCCCTCAAATATGCCGAGCTGACTTACTCCTGTGTGTTTGGAGGCAGGCGACCTTCAGACCAGACCAAGGCCCAAAATCAGTAAGTTGTAATTCCATAGGATTTGATACTGCTATGAATCTTAGAAGACCGTTGGTTATGGGTCCATGTTGCATATTATGTTTTATTTATTTTATTTTTATTTATTTGTTTATGTTTTTTTTTTCTTGGGAGGGAAGAAAATCATGGATCCAGTAGTATCTTTCAAATTAAATTTTTGTATAACAATTGAATAATTAGGAAAGGAATTTAAAGTCAAGTGATTTAATCATTATTACTTTTCCAAATACTCAAAAAGAACCTCAGCGGGGGGATGCCCTTTTAAGGTGAGGTTGTCAACATCCAATGATGGCCAGGCACTGGTTGTGAAGGAAATCTGCCATGACCACAATCACGAACCAGGCAAGGTAGGGCTTCCAGTAATGTTTCCATTAGCGTTTAGTATTGAAAAGAAAAGTGAAATTGATGTTTAAAATATCTTAAAGCATAGTCAGGCTCTATTAGTTCCCTTGAGCAATTTTGTTCAATATTGCTTAGATTATTTATTTAGATATACATTTGGTCATCTCTGTTGCACTGGGACATTGCAGAAGCTTCACGAAGAGCCAAGGCGACTGTACAAAAAGACTGGTAATCGCACAGCTGTTCGTAAGCCTGTCCGGTATATCGTGAACAAACATCGGTTGGCCAACACAAAAAGCAGCAGTAGAACCAAGAGTCAAGACCGAAATTCAGTTCATCAATTGAGTTCACAGCTGCACCATCACACGCAATTCCATTACCATCCTAACCTACAACAGCAACAAATTAAGGTCCATCATCCTCATCAGACTGAAATCATTCAACTTGACTCTCCAGACCACATTGACACTCCTGATCATCTGAGTTCACCAGATCTCTCTAGTACCTTTGAACATATTGGTTCACATAACAACTCTGTGGATCAGTACACATACCTGCCACCTTCCCCTATATCACCAAGGTAAGCTTAATTTGGATTCCTCATTTTAATCTGTGAGGCTTGGCTAAATATACCATATATTCTTGAAATAGTTGTCACAGCCTACTTTCTTGTGTTTAGAAGTGTTTTTCAAAGTTTTGTATACAAATGTCTTGTGTGTGTGTGTGTTTTAAATGGCTATGTTTATACTGAGCATTGTATTATGTTTCTGTTGGTGTTGGTTCTAATGCTGTTAAGCAAAAAAAAAAAAATAACACAGGAGAGGTGATACTCATCTTTTTTCCTGGTGTCTTGATGTTATTTGCAGTATTAAACCTTATTCATAGTAATTGTATACAAGACTTTATGCATGAGAGTGAACTAGATGCATTTAACTTGGGATAGATTCGTTCATACTTACTGGTTATAGGTTTTGGGTTGTTCTTTATCGTCATGTGTGTGGTTTTGATGATTCTTAAGTGTTCAACAGGGATGTTAAAAAGTAAATGGTTAACCTTAAATGTCAAGGAAAATATTTGGATGTAACCTTTAATGGTATGTGTAATGTGGATTACTTGCTGTGAAACTGCAGTATGTCCATGGATGCCTTGCCTTTATTTGTTGCATCTTACACTAATGTTAAACATATCTCAGTGCATGCTGAGATCAAACAGAAAGAAGGCCAATGTTGTACTAGTGATCACAGTACCTTGCTGTTGATCATAGTTTAACAGTAGCCAACATTTTTATTTTTTTTTACCCCCACTAAGTATAGTATATTTATATAAACACATGTCTTGTGTGAAATGTTAATATTGGTGCTGATTGCATTGTGCAAAAACATTTTGGTGAAGAGTGCAACAGACAGGACCAAAGAAAGTGAATAGTGCATCCTGTGTTGTCCGTTTGCAATAGCATTGGTGAGGATTTGTTTACCTTGTAAGGTAATTTATTCCTAAGAAATATTTAAGGGCTACAGTAGAAACATGGACCATAGGAGTCCTGAACAGCATTTCATTAATCAAAAGGTTGATGGATAGAAATGTATATATATTTATTTTCTATGTAGATTTTTAATGAAAAGGGTTGGCAACCCCTAGTCAACACATTATGATTTTGTTTATTTTATATTTAGGTTTAATAGTTACTTAGTTAACTTGACCTTTTGATATATGAATTGCAAACTAGTGTAGTAACTATCCCCATACCTTTGAAACTGACTGTGTGTTGATGCTGCAGCTTGTCGAGCATATACCAGCCAGACAGTGAAGAGGAGGATCAGTTTGAGCCCATCCTAGACCTGGAGGAAGCACTTGAAGAAGCTTTAGGGGATCTGGACAGTGTAGGCAGTATGGAGGTGGAAGAGGGGCTGTGCCTCTCATCCATTGGGGCATCCCAGGTTTCACATCCTTCCTCCATCACATCATCATCATCCCTGGACGGGGGAGCAACCCCATCCACACCTATGCGATCGGTTTGCTCCTCCCCGGCCCCCCCAGGCTCAGCCACCTCCTCCTCCATGTCCACGACCCCCCTGACAACCAAGAGGCTCCGCGGTCGACCCCGCAAGCAGTCCTTCTCAGGAAGTACGTTTGAGAATTGTGTGGACATTCCAGATCTTGACTTCAGTTTGAATGACTTAATGGACTTTGAAGTGTATCTGTTTTAGCAGAACAAGACCAGTGTAACAAAAAAGCAGTCAGGTCACTTAGCCATGCAAGTTCAACTTTGTACAGCAGCCTCTTATATGATGGGAATTCATATAGTTGATCAAATCGTAGTAAAGTCGTATGTTTTTCTTTTGTAAATCTTCTTTCCCTATTCTGTTTTTTGTCAGTTTGTGCTGAACTGAGCTTGAGTTAACAAGGTTTCACTTTAGGGTCACGGCTGTTTTAGTTCAGTGGTTCAATGGTAGGAATTACTCTTTAAGTAACTGACAGTTGTAAAATGCACCATATAATGAGCTGTTATCAAGAATACAGCCCCAAAGCTTTACATGTGTTGTTTCATTGCATCCTTAACCAAGTCTTGTGGAAGATCCGCAAATTGAAACTTCAATACCCAAGTCCATCTGGGCACACTTGGTAATTAGTTCTGGATTCACAGTTTTACTGGTGGATTTCAGTGGTTTTGTAAATATTAAGGGCATATGTTGTACAGTAGCCCTATGTGAATATCTGAAAAGCCCAGGTTCTTACATTCCTTAAATTGCCTTCAGGTGTGAGGTGAAAGGCCCACATTTGTTTTTGACAATAGTGAAGTTGTTAAGAAAACTTACAGTAAGACTGCAGGATTGTATGTTGAATGGTTGATTTTGGATGGGTGATGTAGAAACTCAAAGTGAGAGGGGTGTGGTCTTTAAACTGGCAAGAAACTTGTTTTGTTATAAAGGGAAATTCCCAGCCTTGACTGACCCTGGTAAAGCAGGTGGTGACCATGTTTGCCTTGTTTTGCATTCCTCTGCCTGGCTGGTTTGAGGCTAACTCTGATTATTAAAGTCCAGTCTATTGTTGCAGCTCCTCCTAAAGGAGAAAAAGGCGACACAGCAGAAAAACCAGATAAAGGTGGTGGTGGTGGTAAAGCAGATAAAATGGACAATGCTACAACCTCAGGGGAATCAAAGAATAAGGAGAGTTCAGAGTTTCTTGGATTTTCCCCAGCAAGAGAGAAGGTACGTAAGGCAACTTCTGGGCTTTAGCAGTCTTTTGTCACTCTTTCAAGCCTGAGATTTTTTAAGATTTATTCAAAGTGTGACGAGCTACAAAAAGTTTGAAGTCTGGTTCACACACTTGAAGGTACAGTATTCTGGAGATGTTTTTCTAGTTAGAGAAATCAGTGTTTCTGGAAGTTGTATTTTTGTATGTTTTTTCACCTTACCAGTGGCAATCAGTAATGTGGAATGATGTTGTTTTAGTAAACATTCTTACTGTTAATGCTGGGATTGAACCTGTGACATGGAACCACAAAATTTGCCCCATGACAACAGTTGGGAAAAAAAAAAATGGGCTTGGTACTAAAGTTCAAAGGCATGGGTTTGGTCCCTGACATAACAGGCAGAACAGTTATGAGTCTGTGTTCTAAGATTATCTTTTTGGAATTCAGTATCCACAAGAATTTGTATAATATTTAAAGGGCTAGTTGAATAGTATTCATTATTGTATTGTGTATGCCAAACTTGAAGTAATGTGACTTAAGTAGGCAATAATTCTTCATTTTCATGTTTTAAGGACCAGAAGTTGATGAATACCTGAATTGGAAGAAGAGAACATCTGGTAAAATAAAAGAAGAGGATATTATAATATTACTGTTTGATCCACACATTAGGATCAAACATTGGGAGGCAAAATTAAACGAAGACCTGTAGATCAGATGTGGGAAATATTTCAAAATACGCTCACTAAGATGATTCAAACTTACATTCCTATTAAGGACAGACGTCGCCCAAAGTGGCTCGACAAAGAAACTGAAAAAAGTATTGCTAAAAAGAGACAGGCTTATAAGAAATATAAGTGCTCGGGTGCATCTAATGACTATGAAAGTTATGTATCAATACAGAGAGATTTAAAAAAGACAATAAGAAAAAGAAAACGACAATACGAAATGAACATCACTGAGAAATCCAAAGAGAATCCCAAAGAATTCTATAGTTACATTAGAGATAAAAAGGTTGTTAGGAATCACATTGGTCCACTATTATCTGCTGACGGTCAACTTGAATATTCAAATGAAGGAATGTGTAATATCTTAAACAATTATTTTAGCTCGGTATTCGTAAACGAAACACCTCAAGGTGAATTCCAAACTGAAACCTGTGAAAAGTCTAGGGTAAACTTACTCACTACGGTAAATATAACAAAAGAAAAAATTAAAAGGTGTATAGACAAACTCAAAGTTAATAAAACACCAGGGCCTGACAGTTGGCATCCAAGAATCTTAAAGGAAATGAAAAATGATATTGTTGTTCCATTAGAAATTATTTTCAAGAAATCCATCATATCCGGAGATGTCCCAAGAGAATGGAAGCTAGCTAACGTTACTCCCATATTCAATAAAGGTGACAAAAAGAAACCAAATAACTATAGGCCTATAAGTTTGACTTCAATCGTAGGAAAAATAATGGAAACTATCATCAGAGATGCTATCGAACATCATTTAGAAAGTAACCGTTTGATAAATGATAGCCAGCATGGTTTCAGACGGAAACGTTCTTGCGTTCCTAACTTACTCGAATTCTACAACACAGTTATCTCGAATTATGACAAAAGAAACAATATAGATTTAGTATATCTAGACTTTGCAAAAGCTTTTGATACCGTCCCACACGAAAGACTACTTACTAAATTAGCTTTGCATGGAATAAGTGGTAGCCTATTAGGTTGGACTAGTAATTGGTTGAATGATCGAAAACAGAGAGTTGTTTTAAATGGAAAAACTTCTGGATGGAAAAGTGTTGCAAGTGGAGTTCCTCAGGGTTCCGTTCTTGGGCCACTTCTATTCATAGTATATATAAATGATATAGACCATGGACTAAAATCTACTGTTTCCAAATTTGCTGATGATACAAAACTGTGCGGAGTGGCAAATGATCACTCAAACCAATTAGATATTCAAGAAGATTTAGATAAATTACAGCAATGGTCTGAAAAGTGGCTAATGAAATTTAACACAAGTAAATGCACATAGGTAAAAATAACAGTAAGTACGATTACAAGTTATTTGGAAATTCGTTAACAAAAGTGGATAGTGAAAAAGATCTCGGCGTAATTATCAGTAACGACCTCAAATCATCCAAGCAGTGTATTTCAGCCTCTGAGAAAGCAAATAAGATTCTAGGACTGATTGCGCGATCTTTTGATTTCAAAAGTCCATCACTCATTAACAAGCTATATAAATCGTTAGTTCGTCCACATTTGGAATATGCTGTTTCCGTATGGTCACCGAATCTCATTAAAGACATTGACAGATTGGAAAGAGTACAACGGCGAGCCACAAAACTGATTCCAAATATAAAAAATAAATCATACGAAAATCGACTAAAACATATGAATCTGTTTTCCCTAAAAAAGCGTAGACTCGGAGGTGACTTGATACAGGTCTTTAAAATTCTAAAGGGAATTGACAACATCAAAAGTGACCAAATTTTTACATTGAATGAGAATCAGACAAGAAACAATGGTCTCAAACTGTCCGGAAATAGATTCAATTTGGAAGTAGGTAGAAACAACTTTGCCAACCGTGTAGTTAATGAATGGAATAAACTTCCTGCACAGGTAGTGCAATGTAGTTCAGTTCAAAGCTTTAAGAATCATTTAGATAAATACCTAAGTAAGATGCTGTAATAATTATAATTTATCTTATATTATTTGTTTTTGTTTTGTTATCATTTGTCTGTCTGATTTTTATTTATTATTAGTTATATGTCAATTTATTATTATTTACTATTTACCTGTTTGTTTATTATTTAACTATACCTATGCATTTATTTATGTATTTTATTTGTTATTTACATTATCATAGTTTTTATTTATTATTTTATTATTAATATGATTTTTTTTCGCATCCGACCTAGATATGGATCAAAAGGTCTCCTGTCGGTATGCTCCGCCTTTGTAATCCTTTGTAATTTTGATGATAATTGTAACGAAGCAGCTGTGTATGGTGACTTCTGTTATAGAAACACTTTGGCTACATTGCCTTTGAGATAGGAGGGGCGACAGTGGGCGTAGGGTAGGTGTGTGCTTTAATATAACCACCAACTTATAAGGGGGTAAGAGGTCTTTGGAATGTGTATATACGTTTTTCATGGCAGGGTCAGAGGAGGGATTGAGGAAGCTGGTGGCAGAGTTTGGGAGAGTATGTGATAGAAGAAAGCTAAAGATAAATGTGGGTAAAAGTAAGGTGATGAGATGTACAAGGGGTGAAAGTGGCAGTAGACTGGAAGTGAACATTAAGGGAGAGCGACTGGAGGAAGTGGATAGTTTTAGATACTTGGGTGCAAGTGTAGCAGGAAAAGGTGGAGTGAAGGTGGAGGTAGAATGTAGATTGAGAGAAGCGAGTAAATGCCTTGGTGGTTTAAAGAGTGTAATGAGGAATAGACATTTGGGAATGGATGCGAAGAGGAGACTGTATGAAGGAGTGATTGTGCCAACAGCACTGTATGGGGCAGAAACGTGGAACATAAGAGAAGAAGAGAGAAGGAGTTTGAATGTGTTTGAGATGAGGTGTCTGAGAAGTATGGTGGGGGTTACTAGGCTAGATAGAGTGAGAAATGAGGAGGTGAGGAGGAGAACAGGGGTGAAAAAGGATTTGGGAGATAGGGTTGATGAAAGAATATTAGGATGGTTTGGACACATGGAAAGAATGAGTGAAGAAAGACTAGTAAAAGAGGTATGGAAGGCAGATGTGGAGGGAGTGAACATGAGGGGACGTCCTAGGATGAGGTGGATGGATGGGGTGAAGGGGGCTTTGGGGAAGAGGGGAATGTCTGTTGAGGAAGGAAGGGAGAGGACGGAAGACAGAGGTGAGTGGAGAATGGTTGTATATGGATGATGTTGTGACTGCATGAGGAGGAATGGGCAGGGGGGTGGGGTAGTATGTGTGAGTAAATTTTGACGCAGCCCGAAGGGATTTCTCCCCGTCCTTGCCTTATATGCAAAGGGGGACGGAGAGGGGGGGTCGCCGATTAAATAAAGCGGCCTTGCTGTGGATGTACTGTGTCTTGCGACACTGCTTCTGACCCAGGGCGGTGGGCAGGGTGCAGGGATGACCCGTCATCCAGGAGGTGCTCAGATGAGAGGAAGGGTGGGAGGGGTGTGGAGTGTATTTAGGGATGAAATGGGTGGGAGTGTTTTTATGCCTTTCCCTTTTTGGCTACCTCCCTTGTAAGGGGGAAAAAGCCTTGGTATATGTATGTATGTATGTATCAATGGAATACAAAGATAGTTAAACCTTTGCCTCAGATATCATTTATAGGACCCAAGCGCTCGTGTACTAGGATAGTTGGAGGGAATTTATTTTAATAAATTCATCAATTTATGAAAATGGAGTATTGGTGGTGATGAACAGGTTGGATGCTTATTTTCATGTAACAGAAAAAAGGATGTGATTGGATGAAATGTGAATATTTTGTAAAATAGTACATGTAGGAGGGACAAGATAACCCTTTCATCCCAGTTCTGTGGGATGTGGGTTTTGACTGGTAGTCTTTGCAATGGGGAGAAGGCCATTTGTGCAAATGAAAATAGGATGGTGAAAGAAGATGTGCTCTGCATTTGATAATAATTTCTATTTACAAACCAATGGAGGTACATATGTTAAAAAAAAAAAAATCTATCTAATCTCCATTTCACATCCACCCATTCCATTTCATAGGTAATAGATATATGAAGGGCATTTCAAGAATGAAGTGTTAGAATTGTGGAGAACAGGGAGTGTTGGAATAAAGCTGTCATGCTAGTTGAACCAGTGTTGGGATGGGTTGAGCTTAAGGAAAGAATGAGGAGGTGCTAATGATGGTACCAGTAAGTGGTGGTCTAATAAGGTGGATGGCAGAGGTGCAGCCTGACATTTGGTTTCTGCACCAGGACAAAGATACCTCAATTAATTCACCATATACACCATTTCACAAAGAGGACTGACAACTGGTTACTGCTCCTACTGACCAAAACCACTGACCAAAACAATCACTAATATGACAGACAACGGTTGTGAAATTCTCTTCAGAGATATGTTTACACAGGAGACCCTAAGGACTTGCCAGCAACTGTGGGGCTAAAATGTGAGGGATGGAGAATGAGGTTTGGATAGGTGTGGGGTGAGTATACTCTGACTTTGCCAGCCAGCCACAGGTATTCCAAGAGACTCGTTTTCTCCAACTCGATGAAGTGGGTCAGCCCTCAGGGGACCGTTTTGTATAACCTGGTGCGGCTAGGTCATGACCTCAGAGCTGCCGGTGACTGCCAGGTATTGGTCCTTAGTGACCTTCAGAGGTGCTGATGCTACATATGCATCACAAGTGAGTGCAACTTCAGAAGAATGTCTGTTGAGCAAGGAGAAGAGAAGGCAGGAGATAGGGGTGAGTGGAGAAAGGCTGTGTATAGATGATACTGTGATACAGCAAGTCCTCCTTATACAGTAATTCTTTATCCAGTAAATTCACAGTTACGGTATTTGGTAATTACCACCCTCGATTCTATTTACGGTAAGAACAATTCACAGATATGGTATCCGCTAGATGTTTTGAAGAGGAAAGACCAGAGAGAAGGTACGTCTGCCATATCCTATTATTACATGTTGTAATGGGTTCGGTATACAGTAATTTCGATTTGCGGTAAGGTTTTCAGGAATGCATATGTACCGTATAACGAGGACTTACTGTACAAGGAAGGGAGGGGATGGAAGATGGGGGGTGGGATAAGGAGTGGTTATGTGTGAACAGTATTTTGACAGCCTGAAGGGATTTCTCCCCATCCTCTTATGGGGGATGAAGAGGGGTGGGGGGGACTGCTGATTAAGTGAAGTGGCCCTGCTATGGATGTACTATGTCTTGCTGCATTGCTGCTGACCCAGAGGAATGGGTTGGAGACAGGGATGACCCTTCATCCATGTGGAGCTAAGATGATAGGAAAAGGTGGTGGAATGAGTGAGAGCGGGTGTGTGCCTTTTGACTTGGCTACCTCCCTTATAAGGGGGAAAAGCCCTTGGTGCATTGATACATAATTTAGTTAATCAAGGATATAGTTTGGTTGATAGTCCTATTTTCTGTAGGGAGTTGTGGAGAAATGGCAGAAATATTGATGTTTTGTTGCTCAGGATTTGGTGTAGAGTCGCTGCTGTTTCAGGAGGTAGATGACATTTAAGTTATCATGGAGTGTTGTGTAAATTGGGCAGTGAGTCAGTATGTATGATAGTGTGAGGGAGATTCAGTGTATAATCGAGTGCAGGTGTAGGATTTGTTGATTCAACTAGGTGTTGGTTAGGATTGGTCATGTATTCATACCATTTGGGTTAGGAGGAAGCATTTGGAAGTTAGGAATTACATACAATTTGTTGTTAGTGTGTGTCGTTAGTACTAGGGTGGGATGGATTTCAGTTTGTACATTGATACATGACCCTTCATCCATGAGGAGCTAAAATGAGAGGGAAACAAGGACACTGGATGGGAGTGGTTGCATGCCTTGTGACTCTATCACCCTTGTAAGAGGGGAAAGCCTTGGTATATAGATATTAAATGTTGAGGCTGCAGTGGATATTGTGTTTTATGGGAGAAACTTTCATTTTTGGTAAGAGAGATGGTGTGTTATCATATTTAGGTGGGGAGTTTACTGGTAAGGTGTGGTTGATGTACTCCATTATGCCTATGGTTTCTCTTTGAGTCAGATCCTTTCTTGGAATGGGAGGGTGGTAGGTCTTGGGTTGGAAAAGAGGAAAGGGTTTGGGCGAGTGTTGTAGTGGGCTGATAAAACTTGGGATTTGTATAATTTCTTGTACTCTTCTTTGGGTGAGAGGGGTGTGGAAGGTGGGGAAGGTGTTGAATAGGTTTGGTTGAGGGGTTTGGTGAACTGAAGGGAATTGGGGATTGTTATTTGAGGTTCTTGTACTTCATGGGTTGGGTTGCAGGTTCTAGTGACACTGGTGAGGGGGATGTGGTGGTTTGTGCAGGGAGGTCTTGCATTCTTGGTGTGATTACTTGAGTAGAATTATTAGAGGGGGTGACAAACTGCAGCACCTCCATATATGTAATTCCAGGTCTGATCATCCTGGATTGTGTTTGTTTTTGGGCTTCTGAAAATGATGTGTTCTTAGTCTATGACACAGGACTTCCTTTTCACATTGGTATACTATGCAGTGCTTTTACTTTTAGGAATGTGCCCTGTGGGGCTACAAGGAGTAGAATGCCTAGTCCCAATCCCTGTCCCTTTCTTCTCGCCTCTTACGATTCAAGTGGGAATACTTGGTGGCAGTATTCTATTCCCCCATCACAGAAAAAGAATACTCAGAGAAATTGTACAGGACAGCAACAAGGGGTTGGGGGACAGCATAACAGTCGTAGTATGAAAGTGTCATCATTTCTCTATGAACAGAGTTTTCCTCTATCATAGACAAAATGATGTGTGGCTCTGGTCCGTAGAGTATATGGGGGGTCGCCGATTTAATGAAGCGGCCTTGCTGTGTATGTGCTGTGTCTTGCGACACTGCTTCTGACCCAGGACAGTGGACAGGGTGCAGGGATGACCCGTCATCTAGGAGGTGCTAAGATGGGAGGGAGGGTGGAGGGGTGTGGAGTGTTTTCAGGGATGGAATGGGTGGGAATGATTTTATGCCTTTTCCTTTTTGGCTACCTCCCTAGTAAGGGGGAAAAAGCCTTGGTATATGTATGTATGTATACTATGCAGTTTGAGGATGGTGCTGGATGGTCTTGTTTGCAGTTTATACATATGGTTGGGGCCTGGGATGAGTTTTCCAACCAGTACTCTAAGGTTTGGTTCTCTTAATATGCACGGATGCGGTACAGATGAGAGGAAAAGGGAAGAGATAGGCAGTATGTTTGTGAGAAGAAAGATGGATGTGTTGGCATTGAGTGAAACTTAAGTTGAAAGGAAGGGGCAAGTTTGAGTTTGGGTGTGTAGTTGGGAGGATCTCAGGAGTGAAGAGAAGACGGAGAGAAGGGGTGGCTATACTAGTAAGTGAAGAGACAGGTAAGCATGTAGTGGAGTGGAAGGAGGTTTCTTCAAGGTTAATGTGGATGAAGGTGAAACTGGGAAGGGAGATGTGGGTTTTTGTAAATGCATATGGGCCTGGTAGTGAGAAGAGCATAGAGGAAAGGAAAGCTTTTTGGATAGGTTTAAATGAGTGCATAGAGGGATTAGGGAGAAATGTTAATATAATGGTATTGGTAGACCTTAATGCTAGGGAAGGAAATGAACCAATAGACGGAGTGTTTGGCAAGTGTGTAGTTCAAGGAAAAAATCGTAATGGAGAGTTGATGGTAGATGTGTCAAGATAGTTGATGATAGCAAATACAGTGTTTAGAAAAAAAGTCAAGCATAAGTACACATGGGAGAGGGTGGTGGATGGGTAGTAGAGCATTAATGGACTATATAGTGGTAACCAGGAGTATAGTAGGAAGAGTTAAGGATGTACATGCTCTAAGGGGAGAGAGTAGGGGAATATCAGGTCATTTTTTGGTGGAAGGTAAGTTGAGAGTGGAGGATGGATGGAGAAAGGAAAAGGACAGAAGGTGTGGAGGTGCTTAAAGTGAACTGGTTAAATGAGAAAAAAAAAGGAGTACAGGAAGTTGAGAGAGAAGTGGGAGTGAAGGATAGAGTAGAACTAGGAGTGGAGGAGGAATGGGGATGGTTCAAGGAGGGAGTCATAAGGTGTGCAAAGATGGTGTGTGGAACAAGGGAGGAAATAGAAGGAAGGGTAGTGAGTGGTGGGATTAGGAAGTAAAGGAGGTTGTAGAAGAGAAGCAAGCTTTCACAGATTGGTTACAAAATAGGTTGAGAGAATCAAATGAGAGGTACAAAGAAAAGCATAAGGTAAAGGAGGCAAAGAGGAGAGCAGATATGAAATGGGGTAAGAGTATGACAGAAAATTTTGAAAGTAATAAAAGATGTTTTGGAAGGAAATTAAGAGAGAAAGGAGGCAAATCAAATAAAGAAGAAAAGGTGCAGATGGTGAGATGATAATGAAAGATGGGCAGATTGTTTTCGGAAGTTGCTAAACGTGAAGGAAGATAGGGAAGGAAATGTAATTGCAGTGGAAGTGCTAAGAAAATGACTGTTGAGTGAGGAAAATGGAGGAGAAATAAGGAAAGATGAGGTGAAAGCAGTTGTTAGGATGATGAGAGCAGATAAGGCACCTGGGTTGGATGGGTGTCATGCAGAATGTCTAAAAAAGGGAGGTACAGTGATGGACTGGATGATGAGATTTAGTGTTGGGTAGAGTGCTGGTATAGTTTCACTTTACAAGGATCAGGTGTGAATGTGGTAATTTCAGAGGGATCGGTTTATTGGGTGTAGTTGGGTGGGTATATGGGAGGGTCTTGATTGGGAGAAGAACAGAGTGAGGAACTGGGTTTGGAACAGGTAGGGGTTGTGTGGATCAGATTTTTGTGTTGACATGTGAGAGAGCTTTAGGATTTTTTGGGGCTTTTATGGATTTGGAAAAGGCTTATGACGTAATACAGGAGGGCACTGTGGGAGGTATTGAATATATGTGGGATGGGAGGAAGGCTTTTTAGAACAGTTGATTTCTTACGAGAGTAGTAGAGCTCGTGTTAGAATCGGAAGTGGAGAGAGTAAGTGGTTTGAGGTAAAGATGGGACTTCATCAGGAATGTGTTATGTCACCTTGGTTGTTCAATTTATCCATGGATGGGTGGTGCGAGAGGTAAATGCAAGGGTAGTGGGTTGGGGATCGGAGATGGCTAAAGAAAATGGAGATAAGCCAGTTGTTTGCTGATGACACTGCGTTTGTGGCATACATTGGATGACTACCTCCCTTGTGATGGGTATAGGTAGATAAAAGTTTTATTTTATTTTTTATAGGGGATTGTATACATAGGAAATATGGTATTTGTGTACAATAAAAATAATTAAGAAGGATAATAACCTAAGAGAGGTTTGTCTTCACAATTACAACCTCCATTTGGTATAACTTACGAAATCCTACATCACCATGGAAGCATACAATGCCTACTGATTTATCCCATGATCTCTGTAATGAATTATATTATCAGTAATGTGTGTTTGCATTGTTCTATATTTTCAGTGTGATGTGAGACATCTGAGGCATGTGGTGTCCGAGGTGAGTTTGATCTTAGTCTTGAGTTTAATACAATTAGTTCCTTGGGTAGCATCAAGTGAGAATGACTTTTTGCACAATTACTTTCCTTCCAAGTTGGTCATAGGGCACATGACATTGAGTTAAGCCTCTTTTCTTAGTATTAATGGTTGATGAATGAACCCAATTGTAATTACTCGTTTGTAATATACAGGAGATAGCTTCACTTATGGTGAGCCCCCCCTTTATTATTATTATTATTATTTTTATTTTATTTTTTATTTTTTATGATGCAGTATGATACAGAATTCTGCATTTGATGTCTGTATATATGCATGTACAGTATGTCTTTTTAGTGGTATTCATGAGAATAAAGAATAGACCCTTAATAAGAGGGGTGGCCAAATCAAAGCACACATGTAGTATGCATACACCAGAGGTGGCCACCCAAGGCATGCATCCACCTTTCACCCATTCCACATCCACCCAACACCCATTTGTCTTCCCTATTACCTTAGTTCCTAATGGATGAAGGGCTGTCTCTGTCCCCAGCCCTCTGCCCAAGTCAGAAGCTGTGTAGCAAGGCACAGCACTCATCCAGTCAGGAAATTAAAAAGCAGACAGAATTAAAAAGAAAAAAATAAGGTATGAAGAGATCTGAAAAAGAATAGTTTCCCACACAGAGTGGTAGATATCTGGAACAAATTGAATGAGGAAACAGTGACTGCAAAAACTGTACAAGAATTTAAGATCAAACTGTATGCTGAAAGATACAAAAGCGGGTCACTATGAGCATCACTCTCTTCCTGTAAAATAAAATGCAACTAGGTAAATACACACACATACATTTCACATATGTTCAACATCCATTTGTTTCCCTTCAATCTTTGCTACTTGTGGATGTAGCAAGACACAGGACATCACAGCAGAGCCAGACAGCCCTAGCAGGTTCCTCTCTACCATGTTTATGTAGTAACCCTCCCTCCATGCCCCCTTCATAAGTAAATAGTGAAGATGAGGAGAAATACCTTTGGGCTGTGTCAGTTTATTGTTCAGTTACATCCATCTTGCACATCATATAAGAGGTACAAAGGAAAAAGAGAAGGAAAACATAAGATGAAGGAGGCAAAAAGGAGAGTAGATGTGAAATGGGGTAAGAGTATGACAACATTTTAAAAGTAATAAATAATTTGGAAGGAAATTAGAAGGGAAAGCAAATCAAGTAGAGAAGAAAAGGTAGAAAGTGCAGATGGAGAGATGATAATAGAAGATATGGCAGTAAGAGGAAGATGGGCAGAGTATTTTGGGAGTTGCTTAATGTGAAGGAGGATCGGGAGGGAAAGGTAGTTGTAGTGGAAAGTTAAGAAAATGACAATGATGAATGAGGAAAATAGAGGAAAAATAAAAAGATGAGGTGAGAGCAGGTAAGGCGTCTGGGTTAGACGAGTGTCATGTGGAGTGTAAAAAAGAGTGGTGGACTGGCTGGTGAAGTTGTTTAATGTTTGTCTAAAAGAGGGTAGAGTGCAGGAGGACTGGAAGAGTGTCTGCATAGTTTCACTGTACAAGGGGAAGGGGACAAGTGCAAGTGTAATAGTTTCAGAGGGATCAGTTTGTTGAGTGTAGTTGGAAGGGTCTTGATTGAGAGGATTAGAAAAAGAACAGAGGGAGTAATTGGTGAGAAACTGGATTTAGGACAGGTAAAGAGTGCGTGGATCAGATTTTTGTGGTAAGGCAGATGTGTGAGAAAGCTTTTAGGGAAATAACTGGAGGAAATGGATATCTTTAGATACTTGGGTGTGAAGGTGGCAGGAAAGGGAGGAGTGGAGATGGAGGTAGAATGTAGATTGAGAGAAGCAAGTAAATGTTTTGGGGGATTAATAAGTGTACTGAGGAATAGACATTTGGGAATGGATGCAGAGATGATTATGCTGACAGCATTGTATGGGGTAGAAACATGGACCATAAGAGAAAAAGTTTAAATGGGTTTTGAGATGAAATACCCGAGAAGTATGGTAAGGGATACTAGGCTGGATAGAGTGAGAAATGAGGAGGAGAGTCGGGGTGGAAAATGAGTTGGGAGATAGGGTTGATGAAAGAGTATTGGGATGGTTTGGACAGTAAGTGAAGAAAGATTAGGAAAAGTGTGGAAGGCAGAGGTGAATGGAGTGAACATGAGGGGGGCAGCCAAGGATGAGATGGATGGATGGGGTAAAAGGGGCATTGGGAAAGAGGGGAATGTCTTTTGAGGAAGGACAGGAGAAGAGTTAAGATAGGGGCTTGTGGAGAATGGTTGCGTATGGATGATGCTGTGATGTATGGAAGGGAGTGGGTGGGGGATGGGGGGGTGAGGGAGGATGTATGAATGATATTTTGATGTAGCCTGAAGGGATTTCTCCCCATCTTCTCTTTTTCTGCATGAGGTGATGGAGAGGGGGAGTCACTGATTAAATGAAGCATCCTTGTTGTGGATGTGCTGTGCCTTGCTTCATTGCTTCTGACCCAGGGTAGTGGGCGAGATGCAGGGATGACCCATCATCCAGGAGGAGCCAAGAAAAGAGGGAGGGAGGAGTGGTGAATGGGAGTGGAGTATGTGGGGATGAAATGGGTAGGAGTGGATTTATGCCTTCAACTTTGGTTACCTCCCTTGTAAGGGGGGGAAAGCCCTTGTTATACGTATTTAAGTACATCCATCTTCCTTCTCACAAACATACTATCAATCTCTTCAATTTTACTCTCCTGTGTGCCACAACCACACACATTTAATGACCCAAAATTTAGGTGTTCTTATGCTCTGACTTCTTGTAGGATGAACATATAGAAAGCAGGGCCCTTAACTCCACTCCTTCCCACTTTATTACCTTTTATGATTTGCATGGGGATCACAGTGGCAGAAGTTTGGTAAGGAAAGAGAAAAGATATACTCAAAGATGTGATAAAGGACACTTTCAAGGAAACAGCTTAAAGTAGGTATATTCATAGTACTAAAAGTAGCATCACTCCTCTGTGAGTAGAGATTTTACTCTAATGTAGGCAAATTATGTATGACTAGAACATTGGGGCACCAAAGTCTCTAATGGATTGACTGCATGCTACTGTAGAATTGCTACTGCATGATACACGTAGTCAGTACCCCAGTATCAACAAAGGATACAAAAATGCATATACAGTGAAACCTCTCATTAACAGACGTTAATTAGCTGCATTTGCAGTGTTTTTGTTGTGTTTTGGAGTGGTTTTTGGGTGGCATGGCGATTGCACGCACTAAACAACAGCACCAAAAACACAGCGAAAACTCCACAAACACAGCTAATTAACGTCCGTTAATGAGAGGTCTCGCTGTATATGCATGCATGCGTGCCATGGTGAGCATTTAAAGGCAAGTAGGGTGTGGTACAATCTGAGCATTAGAAACATGGGCCCAGATGGGTATAGGGGAAAATTTAAAGAAAGGATAGGGATTGATGACAGTAGTGAGGCTCTGTCAACACTAAAAACTTGGTAACTAGGGGTGCATTAATCAATCGGTCAATTGTCACCTCGAGCTTCTATCTAACCATATACCAAGGGAACAAACCCACTCCCCTCCACCACCCTTTTCTCCCTCTCATCATAGCTCCTCATGGATGACGGGTCATCCGTGTAAGCTGCCCACTGCTTCATTTAATTGGTGACCACCCTCTCTCCATCTCCTCACAGAGAAAAAGAGAAGATGTGTATGGCTATGTTTTTTGAAGTTTGAGTATGTTAGAGGTGAAGTGTCTGAGAAGTATGGTGGGGGTTACAAGGATAGATAGAGTGAGAAATGAGGTGAGGAGGAGAGTGGGAATAGAAAAGAAGACTGCAGACAAGGTTGAAAGATTATTGGGACAGTTTGGGCCTATGAAAAGGATGAGTACAGAAAGATTAGCAAAAAGATTGTGGAAAGTAGAGGTGGATGGAGTAAACTCAAGGGATGAACAAAAATGGGATGAAATGGATGAAGTGGGCTTATAGCAAGAGGGAGATGTCTGTTGAGCAGGGAAAGGAGAAGGCAGAGGATAAGGGTGAGTGGAAAATGGTTGTACATACATATACCAAAGGCTTTTTCCCCCTTACACGGGGGGTAGCCAAAAAGAAAAAAGCATAGAAACCACTCCCACCCATTCCATTTTCTATACAATACTACCAGACTAAAAGGGGGGTAACGGTGTCCGTTGATGTGAATAATCCGTTGATTTGGAGTGGTTTTTGGGTGGCATAGTGATTGCGCAGCACCAAAAACAGCGAAAACATCGCAAACACAGCTAATTAACGTCCGTTAATGAGAGTACTGTATATTCCACTCCCCTATGAATAAATAGATGCAGCCCAAAGGGACGCAGGAGGGAAGCCACTTGAGTGAAGTGGCCCTGCTGTGGATGTACTGTGTCTTGTTGCATTCCTTCTGACCCAGGGCAGTGGGCAGGAGACGAGGATGACCCTTCATGCAAGAGGAGCAAAGATAAGAGGGAAACCATGGTTGCATACCACCTCCCTAAGGGGGGAAGATGTCTTTGGTATATAGAAATAAGCAGAAAAACCACACATAGATATACCAAAGGCTTTTTCCCCCCTTACAAAGGAGGTAGCCAAAAAACAAAGGCATAAAATCCACTCCCACCCATTACATTCCCATATACTCCACCCATCCATCCCCCTCCCTCCCTTTTATCTTGGCTCCTCCTGGATGATGGGTCATCCGTGCATCTTACCCACTACCCTGGGTCAGAAGCAGTGTTGTAAGACACAGCACGTCCACAGCAAGGCCACTTCATTAAATTGGCAGCCCCCCTCTCTGTTCCCTCATGCAGAAATGGAGAAGTTGGGAAGAATCCTTTTAGTCTGCGTCAATTTATTTTTCACATACTCCCTCACCCCGCATCCCCCACCCAACCCCTCATGCATCACAGCATCATCCATACACAACCTTTCTCCATTCACCTCTATCTTCTGTCTTCTAACATCTATATGAGAAATAAACTAAGACTTTTATTAGATAGAAACATTGTTGAATCCTGTTTGGTGGAAAATACATTTAATGAGAACTTGGATTTAGGTCATGGATTCTACAAATTAGATGATTTTATCATTTAAAAAAGTTGTTGCCCAACATGCATGATATAGGAAGAGACATTGTAGCAGGTCATGCGGACCTGAGAGGCATCTCCCATTGCTACGTGTTACCCCAGTTTCTTCTCTGTCATCTGTACACATACTCTAGTTTATTTTGCCTATGCACTCTGAAGATGCCTTAGTAAGATGAAAGCACTTTGTCTTAGTTCATGATTTTCCTTGTGTTTTTTCTGCATTTCTAGAATCACACATTTTTATATATATATATATATATATATATATATATTTTATATTGGGGTGCTTGCTGGCCAAGTGTTTGAGAGTATTACTACTTTTGGTCGAGGTCATGAGTGGAAATGGTTAGAAGTATGCCTAGTAGGAAGTTGATATTAAAGGGAATACTACATTAGATTCCCAGCTTCAAAAGGTCTTTAATCCCTACGGCGTCAGCGGCATATGTTGTATACTGCAAATTAAAAAATTGGCCAAAAATAGGCATTATGTTGAAGATCAAATCTGTGGTTATGACCAAGTAGCCCTATCCATTGGCTATAAAAGACACCCAAATTTTTTTTATTTATTGACAAAACTGGCAACCATGGCAGCAATTTTTAGTGGGTAGCTTGGGTTATAAAATTGGCCTTTGGGATGACTCCGGTGTACGAAACAACATACGAGGAGGTGAAGCTGTACTTTGACAGTTAGGTAGGTGCTATTTAGTTCGTATTCAGATGTATATGAACTGGCAATTTTGCTCTGCCAATTTTCGTAATAAATGCGTAATACAAAATGTGGCCAGGCAATAATGGTGTGATGGATGCTTACTTAAACATTTACCAAAACAATAAGAAACACCACAATCACCTATCCTCCATGAAATTATGAAAAAAGAAAGATACCGAAAAATCAATTTACCACATAACAAAGTGATAAATATTTGCCAAAAAATCCACAAAAACTATTTATAAACACTTTTTCCATAAGTGTCAGACTATTATGGGTGATTGTACTTTGATTTGAAACATCATAAATGTAAAATTCCTTCACTCTGAAATTCCAACAAAGCTTCACCGAAAAATACCTTGTTCAGCCTGCGTGAGGAGCAAAAGAACATCTATGGATGTTCTACCAAACTTTCGCATGCATATCTTGACCAAATTGACCCAGTTTCTCCACCTGTAGGCTAAGATGAATCAAAATAAGCAAGATTTGTTGGTTTTACATAATTTTGAGTTGATTTAAGCAATAATAAAAAATAAAAAATTATTTTGGCTCCGACGCTGTACGGGTTAATCCTTAGCATACGAGGTCCAGAGGTGCAAGTGGATATACAAGGATGCCAAGATTGGTGTCCTAATTATATTTAGCTATGTCATGCGACACTGCTTTTGACCTAGGGCAATGGGCAAGATGCAAGGATGACCCGTCATCCAGGAAGTGCCAACTTAAGAGGGAGGGGAGTGGAGTATATTGGGGATGGAATGGGTGGGAGTTGTTTTTATGCCTTTTAATTTTGGCTACCTCCCTTGTAAGGGGGAAAAAGCCTTTGGTATATGTATGTAGTTGTAGCTGAGTGATCCCATACTCTGTGATGCCTCTCCCTGGAGATTCCATATAGTGTCCTTGAGGTTCTATTGCTCCACCCACCAATCACATAAATCAGCTAGATCATGCTTTACCCTCATTTTGTGGTGAGTTATTGTACATCAGGCAGCAGGTGATAACAGATAATGGATGTATATTACTTTTTTTTTCCTCTTCTTAATAATCATCTTCCACTCAAATAGTGAAGTAATTGATCATATGTATAGGGTTGATCATGCCCCATCTCCACGCACTGGAGGGAATAGAAAAAATGAAAGAACAGATATAGTTGCCATAGTGTTAAACAAGGCTTTTGACAAGGTCCTGAGACATGTACTCTCCAAAAAAGTCATTGAGACAGATATTATTAACAGCAACACACGAAATTATTTACCAACTTTTTAACAGGAAGGTAATGCAGAGTAACCCAAAACGACTAAATCTCAGGTGCATGAGGCTATACAATGGAGTCCCTCAAGGTGCAATACTTTCACCATTACTATACTGAGTGGTCTCCCAACTCCAGAACCAGAAGTAAACATAAGTATTCTCTTGTATGTAAATGTGCCAGCACAGTAAATACAAGATATCAGCAAAGGACATCCAAGCCTTCTTAAGCAAACTGGAACAATGGCTCAAAAATAACAGAACAGAAATTTCACCCCAGAAATCAAAAGTGATGTTACATTGGACAACCATGAATGAAAAATATAGAGTATATGTGTGTATGTGTATATATATATAATATATACAAGGATTTCTTGATTTATGCTTGTCTAGAGTAAGCTATTTTGGAATAACACACAGTTAAAAATAGTAATTTTTTCAAATTACTCAGATTATTTAGGGTAACATGATGTAAAATATCAAGTAAGCAATGGTAAAATTTGACTGTTTCCTTTATGCAATTTTTACATTACGTGATCCCTTCAGGAACATATTCCTTGCATAAATTGAAAAACCCCTGTATGTGTATATATATATATATATATATATATATATATATTATATATATATATTCAACAAAAACCCACTGTGTTGGATAAGAAGAAATGAAATAAAATGAATTCCTTATATTTCGATCACGGACTGTGATCCTCTTCAGTGGAATACAGAAAGGTAGAGCAAATGGCATGTCTTATATACAATAAAAATAAGGGACAAGGGTAGGACTCAGGTAGCATCTAGTACTTTGCGGGGCAGGTCACCCGCCTTCACCAACGATGGTAACAATTTGTTGACTGCCCAGGTGGTAATGCAGTCAGGTGACCACTGTCCATATGACATATTAAAATTTGGAAATTTGTTAATCAGGGATGATTCTATTATTTTTCTTTTAAAACTGCATTTTGAATTAAAGATAATCTTTGCCTCATTCCAATCCATATGATGGCCTTCCTTGTCTACATGTTGGAAGACAGCGGAATTATGTTGTGCGTATTTAATTGAATTTTTATGTTCTTTCATCCTAGTATATAAATCTCTACCTGTTTGTCCCCAATATACATTGTTACAATCAGAGCAAGGGAGTTTATACACACCTTGATGTATTTCTTCTCTAGGTCTTTGATGTACATTGACTATTTTCTTAAACAAATTATTGGGATAACTAAAAACAATTTTAATATCTTCCTGTGGAAGAAATTGAGAAATGTCATTTAAGGACCTATTATAAGGCAATTTAATACAGTTTTTGTCCCAACTGAAGTTCTTACTGGAATGGGAAGTGGATCCAAAGTAACTAGTTTTGACTTAACTTAGGGCTCTGTTTAGAAACCAATCAGGATACCCTATTCTTTTTAATTGATTCCTGATGGTTGTTATCTCCATTTCCAAATAATGTGGACTACATAATCTAAGTGCCCTCAGGAAAAGACCTGAGGCAACACTATATTTAATTTTATCAGGATGGTGACTGAAAAAGTGCACATAACTCCCCGTATGTGTGGGCTTTCTGTACACAGTGAAGGACAATTGGTCCTGATGCCGTATTAATAGGATATCTAAAAATGGTAGTCTATTATCCACCTCCCATTCAACTTTGAATTTAATATTAGTGGCTAAGTTGTTTATTTGTTCAAAGAAAGCATCAAAAGATCCCCATTCGTCATCCCAAATCGTAATATAAGGAATTCATTTTATTTCATTTCTTCTTATCCAACACAGTGGGTTTTTGTTGAATCTTTACGAATGTGTTACGACATTACTTTATAGTTATATATATATATATATATATATATATATATATATATATATATATATATATATAGTGTAATGAGGAATAGACATTTGGGAATGGATGCTAAGAGGAGACTCTATGAAGGAGTGATTGTGCCAACAGCACTGTATGGGGCAGAAACATGGAACATAAGAGAAGAAGAGAGAAGGAGTTTGAATGTGTTTGAGATGAGGTGTCTGAGAAGTATAATGGGGGTTACTAGGCTAGATAGAGTGAGAAATAAGGAGGTGAGGAGGAGAACAGGGGTGGAAAAGGAGCTGGGAGATAGGGTTGATGAAAGAATATTAGGATGGTTTGGACACATGGAAAGAATGAGTGAAGAAAGACTAGTAAAAGAGGTATGGAAGGCAGATGTGGAGGGAGTGAACATGAGGGGACATCCTAGGATGAGATGGATGGATGGGGTGAGGGGGGCTTTGGGGAAGAGGGGAATGTCAGTTGAGGAAGGACGAGAGAGGACAGAAGACGGGTGAATGGAGAATGGTTGTATATGGATGATGTTGTGATCCATGATGTGAAATGGGCAGGGGGATGGGGGGTGAGCAAAATTTGACGCAGCCCAAAGGGATTTCTCCCCGTCCTCTCCTTTTATGCAATGGGGGGACGGAGAGGGGGGGGTCGCCGATTTAATGAAGCGACCTTGCTGTGGATGTGCTGTGTCTTGTGACACTGCTTCTGACCTAGGGCAGTGGACAAGGTGCAGGGATGACCCGTCATACAGGAGGTGCTCAGGTGGGAGGGAGGGTGGAGGGATGTGGAGTATATTCAGGGATGGAATGGGGGGGGAATGATTTTATGCCTTTTTCTTTTTGGCTACCCCCCTTGTAAGGGGGAAAAAGCCTTGGTATATGTATGTGTGTATATATATATGGTATATGTATGTGTGTATATATATATATATATATATATATATTATATATATATATGAACTGTAGGAGGATAGAGGATAGCAGTGAGTTGGAAACAAGTCTAAAAGTAGAGAGGCAGGAAGAAGTGGATAGATTCAGTTTTTTGAGGTTGCATGTGGTAGGAAAAGGAGAGGAAGTGGAGGTAAATTGCAGATTGAGAGAAGCAAGTCATTGCCTTAGGGGATTAAAAAGTGTTATGAGGAATAGGCATCTGGGATGGATGCAAAGATTGTGTGAAGGGGTGGTTGTTCCGATGTCTTTCTCTGGGGCAGAGACTTGGAATTTAAGAGAGGCAAAGAAGAAAAGTTTAAATGTGTTTGAGATGAGAAGTATGGTAGGGGCTAGGTTGGATAAAGTGAGAAATGAGGAAAGCAGGAGTGGAAAAGGGGATGGCAGATAGGGCTGATGAAAGATTATTGAAATGGTTTGGACACAGAAAGGAGTGAATAAAGGTTAGTAAAAGATATGTGGAAGGCAGAGGTGGAGGGAGTGAACTTAAGGGGGTGACTGAGGATGAGATGGATGGATGGGGTGAAGGGGGTATTGAGGAAGAGGGGAATGTCTGGTAAGGAAGGGAGGAGATAGGGATGTGTGGAGAGTGACTGTATAGATATTGTTATGCAAAGAAGGGAGGGGCAGGGATATGGAGTGCTTATGTGTGAATGATATTTTGATGCAGTTCAAAAAGATTTCTCCCCATCTTCACTTTTTCTGCATGAGAAGGCAAAGAGGGGGGTAACCAATTAAGTGAAACAGCCTTGCTGTGGATGTACAGTGTCTTGCTACATTGCTTCTGAACCAGGGCAGTGGGTGGGATACAGGGATGACCTGTCATCCACGAGGAACTAAGATGAGAGGAAGGAAAGGGTGGTTGATGGGAGTGGAATGGGTTGGAGTAGGTACGTGCCTTTGACTTGGCTACCTCCCTTATAAGGGGGAAAAAGCTTTTGGTTTGTAGATAGAATATATATGTAAAATTAAATGGCCAGATTCTTCTACAGGAAAACTCTATAATTCACATTTAAATCATGTTTAACTTCAGACCATGCATCAAATCCCTGACAACAAAAATCACCAAGAAAATAAACCTGAAACAATCCATCACAAACACTGACTTTGGACAAGAGAAAGAAAATTTAATAATCATCTGCAAACAGTTCATAAGAACTACACCTCCACAATTTACGAAATGTAGAGAATGGAGCACTGATATTGATAACAGTATTCACCAAAAGCACCCCAATTGGACACCTGCATACAGAAACCAAAATCCTTCTTCCATAGAACACCACATGAAAATGGCAAAAACACAATTCTTCACTAGAACCCTAAACATGACGCACCCTTCACACTGCATTTTGCAACCACCATCGGTAGAGCCCAACAACAAAAATTTCATCAGCAGCATATTACTCAGACATCTAGAACAGTTGACCACTTATGCCTCACAAAACATAGGCACACTCTGATCACTAACCAAGCCCTTCAAGACAGACTGGCAAACTCGTTCTCCAACAAGAACTCCCAAACCCTCCCACACCTGACAAGAACTACACTGGCACACCTGTGCTCAGGACATCATCCATCATTTTAATCAGTACCCACACAGAATAAGTCCGGCCACAGATTCACTCTGACTCAGATGCAACCACCACATAGAGGACACAACACAATTCCTTAAACTAACAATCTCCAGACACTATATCTTCCCTGAGTGACTTGTAGTCTTGCCTGAGGACCACAAGTTTTCTGCAAGGGAGACCAGGGGCTGCAGATTGGTTGATCTATAAGGAGCTGAGATAAAAGGAAAAACAAATGGGTGAAGGGTAAATGTTTGCCTTGGCTGGGCCATTCTCATTACAAAGGGAAAGAGCCCTATGGTTTATATATATGTGTATATGTATACAACCACTCCTCGTGTAACGACGACAATTGGGACCAGCGCGCTGTCTTTAACCGGATTTGGTCGTTAAGCGAAAGTGTATACATATACGTACATGTACTGTATGTACAATGTCCAGCAATACATGTATCTTTATTTTTGTGTATTTTTCCTCTTTTATACAGTACATTAAAGCTTTATTTACTGTTTATTTACGGTGGTTAGGTTCCTAAAATTACCGTATATGACCAAATCCGCGTATGCTGACATTCCATATTGAATACCGGGGTATTTTTTTAGTTTCGACCATGGGTGCAATATAGCAATAGAAAATTAATTATTAATTTTGTAAATTAAAATGTATCAACGTAATATGCAATTTTGTGGGCGGAAATGAAAGTAAAAAATACCTTGATACAAGAAAATATGCAAATGAGCATAGGCTTGGGACACCATCTTGTCGTCTGCCAACGTCTCTCATGACGACGACAACGTGGACGAGCCGGATGACATTTAATTTGCAGGTAATGATTTATTAAACACAGGTTAGTTTAGTTTAGTTTAGGTTAGACGAATTAATTTATCATCCTTTCATTCTTCGACATCGGCATCTATCATAACAAACATGGTGTACCATTCGTCCGACATGACTTCGTTACTTACGAAATCTGTTTTAGCATTTTTTTTCATTTCCGCTCACAAAATTGCATATTACATTGATACATTATAATTTACAAAATTAATAATTAATTTTCTATTGCTATATTGCGCCCATGGTCGAAACTAAAAATTTACCACTACCAGTATACACTGTACCCCAGGTAGTTTTTGCAGCTTGCAGGATGGTAATGTAGACCTAAGCTTCAAAACACTTTACCTCACAGCTAATATCCACCGTACAAGTTCATTTATAACATCATACAAATTTGCCTCAGCCAACTTAATTATCGTACACGACGTCGTAACTTCGGGAGATTTATGTTAAACGACGTCATAAAGCCCGTCGTTACTCCGAGTTGTCGTTAACCGAGTAGGTCGTTAAACGAGGAGTACCTGTATATATATATATATGTGCGTAATTGTTATGATATGTTTTGCACATTTAACAGCTCTTAATAAATAATAGAAAAGAATATAATTTTATATTATTTAGAGCCATTAAATTTTTTAGTTTTTAGTCAATTTTGCAGGAAAGCTTCCTTTCAGGTAACAGGTAGGTCATTTGTGATGAATTAAGACATTAATGTAACTCAAAACAAAATAGGTATGTTATACTTTAATTCTGTGCAGGAGTGAAAATACAGAAAATAAAATGAAAAAGGAAGTGGAGAAATGTATTACAATGTAGTTGACACAAGTTTACAAAAAATTGGAAGTCAAATATATGTGTATGGATGGATGGGATGATAGGGGAATTGAGGAATGTCTGTTGAGCAGAGAAGGGAGAAGGCAGGGGATAGGAATGAATGCAGAATGACTGTGTTAGGATGATATATTGACACAACTGAAGTCTGTAGTGAACCAGGTGTTGAATATATCAAATTATGGCTGTAGTATTTCTGTAATTACATTATGGTGTGTGCATGTAATTGGTATGTCATTTGCATTAAAAGATATTTGTATTTTTGGGGTGCGAGTATATTGTACAAGTGTAGATTAAAGAGTGGGGGGGATAGGATGGAGCCCTGTGGTACTCCACTCCTAAAGTTTCTGGAGTTGGGGGGGTTGATCCCATGACGTAGATGCCACCACACCAGGGCCTATAGGGGGGAAGAATTAATTGGTGTGTGTGTGTGTGTGTGTATATATATATATGTATATGAGTAGAAAAAGTGGTAGAGCAATGCAGCTTGGAGTAGGAACAACTATATTACTGAAGTTTCGACCACAAGTCTTCTTCAGATTGACAGACAACATTCATTAACAGTATATACTCTGTGGATCATCCCACTGGGCATCTTAGAATGGAGATGCTGATTGGTCCGTTCCTCCTAGGACCAGCTTGTCAGTAGCCAATGATAGGTTGATAAAGCCATCTCTGTGGTTCGTAACCTTTCCCAGTGTGATGTATGCAGCTTCCACCAGTCTTCTCATTCTCTTCCCTAAGCCCATTCAGTGAGGTCGTGCCTCTTCCCATTTTGGCAAATGTCTGTGTCTATGAATAGAGAGAGTTTGATGTTCTCTGGTGCCACATGTTGTTCTTGTGTTCAGCTAATCTTTTCCACTCCCTGTGAGGACATAAAAACAAGATATTAACGTGAATAGTGTAATATATAGTAGTGGATGTCCAGTAACATACTACAGCAAGATGTCACGGGGAAGGAAAAAAAGAGATTAACTGAACACCAGAACAACCTATGGCATCACAGAACATCAAACTCTTATCATACACACACAAACACACAGACACTTGCCAAAATGGGGAGAGGCACAACCTCACTGAATGGGCTTAGGGAAGAGAATGAGAAGACTGGTAGAAGCTGCATACGTCACACTGGGAAAGGTTACGAACCACAGAGATGGCTTTGTCAACCTATCATTGGCTTCTGACAAACTGGTCCTAGAAGAAGGAACGGACCAATCAGCATGCTCTGTTCTAAGACACCCAGTGGGATGATCCAAAATGAGAGTATATATACTGTTAATGATAATGTGTGTTGTCTGTCACTATGAAGACTTGTAGTTGAAATGTCAGTAATATTGTGTTCCTACTCCAACCTGCATTTCTCAATTGTCTAACTTTTCCTGCTATATATATATATATATACAGTAGCGAGCATAAGTTAAGGGACAGTAAAACACTTTCTGAATAAATCTTTCTTGTAACTTAAGTATTTAATCAAGAGACCTGTAAACTGACACAGATTTACATACACTTCTAGTATGAATTCTGATGAAGTTTCAAAGCAATAGATAGACCGGTTAGTAAATAAGTAGAAGAATAGTATAACAGTTACATTTCCATGTAGTGCAAAAGTTAAGGAACACATGCTCGCTATTGTATATATATATAATACATTATATATATATATAAATATATATAAAGATGAGGTGAAAGCAGTTATTAACCTCCTCAGTATGAGTTGAGTACTCCTGTGTGGTGTTTGGCTGCCTGATGTACAATGATTTGATTATCCATCACAATACAGGTATTATAAAATATAAAGATACAGCTGTGATAATTGTTCTCTTTCACCCTGAATATTGATATCCACAGAAAATGCAATCAAGCCTGTTCACAGAATACAGGGTCACTCAGCTACAACTGCAAAATAAATATAACCAGGATGCCACCACTGGCATCCTTGACTACCCACTTGCAACTCATGATGCCGACATTGGTGTCATTGTATGCTAAGGGTTGAAATAATGAGAGCAGGCAAGGCACCTAGGTTAGATGAATGTCAAAAAAGGGGGTACAGTGATGGTGGACTGGCTGGTGAGGTTGTTTAATGTTTTTCAAAAAAAGGGTAGAGTGTCAGATGACTGGAGGAGTGCCTGTATAGTTCTGCTTTACAAAGGAAAGGGGGAAACATGAGTGTGGTAGTGTGAGAGGGATCCGTTTGTTGAGTGTAGTTGGGAAGGCTTATGGGAGGGTTTTGATTGGGGATTAGGAGGGGAACAGTGGGAGTAATTGGAGAGGAACTGTGGGTTTAGGAGAGGTAAGGTTTTTGTGGATCAGATTTTTGTAGTAAGACATGTGAGAAAGCTTTAGGAAAGGGTAATGATGTTTTTTGTGCCTTTATGGATTTGGAAAATGCTTATGACAGGGTAGACATGAAGGCATTATGGGAGACAGAAATCTTTGAAATTAATAAAAATATATTTTGGAAAGAAATTAAGAAAGGAAGAGGAGGCGAATCAAGTAGAGAAGAAAAAGTAAAAGGTGCAGATGGAAAGATGATAATGGAAGAGAAGGCAGTAAGGGGAAGGTGGGCTGAGTATTTTAGGGAGTTGCTAAATGTGAAGGTGGATAGGGAGGGAAAGATAGCTGCAGTGGGAAGTGCTAAGAAAATGACCATGATGAGTGAGGAAAATGGAGGAGAAATAAGGAAGGATGAAGTGAAAGTAGTTGTTAAGATGATGAGAGCAGGTAAGGCACCTGATCTGGATGGATGCCATGCATACATATACAAATACCAAGGCTTTTTCCCCCTTACAAGGGAGGTAGCCAAAAAGGGAAAGGCATAAAATCATTTCCACCCATTCCATCCCTGAATACAGACGCTCCTCAACTTACGTTTTAGTTACATTCCGAACGGCCGAACGTAAGTTGAAAATAAACGTAAGTTGTTACTGTACTATACATCCGTAAATTCTATTACCGTATCTTATAAAACACCCCTAAATCATTAATTATACACATAACATTGTAAAATGATAACATTAATTTCAAATAAATTAAATTCAAGCAACATAAATTGAGAGGGTGGAGGAGGAGGAGGCAAGGCACGTTCAGTCTGTCGTTTGTGCCATGTAAACAATTGACGCTGCGCCAAGCGTAGGTATCGTTTGAACTACGGAGAGCGCGCTAAACTAAAAAATTCACTCAAAAAGAATTAAAAAAAAAAAAAAATTCTTAGTTCAAATGTAAAATTGAGAAAACGTAAAACAAATGAACGTAAGTAGAGGAGCGTCTGTACACTCCACACCCCTCCACCCTCCCTCTTATCTGAGCACCTCCTGGATGACGGGTCATCCCTGCACCTTGTCCACTGCCCTGGGTCAGAAGCAGTGTCGCAAGACACACCACATCCACAGCAAGGCCGCTTCATTAAATCGGTGACCCCTCTCCGCCCCCCCATTGCATAAAAGGAGAGGACGGGGAGAAATCCCTTCGGGCTGCATCAACTTTTGCTCACACATACTACCTCACCCTCCACCCCCCTGCCCATTCCACCTCATGCAATCACAACATCATCCAAATACAACCATTCTCCATTCACCTCTGTCTTCTGTCCTCTCCCGTCCTTCTTCAACAGACATTCCCCTCTTCCCCAAAGCCCCCTTCACCCCATCCATCCACCTCATCCTAGGACGTCCCCTCATGTTCACTCCTTCCACATCTGCCTTCCATACCTCTTTTACTAGTCTTTCTTCACTCATTCTTTCCATGTGTCCAAACCATCCTAATATTCTTTTATCAACCCTATCTCCCAGCTTCTTTTCCACCCCTGTTCTCCTCCTCACCTCATTTCTCACTCTATCTAGCCTAGTAACCCCTATCATACTTCTCAGACACCTCATCTCAAACACATTCAAACTCCTTCTCTCTTCTTCTCTTATGTTCCATGTTTCTGCCCCATACAGTGCTGTTGGCACAATCACTCCTTCATACAGTCTCCTCTTAGCCTCCATTCCCAATGTCTATTCCTCATTACACTTTTTAATCCACCAAGGCATTTACTCGCTTCTCTCAATCTACATTCTACCTCCACCTTCACTCCACCTTTTCCTGCTACACTTGCACCCAAGTATCTAAAACTATCCACTTCCTCCAGTCGCTCTCCCTTAATGCTCACTTCCAGTCTACTGCCATTATCACACCTTGTACATCTCATCACCTTACTTTTACCCACATTTATCTTTAGCTTTCTTCTATCACATACTCTCCCAAACTCTGTCACCAACTTCCTCAATCCCTCCTCCGATCCTTCCACAAGCGCAGTGTCGTCCGCAAACAACAGCTGGCTTACCTCCCACTTTTCTCCATTTTCTTTAACCATCTCCAATCCCTGACCCGCTACCCTTGTATTACCTCTCGCACCACCCCATCCATGTATAAGTTGAACAGCCAGGGCGACATAACGCATCCTTGACAAAGTTCCATCTTTACCTCGAACCACTCACTCTCTCCATTTCTAAACCTGACACAAGCTCTACTACTCTCATAAAAACTCTTGACAGCTCCCAGAAGCTTTCCCCCTATCCTGTATATCTGCATAACCTCCCACAGTGCCTTTCTGTCTACCCAATCATAAGCCTTTTCCATGCAGAATGTCTAAAAAAAAAAAGGAGGTACAGTGATGAACTGGCTGGTGAGGTTATTTAATGTTTGCTGGAGAGAGGGTAGAGTGCCGGAGGACTGGAGGAGTGCCTGTATAGTTCCATTTTACAAGGGAAAAGGGGACAAGTGTGAGTGAAGTAGTTTCAGAGAGATTAGCTTGTTAAGTGTAGTTGGGAAGGCTTATGGGAGGATCTTGATTGAAAGGATTAGGAGAATAGCAGAGGGAGTAATTGGTGAAGAACAGTGTGGATTTAGGACAGGTAGAAGTTGTGTAGGTCAGATTTTTGTGGTAAGACAGATATGTGAGAAAGTTATAGAAAAAGGTAAGGATGTTTTTTGGGCTTTTATGGATATGAAAAAGGCTTATGACAGGGTAGACAGGAAGGCACTGTGGGAGCTACTGCAGATATATGGGATAGGAGGAAAGCTTCTAGGAGCTGTCAAGAGTTTTTACGAGAGTAGTAGAGCATGTGTCAGGATTAGAAATAGAGAGAGTGAGTGGTTTGAGGTAAAGGTGGGACTTCATCAGGGATGTGTTATGTCACCCTGGCTGTTCAACTTATACATGGATGGGGTGGTGCGAGAGGTAAATGCAAGGGTAGTGGGTCAGGGATTGGAGATGGTTAAAGAAAATGGAGAAAAGTGGGAGGTGAGCCAGCTGTTGTTTGCGGACGACACTGCGCTTGTAGCAGGATCAGAGGAGGGATTAAGGAAGTTGGTGACAGAGTTTGGGAGAGTGTGTGAAAGAAGAAAGCTAAAGATAAATGTGGGTAAAAGTAAGGTGATGAGATGTGCAAGGGGAGAGAGTGGCAGCAGACTGTAAGTGAGCATTAAGGGAGAGCAACTGGAGGAAGTGGATAGTTTTAGATACTTGGGTGTGAATGTGGCAGGAAAGGGTGGAGGTAGAATGTAGATTGAGAGAAGCGAGTAAATGCCTTGGATTAAAAAGTGAAATGAGGAATAGACATTGGGAATGGATGCTAAGAGGAGACTATATGAAGGAGTGATTGTGCCAACAGCACTGTATGGGGCAGAAACATGGAACATAAGAGAAGAAGAGAGAAGGAGTTTGAATGTGTTTGAGATGAGGTGTCTGAGAAGTATGATAGGGGTTACTAGGCTAGATAGAGTGAGAAATGAGGTGAGGAGGAGAACGGGGGTGGTAAGGGAGTTGGGAGATAGGGTGGATGAAAGAGTATTGGGATGGTTTGGTCACATGGAAAGAATGAGTGAAGAAAGATTAGTAAAAGAGGTATGGAAGGCAGATGTGGAGGGAGTGAACATGAGGGGATGACCTAGGATGAGATGGATGGATGGGGTGAAAGGGGCTTTGGGGAAGAGGGGAATGTCTGTTGAGGAAGGATGGGAGAGGACAGAAGACAGAGGTGAATGGAGAATGGTTGTATATGGATGATGTGATGTATGAGGTGGAATGAGTTGGGGATGGGGGTGAGCTAGTATGTATGAGAAAAATTTGATGCACCCCAAAGGGATTTCTCACTGTCTTCTGCTTTTCTACATGGGGGGACGGAAAGGGGGGGTCACCGATTTAATGAAGCAGCCTTGCTGTGGATGTGCTAGGCAGTGGACAAGATGCAAGGATGACCTGCTATCCAGGAGGTGCCAAGATAAGTGGGAGGGTAGTGGAGTGTATTAGGGATGAAATGGGTGGGAATGGTTTTTATGCTTTTTTCTTTTTGGTTACCTCCCAAAAAAAAGTCTGTTTTCACTAGAGGAAAAATACAACAACAGGTTGAAGCGAGAGAAAGGAAATCCCCCCATGAAAGAAATAATAACAACACGGAAAGAAATAAGGGATCAAATAATGAACCTCAATGTCAGAAAATCACACGGCCCAGATGGAATAGGAAATTGGATATTAAAAGACTGTAAAGAACTAATATACAAAATATACAACATAATATGTTGCTTGCTCAAAGAAGGGAAAATGCCACAAGACTTGAAAAATGCTGATAATTTTTTTAAGAAAGATGTAAACTATAGGAGGGATACAAGGTAAATTACTGAAGTGGATGGAGGACTTTCTGCATGGAAGAAAAGTGAGGGTAGTGCTCAGAGACAAGACTTCTACCTGGGAAGAGGTAATTAGTGGAGTCCCACAAGGATCAGTGCTGGCTCCAATAATGTTTGCCATTTATGTGAATGATATGGATGAGGGAGTGGAATGTTATATGAGGTTAAAGAAAGTGAGTACTGAAATGGACTGTGTATCATTATGGAGAGATATAAACAGGGTTTGGGAGTGGAGTCAGGAGTGGGAAGTGGAATTCAACACTAAAAAATGTAGCATAATGGAGTTTGGAAAAGGTGAAATAAGGATATAAGAACATAAGAATGAAGGAGACTGCAAAAGACCATAAGGCCTACACTAGGCAGTTCTGGAAGATATAAAATTGGTGGAAAAGAAGTTAAAAAAGAGGGATAGGAAAAAGACCAGGAAGTGATCATCACTAATGATATGTCCCCTGACAAACATATAAACAAGATTGTCGGCAAAACCAACAACTTACTAAGTGCAATAAAAGTGGCTTTTACCAACTTGGATGTACATACATACATATACCAAGGCTTTCCTCCTTACCAGGGGGGTAGCCACAAAGGATAAGGCACAAAAACATTCCCACCCATTTCATCCCCGAAAACACTCCACACCCCTCCACCCTCCCTCCCATCTTAGCAGAACTTGGATGTAGAAATGGTAAAAAAAATACTAGTCACAATGGAGTACGCAGTGACACATTGGTCACCCAATACAAAAAATAATATAAAGAAGATTGAGAGAATCTAGAAAGCAGCTACAAGGATGGCCCCAGAACAGTCAAAAGTCCCATATGAAGAAAGACTGTTTAAATTGGAGTTGCCAACTCTGGAGCAAAGGAGAGAAATGGGTGACCTGTTGACCATCTATAGAATTATGAAGGGCATAGAAGTCCTTGACAGAGAAGACTTACTAAATTTGGATAAAAGAAACTGAAGAGGACATGGAAAGAAGCTTAAAAAGGACAATTATAGAAGGGACCTGGGAAAAAAAAAATGCTTTCCCCACAGTGTGGTGAATGTATGAAATACATTGGATGAAAAAACAGTACAGAAACAATACAAGAATTTAAGAGCAAACTGGATATGGAGATGTACAAAGACGGGACACCATAAACTTAGCTCTCTTTTCCCATAAGATACAACTAAGTAAATACACACACACACACATATGTACACATGAAGAAATGGTGAAGAAAATAGTAGTCCCACTGATAAGGCCAAGACTCGAGTATGCAGTGACACTTTGGTCACCCAACACCAAAAACAATATAAGGAAAATTGAATGTATCCAAAGAGTAACTAAGAAGATGGCCCCCACACTTTCAAAACTGTCATACAAAGAGAGATTGTCAAAACTGGAGATACTGACACTGGAACAAAGAAGAGAAAGAGGAGACTTGTTGACTATAGAATCAGGAGAGAGATGGAAATCCTTTATAGAGAAAACTTACTAAATTGGGATACAAGAAATACAAGAGGACATGAAAGGAAGCTCAAAAAGGACAGTTATAGAATCATGAGAGATATGGAAGTCCTTGGCAGAGAAGACTTACTAAATTGGGATAAGAGAAATACAAGGGGACATGGAAGGAAGCTCAAAAAGGACAGTTATAGAAGAGACCTGAAAAAGAACAACTTTTCCCACAGTGGTGGATGTATGGAACAAACTGGACGAAATGATAGTGTGTGCAAAAATCATACATGAATTTAAGAACAATTTAGATGCTGCTAGATACAGAGGTGGGACACCACAGGTGTAGCTCCCCTTTCCCGTAAGATACAGCTAGGTAAAACTGTGTAAACAGACACACACACACACACTTACACACACACACACACACACACACAGAGGGAGAAGGAAGAAAATTAAAAGTGGCCTATACCAACATTGACGGACTAATTTCGGGACTGAACGAACTCAATGATTATCTGTTAGAAGCAAAACCAGACATAATGGGAATTGTAGAGACTAAACTAAGAGGTGAAATACCATCCACTGTTATCGGACAAGGTTTATACAACTACTGGATAAAAAACAGGGACAAGAAACAGGGAGGGGGAATCATGTTCTTGGCCAAGAAAGACCTAAAGGTGACAAAAATTGCAGAGGGCAAAGGTAATGCTGAATTGATCATGATAAAAGTCGAAGGCAAGAATATGAAAAGTAGAAAGTTTGTGGTGACTTATGTGCCTCCAAAAACAAGCGCTTGGAAAGAAATTGAACATAAAAAAATGCTAGATGACACAAGAAAATCACTCAATGAGATACTAATGGGTAAGGGTAATCTGGTAGTTATGGGGGACTTCAATTGCAAAGAAATTTGTTGGGACAGCATGACAGTGCAAGGAGGAGATGACTCGTGGGGCAATGTACTGCTAGATATGACCATGGAGTACACAATGACCCAATGGGTCCATGAAAACACAAGGTACAGAAATAATGAAGAGCCATCGAAACTAGATCTAATATTTACAACAGAGCCTGAAATAGTGCATAAAGTCCAGTATGAGACACCAATTGGAAAGAGTGACCATGTACTCATCGAAACTATACTAAAGGAAGAAATAGACATAGAGAGGAACGAAAAGCATAGGAAAGGAAGACTGAGGTACAACAAAACAGACTTTACAAAACTAAAGACATTCTTCCGGAATGCAAACTGGGAAATATTTTACAGGGAAGAAACAGCAGTGGAAGAGAAATGGAATATATTGATGGAAAACTACAATGAAGGGGTAAACAGGCATGTACCAAGACAAAAGCGAGAGAGAGAGTACATTAAATGTTGGTTCAACAAAAGATGCAGTGAGGCAAAAGACAGAAGGGACAAAGCTTGGAAAAAGTGGAGAAAAGACAAAAAACAAAGCAAATGGCAAATTTATGTTAACTATAGAAATGAGTATGTTAATGTGAGAAGAGAGGAGAAAAGGAACCATGAGAAGGATATTATAGACAAATGCAAAGAGCAACCCAAACTATTCTATCGGTATGTGAATGGTAAACTTAAAAACAAACAGAAATTGGTGAAACTATGCCAAGGAAACATAGAATACACAGAAGATTTAGAGATGGCCGAAGTCATGAACAATCACTTTAAATCTGTTTTCACCAGAGAGAAAATACCGAATTGTGACATAGACAAAAACAAGAAATCTCCCCTCATGAATGAGTTTACAGCATCACTAAAGGAAATATCAGAACATTTATCAAGGCTGGATGTCAGAAAATCACATGGCCCGGACGGTATTGCAAATTGGATTCTAAAGGAGTGCAAAGAAGAACTAACAGACAAAATACACATCTTAATAAACAGCTCACTCAAAGAAGGAAAGATACCCGAGGACTGGAAAAACGCTAACATTGTACCAATACACAAAGGAGGAAACAAAGAAGAACCCACCAACTATAGGCCAGTATCACTAACAAGCACCATTGCCAAAATTTGTGAGAAAATAATCAAGAATAGATGGGTAAAACATCTGGAAGACAATGACATATTAAACCCAAGACAATTCGGATTCAGACAAGGAAGATCATGCTCCACAAACTTAATATGCTTTTACTCAAGACTAATAGACATAGTGCAAGAAAGAAATGGATGGGCTGATTGTGCATTCCTAGACTTGCAAAAAGCCTTTGACAAAGTACCACACAGAAAACTACTAAAAAAACTGGAACACATAGGAGGAATACAGGGAAACCTACTAAAATGGATAGAGGACTTTCTGACTGGTAGAAAGATGAGAGTAGTGCTCAGAGAAAAATATTCAGACTGGAAAGAGGTGATCAGTGGAGTACCGCAAGGATCTGTGCTGGCACCAATAATGTTTGCTATCTATATGAATGACATGGATGAGGACGTGAACTGCTACATGAGCTTCTTTGCCGATGACGCCAAACTGCTAAGGAAAATAGAAACTGATGAGGACTGTGAAGCACTGCAAGAAGACCTAAATAGGGTATGGAACTGGAGTCAGAAATGGGAAGTGGACTTTAATACTAAGAAGTGTAGCATAATGGAGTTTGGAAAAAGCAAAAACAGAATATCAGGAAAATATACAATTGGAACCAAAGAAGTAAAGAAAGTAGGATCCGAAAAAGATTTGGGAGTAATTATCACGAACGACTTGTCCTATGATATACAGATTAACAAAATTGTCGGGGAGACTTACAACTTGCTAAGATCAATAAAAGTGGCGTTTACATACTTGGACGAAGACATGATGAAAAAAATATTGGTTACATTGATAAGGCCTAGATTAGAGTATGCAGCGACATTGTGGTCCCCCAGTACCAAAAAGAATATAAAGAAAATAGAAAGAATCCAAAGAGCAGCTACAAAAATGGCACCTGCACTTGCAAACCTATCATACGAAGAGAGATTGGCTAAACTGGAGTTACCGACACTGGAGCAAAGAAGAGAGAGAGGTGACCTATTGACCATCTACAGAATCATGAAAGGCACAGAGGTACTCGATAGTGAGAACTTACTTAACTGGGACAAAAGAAACACAAGAGGACATGGAAAGAAAATAAAAAAACATAGCTATAGAAGAGAACTGAAGAAAAACAGTTTTCCTCATAGAGTTTTGGACACTTGGAACAAACTGGACAATGAAATAGTATGCGCAAAAACCATTCATGAGTTTAAAAACAAACTAGACACTGCAAGATACAAAGGCGGGACAACACGAGCATAGCTCCCCTTCCCGCAAAATACAACTAGGTAAATACAACTAGGTAAATACAACTAGGTAAATACACACACACACACACAGACACACACACTTTCAGCGAACGGACGGCTTGACGAACGCTCTGAAGAAGGGTGCAGATTGTGGATACCAACGCAAAGAGAAGTGCCTTTTTGTATTTGCAGGGGGGGGGGAAATTGCTCGTGAGGCAGTAGGTAAGTAGGAAAAGAGGAGAAGGGGAGGGATTGCTGGGGAAATGGAAGGAAATGAGGATGTGGAGGACTTGGCCCAGGCAGACGGGCGTAAGGTCAACATGAAACGACCACCGGATGACGAAATGGCAAATAAAAATGTAAAGATTAGAAGTATAGAGAGGAGAAATACAGTAGAAAGTGACGAGAATATGTTCCAGGGATTTAAAGAGGGTGGGGGGGACACAACCCCCCCCCGACTGATAAGACTAGAGGAGAGAGTTGATAAGGTGATCGAGGACTTGGAACGTAAGTTAGGTAAGGTAGACTCCATCTTCCAGAGAATTGAAAGATTGGAACAACTAGAGAAGGCTAACAGAAACTTAACTGAAGAAGTAGAGGACCTAAAAAGACAGTTAGGAAATGTAAAGGAGGAGAATGAGAAATTGAAGAAGAATAGTAATGAAAACAGTGAGAAAATAGCTACAGAAGCTAAAAATTGGAGAATAACTCAAGAAGGGAATAAGGTTTCATTCACTGACATAGTCAAACAGCAATTGAAAGAACATAATGAAGACTCAGTTATTAAAGTGATGAGACAGAAGGAGAATATAGTAAGAGAATTAGCTGACAAAAAGAAATGTATAATTATATTAGGAATGGAAGAGAAACATAACCCAGATAGAACCGCAAGAATCAAGGAGGAAAATGAAAGGGTAAGCAGTTTATTAAAATTAGTCCAGGAAGATGAACCAGAAATTATAAAGGAAATTGAGGAAAAATTCAGACTCGGAAAATATAGTACAGATAAGACCAGACCAATTAAGATTAAATTCAGGTCACAAACAACGGCAGAGAAAATTCTATCCAAGACAGGGAAACTAGCAACAAATGATCAATATAAAAAGGTATGGATAAAAAGAGAAATGAATAAGGAGGAAAGAGAGGCAGAAAAGCAGAAAAGAATTGAAGCTAAGGCAAAAAACGAGGAAAGAACGGAGTCAGAGAAAGAGAGATTCTATTGGAGAGTAGTGAACATGAAAATAAAGCAGTTCGACATACTAAAGAAAAACATAAGGGAAACAGAGAACACAATGGAAGTGGCAGAAAACTAAGAGTGTCTTACACAAATATAGATGGATTGATAACAGGATTGAATGAACTGAATGATTATTTGAAAGAAAAAGAACCGGACATAATGGGAATTGTAGAAACAAAATTAAAAGGCCCACTACCACCCAACAGTGTAGGACATGATACATACAATTATTGGATTAGAAACAGAGAGAAAAAACAAGGGGGTGGAGTTATGTTCCTGACAAAGAAGGATATAAACGTGAAAGGTGTCATATATGGAAAGAATACAGTAGAGATGATTATGATAGAAGTGGAAGACCGAGATAAGAAGAGCAGAAAATTTGTGATCAATTATGTGCCTCCGAAAACAGCCTCATGGGAGGAGAGTGAACATAAAAGTATGTTAGAGGACACAAAGATAGCATTAACTAAAATAATGGAAGACGGAGGAAGAATAGTTATGATGGGCGACTTTAATTGCAAAGAAATCTGCTGGGAAGAAATGACAGTAAAGAGTGGTGATGACTCATGGGGAAATGCTCTACTTGAGATGATTACTGACCATTCAATGACACAATGGATACAAGAGAACACTAGGTATAGAAATGAAGAAGAACCATCGAGGCTAGACTTAATAATTACATCTGAACCTAGAATAGTGGACAAGATTGAATATAAAACACCAATAGGTAAAAGTGACCACATATTGATTGAACTGGAACTTAATGAAGAAAAATATATGAAAAGAAATGAACAATATAGAAAAGGAAGAATGATGTATGAAAAAACAAACTTTGATAAAATAAGAGAATTCTTCCAACAAGAAAACTGGGAAGAAATATACAAAGAAGAAACATCAGTGGAAGAGAAATGGAATATTTTGACAAAAATTTACAAAGAAGGAGTGGAAAAGTATGTCCCAAGACAAAAACAAGAAAAAGAATATGTAAAATGCTGGTACAACAAAAGTTGTAGGGAGTTAAAAGACAAAAGAGACAAAGCCTGGACCGGATGGAAAAAATACAGAAGACCTGAAAAATGGAAAATATATACTGGTTATAGAAATGAATATGTACAAAAGTGCAGAGAGGAAAAAAGAAAATATGAAAAAGATGTTATAGAAAAGTGTAAAGATCAACCAAAACTATTCTACAGATTTGTAAACAATAAACTGAAAAACAAACAAGACTTGGAGAAATTAAGACAAGGAGGAGTTGAATACACTGAGGAAATGGAAATGGCAGAAATTATGAACAAACATTTTAAATCAGTGTTTACAAGGGAAAATATACAACCTGAAGAGATTGAGTGGAAGGAAAAAGTCCCCCCTATGGAAGAAATAGAAGTAACGAAGAATGAAATATTGACACACTTGGGTAATTTTGATGTCAGAAAATCGCATGGGCCAGATGAAATAGCAAACTGGATTCTGAAAGAATGTAGGAATGAACTGGCAGACAAAATACATAGCATAATAAGCAGTTCCTTAAAAGAAGGAAAAGTTCCAGAAGATTGGAAAAAAGCAAATATAGTACCTATATATAAAGGAGGAAATAAAGAAGAACCTACCAACTATAGACCAGTCTCTCTAACAAGTACAATAGCAAAAATATGTGAAAGAATTATCAAAAGTAGATGGGTAAAATACTTGGAAAAAACAACGTACTAAATCCAAGGCAATTTGGATTCAGACAAGGACGATCATGCGTCACCAATTTAATATGTTTCTATTCAAGACTAATAGATATAATACAAGAAAGAGATGGATGGGCTGATTGTGCATTTCTAGACCTAAAAAAAGCTTTTGACAAAGTACCACATAAGAAGTTGCTTAAGAAATTAGAATATGAAGGAGGAATACAAGGTAAATTGCTAAATTGGATGGAAGACTTTTTGCAAGAAAGAAAAATGAGAGTAGTGATAAGAGATCAGCACTCAAAATGGAATGAAGTAATAAGCGGTGTCCCGCAGGGAACAGTTCTGGCCCCAATAATGTTTGCTATATATATTAATGATATGGATGAGGGAATTGAAAGCTATATGAGCTTCTTTGCAGATGATGCAAAATTACTGAAAAGAGTGAAAACTGAAGAGGATTGTGAATCACTACAGAGAGATCTAAATAAAGTACAAGAATGGAGTAGGAAGTGGGAGATGGAGTTCAATACAAAAAAGTGTAGTATAATGGAATTTGGAAAAAGCAAAAACAGAATAACAGGATCATATAATTTGGGAGAAGAAGGAATAAAAAGAGTAGAAAATGAGAGGGACCTGGGAGTCATTGTTATGAATAATATGTCACCTGAGAAACATATAAATAAGATTTTTGGAGAAACTTATAATTTAATAAGAACAATCAAAGTGGCATTTACATACCTGGATGAAGAAATGGTGAGGAAAATCCTAATCACCCTGATAAGACCAAGATTGGAATATGCAGCGGCGATATGGTCACCAAGTACAAAAAAATGTATAAAAAAACTTGAAAGAATACAAAGAGCAATTACTAAACTGGCACCAACACTCTCAAAACTATCATATGAAGAGAGACTACAAAAACTTAAACTACAGACACTAGAGCAAAGAAGAGAGAGAGGAGATTTGATAGCTATTTACAGAATCATGAAAGGCATAGAAATTACTGATAGAGAGAATCTGATAAAATGGGATGACAGAAATACAAGAGGACACGGAAAGAAAATAAAAAAAGACAACTATAGAAGAGATTTGAAAAAGAACAGCTTTCCTCACAGAGCAATAGACAGTTGGAACAAGTTAGATGAGAAAGTGGTGTGTGCAAAAACAATACATGAATTTAAAAATAGTTTAGATAAAATGAGATATGAAGACGGGACCTCACGAGCATAGCTCCCCTTCCCGTAAAATACAACTAGGTAAATACAACTAGGTAAATACACACACACACACCAAGGGCTCTTGTACAAGGAAGGTAGCCAAGTCAAAGGCATGCACACACTCCCATCCACCACCCTTGTTTCCCCATCATATTACATGGCTGAAGGGTCATCCCTGACTCTTAACCACTGCCCAAGTCAGAAACAGTGCAGCAAAACACAGTACATTGACAGCAAGGGCACTTCACTTAATTGGCAAAAAAAAAAAAAAAAAAAAAAAAAGTCATTATGCAGAAGATAAAGATGGGGAGAACTCCCTTCGGGCTGTGTCAAAATATCATTCACATGCAACCACTTCCCATCCCCCAACCCAATCTCCGCCTTCTCCCTTGCTTGTTCAACTGTCATAGAAAAGAGAAGAGATGGGGAAAAAAGCCTTTGGGCTGCATCAAAGTATCATCCATCCAGCAGGTTTGAGGAAGAATGGTTGCTAAGAAATAGGGAAGCATATGAGAGATACTTGTACAGGTACTCCTCGTTTAACGACGACAATTGGGACCAGCGCGCCGTCGTTAACCGAATTGGTCGTTAAGCGAAAGTGTATACATATACGTACATGTACTGTATGTACAATGTCCAGCAATACATGTATCTTTATTTTCGTGTATTTTCCCTCTTTTATACAGTACATTAAAGCTTTATTTACTGTTTATTTACGGTGGTTAGGTTCCTAAAATTACCGTATATGACCAAATCCGCGTATGCTGACATTCCATATTGAATACCGGGGTATTTTTTTAGTTTCGACCATGGGCGCAATATAGCAATAGAAAATTAATTATTAATTTTGTAAATTAAAATGTATCAACATAATATGCAATTTTGTGGGCGGAAATGAAAGTAAAAAATACCTTGCTACAAGAAAATATGCTAATGAACAAAGTCGGTAGCATAGGCTCGGGACGCCATCTTGTCGTCTGCCAACGTCTCTCATGACAACGACGAGCCGGATGACATTTAATTTGCAGGTAGTGATTTATTAAACACAGGTTAGGTTAGATGAATTAATTTATCATCCTTTCATTTCTTCGACATCGGCATCTATCATAAACATGGTGTACCATTCGTCCGACATGACTTCGTTACTTACGAAATCTGTTTTAGCATTCTTTTTTTTTCATTTCCGCTCACAAAATTGCATATTATATTGATACATTATAATTCACAAAATTAATAATTAATTTTCTATTGTTATATTGCGCCCATGGTCGAAACTAAAAATTTACCTCTACCGGTATACACTGTACCCCAGGTAGATTTTGCAGCTTGCAAGATGGTAATGTAGACCTAAGCTTCAGAACACTTTACCTCACAGGTAATATCCACCGTACAAGTTCATTTATAACATCATACAAATTTGCCTCGGCCAACTTAATTATTGTACACGACGTCGTAACTTCGGGAGATTTATGTTAAACGACGTCATAAAGCCCGTCGTTACTCCGAGTTGTCGTTAACCGAGTAGGTCATTAAATGAGGAGTACCTGTACATGATGATGTGGTTTTACGTCATGAACTCCCTCCCTACCGGAAGGCTAGGATGGTACCCCTCACAGAGGGTTTTGTAGTGTAGAATTTAATGAACCATGCCCTTGGTTCAACTTTGCCAATGGCAGGATTCGAATCGCCATCCCCTCGCCCTTTGCCGCAAGTAACGATGCCTTAACCCGCTGAGCCAGCGAGCTTCCACATACATATACCAAAGGCTTTTTCCCCCTTACAAGGGAGGTAGGCAAAAATCAAGATATGAGAGATACAAAATGAAAAGGATGGAAGCAAAATTCAATGTGAGGGAGGGCGAAAGGAAAGCATGTGTAAGGTGAAGGTGTTTGATGTAGAGCTTTGAAAAGAATAAAAAGATGTTTCAGAAGGAAGTGAAAAGAGTGAGAGGAAACTATTCAAGTAGAGAGAAGGTAGAAGTACAGGTGGACAGATGCTAATGCATGTGAAGTTGGTGAAGGAAAAAATTAAGAGTATTTCAGGGAATTGAATGTAGAGGAGGATAAGGAGATTTTTATTGTGACATTGAAAGATGCCAGGAGAGTGACAAGGTTGAAAAGAAGAGATACAAAGAATGAAAGAGATGGAACCTGGAAAGGCACCTGGGATGGATGGTTTTCATGTGGAGTGTTTGGTGAAGGGAAAAGTAGTTATAGTGAAGTGCCTGGTGAAATTGTTCACTGTGTGCCTAATAGACATTAATATACCAATGGATTGGAGGAGCATATGTATAGTTCCATAGAAGAGAAAAGGAGACAAATATGAATATAATTCTAGAGGCATCAGTCTGTCAAGTGTAGTTGGTAAGGTGTATGGGTGGGTATTGAGAAGATAGTAATAAGAATTGTTGCTTTTTATTTCTCTGGCTGGAAACCCACAACATCCTAGTGGTCACCAATAGTTCTTGGACCTTCCCTTAGATCTTTCTGGAAGAAATTTTGGACTTTTGTCTGTGTTGCATTGGTGTGAGGCTGTTTCTGTATCACCAGCTAAAAACTGTAGGTGGAATGGAGCAATTGCCACATGTCAGCTGTCCATGTGGGAGAAGGTATAATACAAATGAAGTTGATAGATATCTCTTTTCTGGTACAGAGATTGAGTGTCAACCACTCAAGGGTATACCCACTGATGGGGTTGTTGGATTTTGAAAATGGGCAGATGACCTTGGGCCCTCCCAAGCATGAGACAAATTGCCACAAATCCAAGAATGAGACATAACCCCACAAATCAAAGCCCAAGACATAAACGCCACAATCCCCAGCACAGGACATTTGTCACAACACGAGGTTGGATGCTTTCCCAAGCACGTGACATTACATCATTGCCTGAGTTACCAGGTAACCTCTCCCAGGTGACTGGTGACCTCCCCAATGAAGAGCATGTATGAAAATTTAGGCATATAAAGTAAAATGATTAAATATAACACTGGAATAATTCTTATCCTGACCAGATAGAATATTCCTAAGAGTTACTGAAGAAAGGTCTTGAACCCAAAATTGCGATGTAGCAAACATTGGAGTCATAAACCTCCTTTCAAAGGAACATAAGTCCATGGTAAGACGTATGGAAAATACATTTAAGAAAATGATAAATGCACAATTAGCCATCACTTTCAATGAAGTATATATATATATATATATATCAAAGGCTTTTTCTCTTACATGGGAGGTAGCCAAAAGAAAAAGGCATAGAAACCACTCCCATCCATTCCATCCCCTACATGTTCCATTCTCCTCCACCCTCATCCTGCCCTCTTATCTTGGCACCTCCAGGACAACAGGTCATCCCTGCATCTTGTCCATTGCCCTGGGTCAGAAGCAGTGTCGCAAGACACAGCACATCCACAGCAAGGTTGCTTCATTAATTCAGTGACCCCCCTTTTCCATCCCCTCATGCAGAATATATATATATATGTGGGATATGTTATGTTGCCCTGGCTGTTCAATCTTTACATGGATGGGGTGGTGCGAGAGGTGAATGTAAGGGTAGTGGGTCAGGGGTTGGAGATGATTAAAGAAAATGGAGAAAAGTGGGAGGTGAGCCAGTTGTTGTTTGCTGACGACACTGCACTTGTAGCAGGATCAGAGGAGGAATTGAGGAAGTTAGTGACAGAGTTTGAGAAGGTGTGTGAAAGAAGGAAGCTGAAGATAAATGTGGGTAAAAGTAAGGTGATGAGATGTATAAGGGGAGAGAGTGACAGCAGGCTGGAAGTGAGCAGGGTGATAGTTTTAGATACTTGGGTGCAAATGTGGCAGGAAAGGGAGTGGGGGTGGAGGTAGAATGTAGATTGAGAGAAGCGAGTAAATGCCTTGGTGGACTGAAAAGTGTAATGAGAAATAGACATCAGGGAATTGATGCTAAGAGGAAGTTGTATGAAGGAGTGATTGTGCCAACAACATTGTACGGGGCAGAAACGTGGAACATGAGAGAGGAAGAGAGAAGGAGTTTAAATGTTTTTGAGATGAAATGTCTGAGAAGTATGATAGGGGTTACTAGGCTGGATAGAGTGAGAAATGAGGAGGTGAGGAGGAGAACAGGGGTGGAAAGGGAACTGGGAGATAGGGTTGATGAAAGAGTATTAGGATGGTTTGGACACATGGAAAGAATGAGTGAAGAAAGATTAGTAAAAGAAGTGTGGAAGGAGTGAATATGAGGGGGCGTCCTAGGATGAGATGGATGGGGTGAAAGGGGCATTACAAAAGAGAGGAATGTCTGTGGAGGAAGGACGGGAGAGGACAGAAGATAGGGGTGAATGGAGAGGGGTTGTGTATAGATGATGCTGTGATGCAAGAGGGGGAGTGGGTGGGGGATGGGGGGTGAGGAAGTATGTATGAGAAAAAAAATTGACACAGCCCAAAGGGATTTCTCCCCATCTTCTCCTTTTCTACATGAGGGGATGGAGAGGGAGGGGTTGCCGAATTTATGAAGCTGCCTTGCTGTGGATGTGCTGAGTCTTGCGGCACTGCTTCTGCCCCAGGGCAGTGGACAGGATGCAGGGATGACCCGTCATCCAGGAGGTGCCAAGATAAGAGGGAGGGAGGGGAGTGGAATATGTAGGAAATGGAATGGCTGGGAGTGGTTTCTATGCCTTTTTCTTTTTGGCTACCCCCGTGTAGGGGGAAAAAGCCTTTGGTATATGTATGTATGTATATATATACAGGGGGTCACCGCAATTCGACAGGGATGGGGTAGTCTATCATCGGTCGAACCTGGGTTTTGTTGAATCATGATGCAGTTTTTCCCATAGGATACATTGTAATTAGGGGGGATAGGGACCGACCTTCAGACCCAGACCCCCCCAAAAATATCACTATGACCTAGAAAACACTAACTTAGACTAAATCAGTAATATTAAAGGCTTCATTTATATCTAATTTTGTTTATTAAACACATTAAGCTGCTGTACAGTACATTTTTAGAAATAAAAACACTTGCAATAAAATCGCTGGAACCAGCCCCTGCTCGCTGTGAATGTTTCTAGTGTCCTGCTGGTGGTGGATGTTGTGGCTTGCAAGTCCTCCCACAGTGACAAGGGACGCTCCTGCACGAGCCCCATGCTGATCAGCATCTTGCGTTGTGTCCTGTCCTCTATCCACTTGATCAACATGTCCTCTATCGTGTTGAGACGGGAGTCCCTTGAGCCACGGAGAACAAGGGAAGTCATGGAAGATGTTGATGCAGCGGCCTGGCGGTACTTGTCCCTGTTCTTCCAAATCGTTGATACTGATGATCTCGGGACACCCATTTCCGCTGCAATGGCAGAATGAGCCATACCTGCCTCACACTTTCTTATAAGCTCAAGCTTATCTTTGAAAGACAGGAAAGTGTGTTTCTTAGGGGTGGGGCCGGAGGTGGATTTGCGCGGCATGGTGGAGGTGGAACAGCGGAGCGTGGCTTGCCTCGACGATGACTGGGGCAAGAGTGAGACAGAGTGGTGCATCAGGAGTGGCGGCAAATTCGACCGGGTGGGTGGCACGCGAGATTTGAATGTCAAATTGTCGAGTCGGGCTGTCGAACCTTGAGGGTTGGGTATAAATTAGCTACTGTTGAATTTGCAATAATTTGAATTGTGAACGGTTGAACTGCGGTGACCCCCTGTATATATATATATATATATATATATATATATATATATATATATATATATATAAAACCCACCCCTCACCCTTGAAGCAGTTCAAACAACTTGAGGGAAAATCCCATTGCCAAAGCTTCAATACAAGCCGTTCTCCAAAACAGTTTTCAAACCCACAACTCCAGAAGAGAGCAAGAAAACACTAATAAACTTCTAAGCTGAGGGTGCATAATAACTGAAACAATATGTCTGGGACCAAAAGATTGTACAGTGGAGTTCCCCAAGAAGCAGTACTTTTACCTGCACTATTCAACCTCGTCATAAGTGATCTTCTCACACCAAATTTAGAGTATAACTCCAAACCACTCCCCTATTCAAATGACTTAATAACAACAACTCATCAGAGCAAATACAGAATATCAATCCATCCAGACCAAAGCTAGAACTAAGGCTAAGACAAAATAGAACATTAGGTGAAAGAATGAACATGAATGAAGGAGAATGTAGTGCTAAAATGGTGTTGTATCAGTGGCAGATCCAAGATAAAAATTTGGTGGGGGCCTAGCCTGAATTTTGTGAATATAGATGATCCTTTTAAGCATGTGCTCTGTAGCACAAGTGTGGGATAATCTAATAGAGGTGTTCAAGTGGATCAAAGGCTTTAACAAAGGTGATGCAAACAAGGTCATCATATTAAGACAACAGGACAGGACTCGCAGTAATGGATTTAAATTGGACAAATTTAGATTTAAGAAGGAAATAGGAAAGAATTGTTTTACTAATAGGATAGACATAGCAACCATGTAGTGAGTGCTGACACTATCAGTTATTTTAAGAAATGGTGAGAACTTTATGGATGGGGATGACAGGTGGTAAGACATGGAACTACCTAGTGTAGGCCTTATGGTCTCTTGTGGTCTTCTTCATTTTGTTCCTATGGTGATATAGTTTCTTCAAAATATTGGACAAAAGTAATACTTATTCTTACATTTTTAAAGATTTACCTTCAATAATGTGTTGAATATCCTTCAATTATTTTCACTAAAGTTTTTTTTTAAGAAAATAAGAGAGGAGTTTGAATGTGTTTGAGATGAAATGCCTGGGAAGTATGGTAGAATTATTAGGCCGGATAGAGTGAGAAATGAGGAGGAGATTGAGGGCGGAAAGGGAGTAGGGAGATAGGGTTGATGAAAGAGTATTGGGATAGTTTGGACACATGGAAAGAGTGAGTGAAGAAAGATTAGTAAAAGAAATGTGGAAGGAGTGAACATGAGGGGGCAACCAAGGATGAAATGGATAGGTGGGATAAAAGGGGCATTGGGAAAGAATGGAATGTCTGTTGAGGAAAAGAGAAGACAGAAGATAAGGGTTAGTGGAGAGGGGATGGGGGGAGGGATATTTTGATGCAGCCCTCTGCAATGAGGTAAGGAAAGAGAACAAATGGGGTGGGGGGTTCAGTCACCCCCCCCCCCCTCCCAGACCACCATTGTGCAGTACAGAGGGAGTGGGAGGGAACAGAATGAAGATGTAATGTGGTAGTAGAAAAGAGGCATGTGCATGAGGAATGGTTGGAAAGAAGAAATTAAGCATTTAACCTCTTCACTACGGGGCACATCGCACGTCTGGCAGCATTAGCTGCCGGACATGTGATGTTACGTCATAATAATCGCATTATAGAAAATAAAGTCAGTGCTCAATCGTTCGTTCTCTTTCACCCGTGTATTTTGATAACCATAGAAAACTGATGAAGCCAGTTTAGAGAGAATGAAAATTACGTAGGTACGACTACAATAAATATAATCAAGATGGGGACGTCGGCAACATCGAGTACCCACTTGCTCCTCATGGTGCCTACGTAGGTGTCACCGTATGGAAGTGGTTAAGATGAAGAGGTTAAAGGGTGGTGGTGAACTGCGAGGTAAAGTAGGCTAAGAGAAGAGTGGATGTGAAGTGGGGTAGGTGCTTCTTAAAGAATTCTGAGAACAATTAGATGTTTTGGAAGAAAGTAGAAAAGAGTTATATTTGGAGATAAGTCAGGTAGAAATGAGGATAAAGAGAGCAAATGAATAGTAGTTGTTTTTATTCCCAACACCATCCGGGTGAGCAGTCCTGTCTCCCTAGAACAGGTTTTTCCCATAAATAGAATTTTAGGGTTCTTTTCCAATGGATTTGGCCAAGAAAAGAGGGAGGGAGGGTGGTGTTGGGAGTGGAGTATGTGGGGGTGAAATGGGTGGAAGTGGAATTATTCCTTTTGACTTTGGCTACCTCCTTTATAAGCCATTCATATATGTATGCATAATAAGTTCCAAAGGATGATGACAATGAGTATGGAATATTGATTTTATTTTTGCAATGAAGTTGAAGAATTCAATACCACACACCTAATGTAAACATAACAGAATTTGGAACTTTGTCTTGACAGATGAAGAGTACACCAGAAATACAGTCCTTGAGCCGAGCTGATGTTGCCCAGGCGAATGCCATGGCTCGGCAGCTCCATGTCTACAAACCTGGGATAGACTTTGTCCCAGGGGCACGTCTAGAGGTTCTGGATGCACGGGATCAGAAATGGTAAGATATCTTGTGATTTTATAATTCATTGGGAGCTCTTGGTTGAGGGTGAGGGAATGTAGGAGGTGAGGCTGTTGTTTGCAGATGACACTGCACTTATGGCTGATTGAGTAGAAACTGAAGTTGGTGACTAAATTATTAGGGTGTGTGAGAGGAGAAAGTGAGAGTAAATGTGGGAAAAAGTAATGTGATTAGATATACAAGAAAGGATGATATAAGAATAATCAAATTTATCCTGAACACCCTGTGTGTGTATTTACCTAGTTGTATTTTACGGGAAGGGGAGCTATGATCGTGGTGTCCAGTCTTCATATCTCATTTGATCTAAACTATTTTTAAATTCATGTATTGTTTTTGCACACACCACTTTCTCATCTAACTTGTTCCAAATGTCTATTACTCTGTGAGGAAAGCTGTTCTTTTTCATATCTCTTCTATAGCTGTCTTTCTTGATTTTCTTTCCGTGTCCTCTTGTATTTCTATCATCCCATTTTATTAAATCCTCTCTATCAATAATTTCTATGCCTTTCATGATTCTGTAAATAGTTATCAAATCTCCTCTCTCTCTCTTCTTTGCTCTAGTGTCTGTAGCTCAAGTTTTGCTAGTCTCTCTTCATATGATAGTTTTGAGAGTGTTGGTGCCAATTTTGTAATTGCTCTTTGTATTCTTTCAAGTTTTGTTATACATTTTTTTGTACTTGGTGCCAAATCGTTGCTGCATGTTCCAATCTTGGTCTTATCAAAGTGATTAGTATTTTCTTCACCATTTCTTCATCCAAGTATGTAAATGACACTTTGATTGTTCTTATTAAATTATAAGTTTCTCCAAAAATCTTATTTATATGTTTCTCAGGTGACATATTATTCATAATAATGACTCCCAGGTCCTTCTTATTTTCAACTTTTTTAATTCCTTCTTCACCCAATTCATATGATCCTATTATTCTTTTTTTGCTCTTTCCAAATTCCATTATACTACACTTTTTTGTATTGAACTCCATCTCCCACTTCCTACTCCATTCCCATACTTTATTGTGATCACTCTGTAGTGACTCGCAATCTTCTTCCGTGTTTACTTTTTTTAATAGTTTTGCATGATCTGCAAAGAAGCTCATATAACTTTCAATTTCTTCATCCATATCATTAATATATATAGCAAACATTATTGGGGCCAGAACCGTTTCTTGTGGAACACCACTTGTTACTTCATCCCAATTTGAGTGTTTGTCTCTTATCGCTACTCTCATTTTTCTTTCTTGCAAAAAGTCTTCCATCCATTTAAGCAGTTTGCCCTGTATTCCTCTTTCAGTTTCTAATTTCTTAAGCAACTTCTTATGTGGTACTTTGTCAAAAGCTTTTTTTTAGGTCTAGAAATGCACAATCAGCCCATCCATCTCATTCTTGTATTATATCTATTAGCCTTGAATAGAAACATATTAAATTGGTGACGCATGATCGTCCTTGTCTGAATCCAAATTCCCTTGGATTTAGCACGTTTTTTCCCAAATACTTTACCCATCTACTTTTGACAATTCTTTCACAAATTTTTGCTATTGTACTTGGTAGGGTCTTCTTTATTTCCCCCTTTATATATAGGTACTATATTTTTTTTTTTTTCCAATCTTCTGGAACTTTTCCTTCTTTCAAGGAACTGTTTATTATGCTATGTATTTTGTCTTCCAGTTCATTCCTGCATTCTTTCAAAATCCAGTTTGCTATTTCATCTGGTCCATGCGATTTTCTGACATCAAGATTACTCAAGTGTTTCATTATTTCATTCTTTGTTACTTCTATTTCTTTCATAGGGGGGACTTTCTCTTCCCATTCAATCTCTCCAGGTTGTATGTTCTCCCTTGTAAACACTGATTTAAAATGCTTGTTCATAATTTCTGCCATTTCTATTTCCTCTGTGTATTCAACTCCTTGTCTTAATTTCTCTAAATCTTGTTTGTTTTTCAGTTTGTTGTTTACAAATCTGTAGAATAGTTTTGGTTGATCTTTACATTTTTCAATGACATCTTTTTCATATTTTCTCTTTTTCTCTCTGCACACTTGTACATATTCATTTCTATAACAAGTATATATTTTCCATTTTTCAGGTCTTGTCTTTCTTCCATTTGGTCCAGGCATTATCTCTTTTGTCTTTTAACTCCCTACAACTTTTGTTGTACCAGCACTTTACATATTCTTTTTCTTGTTTTTGTCTTGGGACATATTTTTCCACTCCTTTTTTATAAATTTTTGTCAAAATATTCCATTTCTCTTCCACTGTTGTTTCTTCTTTGTATATTCTTTCCCAGTTTTCTTTTTGAAAGAATTCTCTTATTTTATATAAAAAAAAAAAAAAATTGTTCTTCCTTTTCTATATTGTTCATTTCTTTTCATGTATTTTTCCTCGTTTAGTTCCAGTTCAATCAATATGTGGTCACTTTTACTTATTGGTGTCTTATATTCAATCTTTTCCACTATTTTAGGTTCAGATGTGATTATTAGGGCTAGTCTCGATGGTTCTTCATTTCTATACCTAGTGTTCTCTTGTATCCATTGTGTCATTGTATGGTCAATAATCATCTCGAGTAGAACATTTCCCCATGAGTCGTCTCCACCCTTTATTGTCATCTCTTCCCAGCAGACTTCTTTGCAATTAAAGTCGCATATCATAACTATTCTTCCTCCATCTTCCATTATCTTATTTAATGTTATCCTTGTGTCTTCTAACATACTTTTATGTTCACTCTCTTCCCATGAGGCTGTTTTTGGAGGCACATAATTTATCACAAACTTTCTGCTCTTCTTATCTCTGTCTTCCACTTTGATCATAATCATCTCTACTGTATTCTTTCCATATGTGACACTCCTCACATTTATATCCTTCTTAGTCAGGAACATAACTCCACCCCCTTGTTTTGTCTCTCTGTTTCTAATCCAATAATTATATGCATCATGTCCTACACTATTGGGTGGTAGTGGACCTTTTAATTTTGTCTCTACAATTCCCATTATGTCCGGTTCTTTTTCCTTCAGATAATCATTCAGCTCATTCAATCCTGTTATTAATCCATCTATATTTGTGTAAGACACTCTTAATTTTCTGCTACTTCCATTGTATTTTCTGTTTCCTCTTTGTTTTTCTCCGGTATGGCCTATCTCCTCACTTTCATATTCACTACTCTCCAATAGAATTTCTCTTTTTCTGTCTCTGTTCTGTTCTCGTTTTTTTCTTTAGCTTCTTGTCTTTTTATTTTTTCCTCCTCTCTTTCCTCTCTATTCATTTCTCTTTTTATCCATACCTTTTTATATTGTTCACTGTTTGCTAATTTCCCTGTTTTTGCTGAGATATTCTCTGCTGTCATTTGTGATCTGAATTTAATATTAATCGGTCTGGTCTTATCTGTACTATATTTTCCAAGTTTATACATCTCTTCAATTTGTTTCATGATTTCAGGTTCATCTTCCTGAACTAATTCTAGTAAACTGCTTACTTTTTCTTTTTCCTCTTTGATTCTTGTGGTTCTATCTGGGTTGTGTTTCTCTTCCATTCCTAATATAATTATACATTTCTTTTTATCTGCTAAGTCTCTTACTATATTCTCCTTCTGTCTCATCACTTTAATAACTGAGTCTTTAGTTTGTTCTTTCATTTGCTGTTTTATTATGTCAGTAAATGCAACTTTACTGTTCTCTTGGATTTTTTTCCAACCCTGTGCTTCTTTTGCTATGGACTCTTTATTCTCTTTGTTCTTCTTTAATTCCTCATTCTCATATTTTACTTTTTTTAACTGTCTTTTTAATTCTTGTATTTCTTTAGTTAGGTTTTTGTTCACCTTCTCTAATTCCTCCAATTTGTCAACTCTGCGCAATCTCTGCCATTTTACTGAACCTACTCTCCCAATGTTCGGTCATTTTCTCAAGTTTTTCCTCTAGTCTTGCTAATCGGGGGAGGTTGGTATCCCCCCCCCCCTCATTAAATCCCTGGAAATTATTATCCTCACCTTCCATTGTGCTGCTCTTATCTATATTTCTAATCTTTACATTTTTGTTAGTCCCTTCATCGTCACTAAATTGATGTTTGTTTATATGGCGTCTGCCTGCCTGGACCAAGTCCTCTCCTTCCTCATTTCCTTCCATTTCCCTCAGTAATCCCTCCCCTTCTCCTTTTTCCTCACCTTCCCACTACACCACGAGCTTTCCCCTTCCCTGTAAATACAATAAGGTACTTCCTTGACATTGAGATCCATGAAAATTTCACTTTTTCTTCGGAACTCCAATCTTCGCCATCCATCCGACGAATGTGTGTGTGTGTGTATGTATTTACCTAGTTGCATGAAGGAAAGGTAGTTGAAATTACTATTAAACTTTTGGAATAATAGATTTAAAATGGTAGATTATAAGGTTATCATGCCATGGTTCTAATTCTTTGTACTTAGTGTGCTTATTTTTGTTTTTCAAGTTCATTTCTTTTGTCTTCATTCTATCACCGGAAGACAATAAGGATCAACTCAGTTGAATGGGTAAGCAAATATGTCTAATTATTATTATTATTATTATTATTATTATTATTATTATTATTATTATTATTATTATTATTATTATTATTATTATTATTTTTTTTTTTTTTTTTTTTTTTTTTTTTTTTTTTTTTTTTTTCCATTCTTTTTAGGTACCAGTGTAAAGTGGTCAAAGGATCAACTCAGTTGAATGGATAAGAAAATATGTGTATTTAACTTTTTTCGTTCTCTTTAGGTACCAGTGTAAAGTGGTTGAAGTGGACTGGGGTGAATTGGACATCATGGTTCACTATGAGCGATGGTCCAATCGGTTTGACGAATGGCTCAAAATGGACTCTGTTCGAATCAGGCCGCTTATTCGCTCCTCTGCAAGGTAAGTTTGAACAGCTTGAACATTGTGGACCAATAGTTGCCACTTGTATGTGATAGCCCTCTGGGATGAATATTGATTTTACATGTAAACCATCTTTAGTGTTATAGTATTCATAGGTTGTTGATTTTACATTTAAACATTTTTAGTGTTGTAGAATTCATAGGTTGTAAGTTCATTGATTTTTTTTTTTTTTTTTTTTTTTTTTTCCCATTATAAATGCTGCAGGAAGGATGGAAAGAAACCACACCAGTATAGAGTTGGTGACAGAGTAACTGCGCGATGGGTGGATGGCAAGAAGTACCAGGCAAAGATTTCAAAAGCTCTTCCAGATGGTAACTGAATATTAATCTTTATGAGATATAATAGAGTTGGAACAGATTTATTGCAAAATGTGTTTTGGTGTTACTTTTTTTTGTAGTATTTTACTCCAAGGGAGCAGACATGTGATCACAGTTGGCTCTATATTTTGTAATGTGAATCTAAATCCTTTGGAGTGTCATGTCATTGCCAAATAATAATGTTGGGTCCTTGCTCTACGAACGTACAGTGACTGTCAGGGAATGCCCGGTAATGCCCGCGCGCCTCCTTATGTAGGTGGCGCTGAGGGAAAACGTATTGTACCCACCCAACATCCCCCCTCCAAGATAATGTGTGCTAACAAGAACACATTGAGCTGACGAATGTCACGTACAGTAGGAAACGAAAGTGGCCAGGCATACAAAGTGGCCAGGCATACAAAGAAACAAAATAGAATACAGTTCGTCACAACTGTGAGTGCAACGGGACAGTGCCCGTTATACATTACAATGGGCGTGCACTACATTAAATATAGTCATTTAGCCACCCTGGGCGCTTCGTTTGTCTTCTCAGGCGTTGCTGGGGTGGAGAAGGAGTTGATGGGGGCTCGGTTGTTAAGGTCACCTCGTTCCGTGCCTCTGGTAGTGCTCGCGCGGAAGTAGGCCTAAGGTGTTTCCTGTTCCTGAGGCTAATGCGGCCACTCCCGTCGAGTCTGATGGTGTATTGCCTGTGAGGGAGCGCCTCCACTACCATGCCCGTGCGATCCCACACATTGGATGCCTGGTTCTGAACCCTCACGCGGGTACCGGGGGCCAGGGGTTGAAGGTGTCTGGGCGTGCTGTTGGCCATCAGGGTGTTACCAGCCTCCCCCATCTGCACCTCTCTCTGGCGAAGCGTTCCGCCCCAGTGCCTGTCCACCCTAAGGTGCCAACGGGCCGTGGGCACCCCGTCACGCAGCTGTCTGCCGGTGGCAAGTTGGGCGGGGGACTTGTTTATTGTTCACAGTGGAGTGTTGAGGTACTGGAGCAAAGCGAGGGAGGCTTTATCGGTGTCCAATGTCCCACCGCCGCCCGTGTTGGTTTTTATGATTCTCTTGGCTGAACATGTCGACAGGAATTCGTAAGTGTGCCAGAAAGCCTCCTCGATGCTGCTGTCGTAGAGGAGGGTGTCGTCGACACACTTGTATTTTCTCGTAATGCCCTGAATGGCATCGTCAAAACGCTTGGTGTACGCGTCGCCGGCGGAGCAGTGGCCCATGGGAGTACGGCAGTACCTGAACCTTCCCCATGGGGTGATGAAGGTGGTGAGACGGCGGCTTTCCTTGTCCAGTTGGGGGGGGTGGTACCCCCAATAGGCGTCTGCTACTGTCTTGAAGGAGTGCTTGGGGACTCCAGAGACCATGTCAAAGGGGGCGGGGGTGTGGTGCGTCTCCCTTCGGCACGCGGCGTTGAGGCGCTGATAGTCCACAGTGCGCCGAGGTTGGCCAGACTTCTTGGGTACCACCACCATGCGGGCGCACCACTCCGTGGGCTCCCCTGCCGGGACGGGCTCGATGACGCCCCGCTTGATGTCTTCTTCTAGCTGGGCCTTCACTTCGTCCTCCCAGTGCCTCGGCACCGACGCCGGTCTGTGGCAGGCGTGGGGGACAGGAACAGCGACTTGGCAGAGGGTATGATGTATACGTCTTGCTCTGCTGCAAGGCCGCCTAAGGATATGGTGCACCGGCACGATCCGAGGCATTGTAGTGGCAGGTCTGCCACGTCCCGCAAGGCCGCCTGCCCCCGCAGCTGCGCGGGTCTAATGCGGAGCCTGGACAGCAGAGCCTCCCCGGCGACGCACACCTGGGCGCCGGTGTCTGCGATGGCCGCGGTGCGGTGCCTGGCTCCCCCTCCATGTGTAACTGTTACCTCCACGGTGGGTTGGCGGGTTACATGTGTGCCTGCTATTGTCACGGAGCCTGAGATGACGTTGGCAGGCGTGGTGTTGTTGGGGCGCTTCGAGCTCCTGCAGCACCTCTTGAAGTGGCCCCGTTTCTTGCATCCGATGCAGTAAGTTTCCCTGGCCGGGCAAGAATCCTTGTCCAGGGCGTGTGTGGTACCGCAGTTCCAGCAGGTACGCGAGGGCTGCGCCTTGCCATCCGTGGTGGCCGCAACGTCAGGCGGGCAGCTCTCGTTTTCGATGACCTGTGCGGTGCCAGCCGTACGACCGGGTTCCCGCCATGGGCTCTCGTCCATGGCGTGCCGGCGAGCCGCCTCGTACGCGGAACACATGGCCCTAAGGGCGTCAACGCTGTCTGTAGAATTGCACACTTGGTACACCTGCTGTTTTAACACCGTGTCACGCAGTCCTACCGTAAGCTTTTTCAGGAGCAGGTACTCTGAGAGGTTGCAATTGCACTGGGGACACTGAAACGCACAGTCGTTAGCTTTCTGAGCACCCCTTATGAAATAGTCACTGACGCACTCGTCCTGCCCCTGGGCAATATTAAAGAACTCGGCCCACTGTACCGCTTTGTTCGAGGAGCGGAGCACTAACTTACCTATGGCATCTAACGACTCCTGTTGTGTTAGGGCGTCCCACTCGGCGAGGGTGAACCTGGCGTCTATCGCGCGCTGCAGTAATGGAGTACAGAGGAGCCTGATGTGGTGGACCGCATCCTGTTGTGGCCATTTACATAGAAGGAGCCAGCATTCCATTGACCGTCTCCAAGACCTGAAGGCTGCCGGCATCATTTCCAGGTCACATTTCTCAGGAGTAGCCGAGGGGGGTACCCGAGATGTGGGTAATGTGTTGCTGTGGGCACCAAGGGCCGTCATGTTGGCCTGCTGCTGTTCGGTGATGGTCCAAGGCGTCGAGCGTGGTGACCGGCGAGGTGGGGGCATCTTGAGCAATCGTAGGTACTTGAGAACTCACTGCGCCATGTTGGGTCCTTGCTCTACGAACGTACAGTGACTGTCAGGGAATGCCCGGTAATGCCCGCGCGCCTCCTTATATAGGTGGCGCTGAGGGAAAACGTATTGTA
>NC_134792.1:57191039-57233539 GCF_046742065.1 Oratosquilla oratoria | reverse complement strand
GTGGTGTACGACGTATACAAGGGTCACATGCTGGTAAATGGGACATACATCTCATCAGGTAAGTAATAATCAGTTATTTTATTAGTAATTATTCTTTTTTTATGTGTTGTATATATAGCCACATGTGTAACATAATGTTGCATAGCACTGTAATGTGTAATTATGTTATATATCTTCGTAAATGTCTGAGGTTGCTGTAATGGATGTTGATAGTTAAGGGTTAACCCGACAAAGCTGTTTATTTATTTATTTTTTTATTATTGTAGTACCACATAATGCATTTTTTCCACCTTGCAGTCCTGAAGGGAAAAAGATCCGAACAAAACTAGAGTTGGCAAGATGCTTAGATGAAATTGGGTCAGATATAGACATGGACAAGTTTGATTTCTCCGCAAAGCCAATGAGAGGTAAATGGGTCTTGTCAATTCATAATTTGGAAGATTGAATTTTTTTGTAGATTTTGTATTTATTAAGATAAATATTTGTTAATTGTAATCTCTAATTTTTCAGAATTATATGAAGCCCAGCTTGCAGAAAAAGAAGCCAAGGATAGTACAGTCACAGCAAAAGAGGTACTACTACAAATACCATTAGTATAATATTTATGTGTCAAGTTTCAGTTTTTTCTTTAATTGGAATCAACATAGTAATATTCTTTGACGGTACTTTTAAGAGACTCTCCTCTCGTGCCCTTTCCACTCCCTCCCCCTTCCCCCTCCAACTCCTTCTCACCCTCACCCTTCCCCTCACCCTTCCCCTCCCCTGTCACATTCCTCTCTCCTGTTCTTTCTCCTCATGTTTCGAACTTCCCCATCCTCTTTCTCTCGCCTTTCCTCACTCCCTTCACCTCATCTTCCCTCTCCCATCACTTCTCCCCTCCCCTGTACCTTCCACTCTCCCTTCCATTCTCCCTACCCTTCTCTCTTCCCCTCTCTTCCCCTCTCCTCTCTTCCCCTCTCCTCTCCTCTCTTCCCCTCTCCTCTCCTCTCTTCCCCTCTCCCTACCCTTCTCCCCTCTTTTTCCCTTCTTTTTCCCTTCTTTTTTCCCTTCTCTCTTCCCTTCTCCCTTCCCATCTCAATTTCCCACTTCCATCTCCTCTGTATTCCCCTCTCCCTTCTCTTTCCCCTCCCTTTTCTCTCACCTTCCCCCTTCCTCTCCCCTTTCCCCTCCCACCCTTCCTCTTCTCTTCCCGTTTCCCCCGGTTCCTCTTCCCTCCCCCATCCTATTCCTTATCCGATCCAACATCCACTCCCAGCCCCTCCCCCATCCCCACCCTTTTCCCTTTTCTATCTCTACGTCTCTCTCAGTCTCTTTCCTTCTCTTCCTCTTTCTCTTCATCTCTTTCTCTTCCTTTGTCTTTCCTTCTCCCTTTCTCTTTCCCTCTCCCTCCCTCTTTCCCTCTCCCTCCCTCTTTCCCTCTCACTCCCTCTCTCCTTCTCTGCATTTCCCTCTTTTTTCCCCCTCTCCTTTTTTTTCCCTCTCCCTCTTTCCCCCCGCTCTCTCTCTCTCTCTTCCTCTTTCCCCCACTCTCTCTCTCTCTCCTACCTCTATCTCTCTCCCCCTCTCTCTCTCTCTCCCTCTCTCTCTCTCCTACCTCTATCTCTCTCTCTTTCTCTCCCCCTCCTCTCTCTTTCTCTCCCCCTCCTCTCTCTCTCTTTCTCTCCCCCTCCTCTTTCTCTCTTTCTCTCCCCCTCCTCTCTCTCTTTCTCTCCCCATCTCTCTCCCTCCCTCCCTCCCCTCCTCTCTCTCTCCCCTCCTCTCTCTCTCCCCCTCCTCTCTCTCTCCCCCTCCTCTCTCTCTCCCCCTCCTCTCTCTCTCTCTCTCCCCCTCCTCTCTCTTTCTCTCTCTCTCTCCCCCTCCTCTCTCTCTCTCTCTCTCTCTCTCTCTCTCTCTCTCTCTCTCTCTCTCTCTCTCTCTCTCTCTCTCTCTCTCTCTCTCTCTCTCTCTCTCCCCTCCCTCTCTCTCCCCTCCCTCTCTCTCCCTCTCTCTCTCTCCCCCTCTCTCTCTCCTCTCTCTTTCTCTTTGTCTCTCTCTTTTCTTTTTTCTTTCTCTTTCTCTTTCTCTTACAGAGTATATTATACTTTACTCTTTCAACAGCCTCCTAAGGAAGAACCAGCTAAATCAAAGGATGAAGAACCACCCTTGGTTGATAAAAAGGAAGAAGAGCCTACAGTAACTCAACCAAGTACAAGTACAAGTACAACTGCAACAAGTATATCTACTTCAACAGCCCAAATAATAGGTAATTTACAAAACATATTTTTCCATATTGTAAGGTATTGATGCAGCCCAAAAGGATTTCTCCGTCTTCTATTATACAGTCAAGAGTTTTTGTGAGAGTAGTAGAACATGTGTTAGAATTAGAAATAGAGTGAGTGGTTTGAGATAAAGGAAGGACTTAGCCAGTGATGTGTCGTGTCGCCACGGCTGTTCAATATGTACATGGGTGGGGTGGTGCAAGGGGTAAATGCAAGGATAATGGGCAGGGGATTGGATATGGTTAAAGAAAATGGAGAAAAGGTGGAGGTAAAACAGTTGTTTGCTGATGACACTGCACAATTGGCAGGATCAGAGGGGAGATCAAGAAAGTTAGTGATGGAGTTTGGGAAGGTGTGTAAGAGGGGAAAGTTGAAGATGAATGTGAGTAAAAGTAAGATGATGAGATGTACAAGGGAGAGAATGGTAGCAATTTGGAAGTATTAAAGGAGAGAGGCTGGAGGAAGTGGATAGTTTTAGATACTTGGCATTACATGTGGCCAGAAGGGCAGGAGTGGAGGTGGAGGTAGAATGTAGATTGAGAGAAGCAAGTAAATGCCTTGGGGTATTAAAAAGTGTAATGAGAAATAGACATTTGGGAATGGATACTAGGAGGAGATTGTATGAAGGAGTGATTGTGCCAACAGCACTGTATGGGGCAGAAACATGGAACATAAGAGAGGAGTTTAAATGTGTTTGAGATGAGGTACCTGAAATGTATGATAGGGATTACTAGGCTGTAAGCGTGAGAAATGAGGAGGTGAGGAGGAGAATGGGGGTGGAAAGGGAGTTGGGAGATAGGGTTGATGAAAGAGTATTAGGATGGTTTGGACACATGGAAAGAATGAGTGAAGAAAGACTAGTAAAAGAGGTGTGGAAGGCAGAAGTGGAAGGAATGAACATAAGGAGATGACCAAGGATAAGATGAATTGATAGGGTAAAAGGGGCATTGGGAAAGAGTGGAATGTCTGTTGAGGAAGGATGAGAGAAGACAGAAGATAGGGGTGAATGGAGAATAGTTGTGTGTGGATGATGCTGTGATGCATGAGAGGGAGTGGGTGGAGGATGGGGGTTGTGAGGGAGTACATACATATACATACATATACCAAGGCTTTTTCCCCCTTCCAAGGGGGGTAGCCAAAAAGAAAAAGGGAGTATGTGTGAAAAATAACTTAATGCAGCCTGAAGGGATTTCTCCTCGTCTTCTCTTTTTCTGCCTTGCTGTGGTTGTACTGTATCTTGAGACGCTGCTTCTGACCCAGGGGAGTGGAAAAGATGCAGGGATGACCCATTATCCAAAAGGAGCCAAGATAAGAGGGAGTGAGGGAGGGGTGGTAAATGGGAGTGGATTTTAAGCCTTTGTTTTTTGGCTACCTTTCTTGTAAAGGGCAAAAAGTCTTTGGTGTATGTATCTGTATATGAATGTATGTATTATTTCTCTAGTTTTGGGTCAAAGGTGTAATTATCAAGCAAGGAGGAGAGATTACAAAAAATAGGTATGAATGGAGAATGGTTGTAAATGGATGAAGAAATTATATAGACCAAAGGGATTTTTTCTAGTCTGTTCATATGTTTCTAGAAATGTTGGGGAAGGGATAGGATTAGCCATGTAATGAAGCAGTAAGGGTAGATCAGCTTCAAGTATCAGCCACTTCTGCGGAGGTGCTGTGTTTTGTTGGACTTCTACTTGAGCAGTGTAGTAATGGATAAGGATGATGCGTCATCCATGAAGAGCTAAAATGGGGCAGACAATAAATTGGTCTTTGGATGGGTTTAGGGTCAGTGCATGTTTTGACTTGTCCACTCTCCTTATAAACTGGAAAAGTCCCTTTTTTGTGTGCATGTATATATCTATTGGTTTACAAACATGAAAGTGATCAGGGAATAAAGTCATTTCACTTTATAGTAATTTAAAAGTTGTATAATTTGCAACAATTTCTTTGACAGGTTCATTACTGAGTGTAGCTTCAAACCTGGTACCTTCATCTTCTCCTGTATCTATTTCGGGGCGCCAGAAGCAGTTAGTGAAAAAAGAACAAATATGTAAGTATGCTAGTGATATTAAGTTTTGGATAGATAAAGGAGAAATTGAAAGATAATTTTAAGTATGACAGAACATGAAAGTCTTGTTTTGGTTTGGTTTTGCGAGTACAGACTTCTGAAGAAACATAGTGATGTCATTGTCAGTAGTGAAGCCTTGTTACATTCAAAACTATGTGACTATCAACATATCTAGTCTTTGTCAGATTCAGCTATTCATTTAATCACTTTCTTCACACTCTTAGTGAATGTAAAAAGTATCTATAGACATTCCAGGGTAGTTCTTGCTATTCTATGGAATATTGCCCCAATTGGGTTGATATCTAAGGGAATTCGAAGTATAGAACTTCAAAAACTCATCTGGAGTGCTTGTTTTGTGATTTGTATGTGTATAATGTTTTATTATAGATGTGGAGTGCTAGGGCCATGTTATTTCTAGCATTTGAGTAGTATGTTGCTGGAGGTTGTTCTTTATCACATTTAGGAGGCTTGGTTTGTGCATTATGGTGTCTATCATCCATTGTCTTATGCTGCTCCATATGAACAATTCTGGTTTTTGAGTGTATTGTTTACATGAAGTCTTTGTTCTCTTTATTGTTGGGTACTGTGTTGTGGATACGTAGGTAAGTGAAGTTCTTATGAATTATTTTTACACACTGATGACTTTGAGGGGAAGCAGACATCCTGTTTTGTTTCAGCTATAGCAGTAGCCTATCGAGTTAAATTTATATGTTTTTGGCTGCTGTTTTGTACATACATATACCAAAGGCTTTTTCCCCTTACACTGGGGGTAGCCAAAAAGAAAAAGGCATAGAAACCACTCCCACCCATTCCATTTCCTATATATTCCACTCCCCTCCACTGTTTTGCTGTTTTGTAGTTGGGCGAATGTTAAGTCATCTGCATAGGCAAGTGCTTCTTTGGGTTGGGTGTGGGAAGGTCACTTGTGACGTTGAATTGAGAAAGTGATCCACTGGAGATGGGTGGGGGTGGGGGTGGGGTGGGGTGGGGGGTGTCTTGGCCTGCTACCTCCCTTTTAAGGTGAAGGAAAGCCTCTCAGTGTATAAATAGCTAGTTCCACTGGGGACACTCCTCTGGTCTCTAAGAGATAGTTATTCTTTGATGCTCTGCACTCTCTGATGGCTAGGGGATTTGTTATCCATTTGTTGTGTATATCAGCTTCTATGACCATTGTTGACAGGATGTGTCTGGGGTCTGTGCCAAAAGCTTTATTTGTATTGTGTCAAAACCATGTTCTATGCCTGGTACCATCATCATTGTTCTATCAGGTGGCATTTTTTCATTGAAGCCTTCTTATATTTGTTAGATTAGATTTATGACCATTGTATTGTTGGAATGGCTCTCTTTTAATCCATGATGAATTGGAGAGGTGGGTATGTGTGTTTTGATTTGTAAGATCTAACTTTACATCAGTTTAGATATGATACAGAGAAGAGAGATAAGCCTGTAGGGTGCTGTGTCATTAGTGGTTTGTGTGTTCAGGATGGGGATTAAGTTGACTTTCCCAGATTTTTGGGTTACCATATTTTGACTAGTAGTGGTTGAAAATGTCAGACAGGGCATCCATCTATAAATGCCTAGGTACACACATGACCTAAGCCTTGTGAATACATGGCCCATGGTTTGAATCCTATTTGGGTTGATCATTTATTCAAACTATCAAAATGAGTTTGAAGACTTGTCAGGTGACATTCCTGGATTTGATAAAATAGAATACACACATTCTTGGCAGCTCATAATGAAATTGAAGAGGGAATATGACTCCTTTAAAGATCTGTAGCAGCTGAATGGTATCAACATGGCCTCTTGAACACACAACCCAAAGTTCAAATTCCAGTAGGATTGGTCATTAACTCAAACTGTTAAAACAACTTGTCACATTATATCCCTGGAAATTGTAAAGTAGAATACACACTTGTTTGGCAGTTCAAGATGATGTTGGGGAAAGACTCTGACTCCTTTTATCATTGGTAATGGTTGAGTTGTACCAACATGACCTTGTGAATATACTGCCTGTGATTCAAATCTGAGTAGGGTTGTTCATTTATTCATACTTTCAAAATGAGTCCAAATACACACACTTAAGTACATATGAAAAGGTCCTTTCTCTCTTATAAGGGGATCACTGAGTCAAAGCATATACCCACCTTTCATCCATCTAAAACCCATTTACTCTCCCAAATATCTTTTGGATGAAGAGTCATCCGTATCTCCCACCCACTGCTTTGGTCAGAGGTAGTATAGCAAGAGGCACTGCACCTTCACAGTAGGGCTCAACAGCCAAAGCTGGTTTACCCCCACTGCTTCATTATATCATAACCCTAGTAAAGAAATTGCCTAAGTCATTTTTCGTCAATTTCTGGATTAATTTTTTTGTCTAAATAAACATTTCATTGCTCTTTGTGGTACAATTCCCAATTATTTATTTAGTGTCTGAGTAGATTAAAACTATGTTTGGAGGAACATTACATACATTTATAATTTTTTTTTTTTTTTTCCTCTCTCTCTCCTGAAAAGTTGGACAAATGACTTAGGCACTTTCTTTATGAGGGTGACGATATGTATATGTGTTTATTGCCTAAGTGGGACCATGTTCCTTCTGCCCATTTCCAAACCTGTCAACACCCTCACTCTGACTGTAATTTTTTCCGCTTTTCCACACAAGGAGAGCCAACAACAAGTGATTGTTCTCCTCGTCCTTCCACTTCCCTCTCTCCTTCTCCTTCTTTTGCTATAAGATGGTGCACAGAAATTATCCCACATGTATGCAACACAGACAGCAGTCCAATATGAGTAGGTCTTCCTAGATAAATCTATGGGAAGACTCAAGAACTCTTGCCAGCCACACTAGGGGCTATGGGTTTCCAATGAAACTCAAAGCAGCCATGATAAAGTTATTACTATTGATCTCCAATACCATCCCTGTTTATAAACACATTTAACAGCCAAGGCAACATAACACAGTCTTGATGCAGCCCCACCTTGACCTCAAAACACTTGTTCTCACCATTACCAATTCTAACACAAGTAATACTTCTCTCATTAAAACTCTTGATTGTCCTTAACAATTTTCCTCCCATCCTATGTTTCTGCAGGTGTTGTAAATACAGTGGGGTCTTTGTCCCACATCATCCTTAGCATGTATCATTTTGACTTTATAGTGGCACCAAATGCACAGTTTCATTTGTCATTTTGGGAATTATTCTCAGTGTTATTGTTTTTTATTAGTTTCACTTTTGTCATCTTTCTGTACTATAATTATGTTCTCCCTTTCATTATTCTTTGGCCTAGTTATGTTTCTTGAAATATATGTTTGACTTTAGGGTGTTTTAAGATGAGGAAAATGACATAGGCTAAAGTAACTCCAACTTAAGGAAAATCACCTTATGTTGGTCCATAGGAACAGATCACTGACGTAGCTCAGGACCCCCTATATATGGGATTGAGGGAAAACTACTAAGGGCAATCAAGAGTTTTTACAAGAGCAATAGAGCTTGTGTTAGGATTGGGAATGGTTTGAGGTGAAGGTAGAGCTACATCAGAACTGTGTCATGTCACCATGGCTGTCCAGTGTTTACATGGATGGGGTAGTATGGGAGGTGAATGCAAGGGTGACACACAGAGGATTGGAAATGATTAGAGATAGTGGAGGGAAGTGGGAAGTGAGCCAGTTGTTGTTTGCAGATGACACTGCTTGTGGCAAGATCAGAGGAGGGTCTAAGGTAGTGATGAATTTGGGGAGGTATGTAATAGGAGGAAGTTATGGGTAAAAGCAAGGTGATGAAATGTAGAAGGGGAGAGGGTGGCAGTAAGTTGAAAGTAAGTTATAGAGGAGAGAGACTAGAGGAAGTGGATAGTTTTAAGTATTTGGGGTCACATGTAGCAGGAAATGGAGGAGTCAGAGTGGAGGTGAACTGCAGAGTGAGGGGAATAAAAGGTGTCATGAGAAATAGGTATCTGGGAATGGTTGCCAAGAAAAGATTATATGAACGGAGGAATGATTGTCAAAAAATGATTATACAAAAGGGTGATTGTGCCTACAACACTGTATGAGGCAGAGACTTGGAATTTAAGAGAGGCAGAAAGGAGAAGTTTAAATGTGTGTCTGAGAAGTATGGTAGGGTTTACAATGATGGACAGAGTTAGAAATGAAGAGGTGAGGAGGAAAGTGGGGTTAGAAAGAGAGCTGGCAGATAGGGTTGATGAAAGACTACTGGGATGGTTTGGGTACATGGAAAGAATGAGTAAAGAAAGATTAGCAAAGAGAGTATTCAAAGTAGACATGGATGGAGTGAACTTGGGTGGGACAACCAAAAATAAGATGGATAGGAAAGGTGAAAGGGAGAATGTCTGTTGAGCATGGAAGGGAGAAAGCAGGAGACAGGTGTGAGTGGAGGTTGGTTGTGTATGGGTGATATTTTGACACAACCCAAAGTGATTTATCTCTGTGTCATAGAATGAATTGTGTATGGATGATATTTTGATGCAGTCCAAAGGAATTTTTATCGGTCGTCTTTCACGTGAGGGGACGAGGAGTGAAGATCATTGAGTAAATGAAGTGGCCCTGCTATGGATGCACTGTGTCTTGCTACAGTGCCTCAGACCCGGGCAGTGGATAGGAGACAGGGGATGACCCTTCATCCAAGAGGAGCTAAGATGAGAAAGGAACAAATGGGTGTTGAATGAGAGTGGAATGGGTGGGAATGGGCACATGACTTTACTGGCTACCCCCTTTATAAGGGGAAAGAGCCCCTTGGTGTATAATTAGATATAGAATTATTATTGCATATTTTTATTAACATACACAGATATTTATTTCTTGCTTCACTTTTATAGTGTTAAATTTCATATTGGATTGATAACCATATGTACTGGTAGTTACGTGTGTGAATTAGCAGATATTTTTGAGGTTATACGAGCTGTTACATACATGTTACTGTATATTAATCTGAACAATTTTATATTTAAGGGGACAAGCACTTTGGCTATGGTAAAGTATTATTTGCTTGTTTTACTTTTTTAAAAAATTTCAATGTTAGAGCAAAAAAGTTTGTAGTTTGAATATTTTCTATTTATACAACAGTATACTGTTGCTATTATTATTATTGCTATCATTAATATCAGCACTGTTGTTATTGCAATTATTGTTTATTCATTTATTTATTGTATGTATTTATTTCTATTATTATCATTATTATTTTTTTAACTACTTTTGGGTGTGTGTGTGTGTGTGTATGTGTATATATATATATATGTGTGTTTTTTATGTGGGTATGGGTTTTGACTCGGTCACTTCCTTTGAAATGGAGAAAAAGTTTTTAGCATGTTTATATTATTGTTGTTATTAGTTTCTGTTATTGTTGTTATGATCACCATTATTATTGATTCTGAGTATGAAATGTGAGATGCTTAAGGAAACAGAGAATTTCAAATATCTGGGTTCATATACGGTGGTTAATGTTCTCATAAAATGATCTTTCAGGAAGCCTTTCTTGCATTCAATTGGGCTCCTTGTAAGTCCTCCTTTGTATTCTTCTTTGAAATACCTTGGTGAAAGCTTTTGTCAGTTCCAGATAAAGTCCACCAAACTATATATTTTGTAGTACATCAGCTGCTCTTAAAATAAAAAAGTTGAGAGTTCATACACAAGATCTTATTTTCTGAAACTGAATTAGTCATTTGCCAAGACCTTTGTTTCCTTTAAATCCAACTTTCTTCCACAATTCTCTCTCATGATTAGGCTATTACTGTGGTCAATGACTTTAGCCCATGTTTTAGAGGCTTTATTCCATTTCCTCCTGTATTCATTGGAACCACTATTTTTTGTTTTTTTTTCTTAGAATATGTATAACCTCTGTAATATGAATAAAATTCTTGCATGCAGCATCAGATCCCTGATGTACGATGATGCATCATAATACTCTCACTCTGAACTAATAAACAGAAAATGTGATCAAGCCAGTTTAGAGAATTTGTTTTAGAGGCTTTATTCCATTTCCTCCTGTATTCATGGGAACCACTATTTTTTGCTTTTTTTCCTTAGAATATGTATAACCTCTGTAATATGAATAAAATTCTTGCATGCAGCATCAGATCCCTGATGTACGATGATGCATCATAATACTCTCACTCTGAACTAATAAACAGAAAATGTGATCAAGCCAGTTTAGAGAATTTGGGGGTCATTCAGATACAACTACAAAATAAATATAATCAGGATGCCAACGCTGGCATCCTTGTATATCCACATGCCCTTTGTGACACCTACATAGACGTCATCATATGGAGGAGGTTAATGGCAATTGTTAACTTGAATTTCATGGACTAGAAACCTGCAGCCCCACAGTAGTAGGCAACTGTCTTTGGGCCCTCCCATAAATCTGGAAAAAATAAAGAAAAGAAGAGAAAATTGGAAAGTTGTATGTGTTGCAGGAGAGTGGGATTCAAAGGATTACAAAGGCGGAGCATGCCGACAGGAGACCTTTTGGTCCATATCTAGGTCGGATGCGAAGTAGGAAGTAGTAATAGGAGGGAAGTGGTCACTGGTTGTCAACTATCCATATGTGAAAAGGTGGAAGAAATACAATTGAATTTGATAGAGTGAGATCTTGGGCCCTTTCCAGAGGTTCATTGCCAACCCCTAATAGCTGTACCTCCTGATGGAGGTGATGGGGTTGACAGGTTTTGGAAATGATCAGCAGAGAGACGAGTCTGCTGTCCATCTTAAGCGGCCCATACACGATCAATTATATTGCGCAATTTCATTGTCAATACTCTGAATTGACAATTAAATTGACCGTGTATGGGCGATATATCGCCCATACACGGTCAATTTAATTGCCAATTCAGAGTATTGACAATGAAATTGCGCAATATGATTGATGGTGTATGGGCCGCTTTACAGTACCATCAGTACCAGGTACCTGTTATTGGTCTCCCTGGACACACCTCCTTCTAGTGAGCACACAGTCATTCCATGAATCTTGTCTACCAGTTGATCTTTGCACTCTCTTGGGTATCCAGTTGAAAATCTTTGTCCCTAAGGCTCTTTGTACTCACATTTTGGGTCTTCAGCAGTGTATTTACTTTTTTTTTTTTGAGATTACGTTTTTTATATTGTTCAACATAACTTGTCTAGTTACTCCATTCTCCATTTTGTAGTTACTTTTCTTGGTGAATACCAATTTGTTCATGATTTCAGCCTGATATTGTAATTCATCACATATTTCCCACATATTTTTAACTTGGAGATTCCTTTGCTATGTCTCACAAGTATATAGAGAAGTTTAAGTTCATCTTTACATTTGTTATTTATATACTTTTAATTCCGACCAGTCTGTTTCCTCAAACAATTTCCTCAGTCCTGTAAAGCTTGCATTTGCAAAGTTGAATAGAATCTACCTTGTCTGTATGACTCATCTCTTAGTTTGTTGTGTTTGTGGTTGTAATTATGCTTGCATAATCATGCCTGTATGTTCTTCTCTAATTACTCATGTAATTTAATGGTGTTGGTAGACCAGCTGTGAAGGTTTTGTGTCTTGCTGCATTGCTTCTGACCCAGGCAGTGGGCAGGGGGAATGGATGGCCCCTCATCCACATAAAGCTAAGATGAAAATGAAAATGAAAGGATGTGGAATGGGTGGATGATGAATGCATGCCACAGCTGGCTACCTCACTTATAAGGGGAAAGAGGTCTTGTGACACATGGGTAGATTTTTTGTTATATTGTTTTAGATGAAGACATTTAGATGTACATTTTCATATAGTAGTGTGCATTCTAATTGATTAGATTGAATAATTTTTTGTATCTTCAGTGGCACCAAATGAGTTTGTGGTTATGGCAGAACACAATGATCACAAGTGTCCAGTAGCTGATTGTGGCAAAGGTTTCCGTAAAGAAAACCTTCTACAGGTGAGTAATGTAATGAAACTCAAATAAAAAGATGTTGCAAACATTTGTAAAGAAAGCTTTCAGTTTTATATATATATATATATATATATATATATATATATATATATATATACATTTTTATCAACCACAATGCATTTTAATTCTAAGCCATCAACATCGGACAAGCCATGGAGGCGCATGCAGAAATTGAAATGTGGTAAAAAAGATATATATATATATATATATATATATATATATATATATATATATATATATATATATATTTCTAAGTAAGGTATTAATAGAAAGTTGTTTCTTCAATAGATGCATATGAAGCACTACCATCCAGAGATGCTAAAGAAGGGTAGCAGCTTTGTGCCAAATGTAGCAGACCTTGCTTATGCCAGAACAGTTGGAGACCACCTTGATCTTGGCCTTTCATCTTCAACAGCCTCATCCACCTCGGAGAAGACTCCAAAGGCTGATTTGCCAAAGAAGGCGTCCTCACGGTTAGCAGCTCTAAGTAGTCCTGAAGGCAAAAGCAAAGTGTTTGAGAAGAAGAGCATAGCACCTTTGTCACCAGCTAAACCACTAAAGGAGGTAAAGAAGAAAGAAACAGTAAAACAGGAGGCACATCAGGTATGGTGGCTTTGGAGTGAAGGAGGAGGTAAATTAATATCATGAAAGCAAGTGACTTTTGAGGAATGGAAAGTGTCATGAGAAATTAGCATCCATGGATGAATGCAAAGAGAAGACTGTATGGGGCTGAAACTTGAAATTCAAGGGAGGTAGAGAAGGGGAATTTAAATGTGTTTGAGATAAAGTGTTTAAGAAGTATGGTAGGAGCTTTGAGGATGGATAGAGTGAGAAATGAGTAGGTGAGGCAGAGGATGAGGATGGAAAGAGAGGCAAATAGGGTAGATGAGAGAATACTAAGATGGTTTGGGCATATGGAAGGTGGGTCTTGAGTATAAGGGGAATGTCTGTAGAGCAGGGAAGGGAGAGGGCAAGAGATAGGTGTGAGTGGAGAGTGGTTCAAATGGATAATGAATTGGTGCACCTCAGATTTTCTTCTTGTCTGGCTTACATTGTTGAGTGGATAATGGGGTAGGGTCACCATGTGATGAAACATGAAACCAAGGGCTTTTTCCCCCTTACAGGAAAGGTAGCCAAAGTCAAAGGCATAAATCCACTCCCACCCATTTCATCCCCTCATACTCCACTCCCATTTACCACCACTCCATCCCTCCTGTAATGAAGCAGTGGGAATAATCCAGCTTTGGCTCTTGGGCCCTGCTAGGGAGGTGCTCTGCTTTGGTGCATGGCTTCTGACCTGATCACTGGGCAAAGGAGAAGAATGACTTTTCATTGACAAGGAGCTAAGATGGAAGGGAAAACAAATGGGTGTTAGATGGGTATGGGATAGATCAAGGTTGGGTCCATGCATTGACTGGTCACCCAAGTTATAAGGGGGAAAGTGCCTTTCGATGCATGTGTGCAGTGTGTTTGTGTGTTACATGATGATGTAAATTCTTTTTTTAAGACTCCAACTGTAAATGAAGAAGTGCCCGAGGAAGTGAAGGAAGAAGTGGAAGAACCTGGAGAAGAACCAGAAGAAGAGGTGTCAAGTGTTGTAGGAGAGGTTGCCATGGAAGAAGACCCAGAATATGCACCTGTGGATACCACTGTTCCTCCTCCACCACAACCTCATCCTGGTAAAAAGGAAAAGAGAGAAAGGAGGAAGAGCAGGGTTGAAACAAAGACAAGGAAAAGGAAATCTTGTATGTTTTATTTGTTTGTGTTTGTGTAGCTATTTGTAAGACCGAAATACATCATATGTTTTCTGGCTAGTAGTTGATGATATTTGGTCATACGATAACATTTCAGTAACAAAGGCATTCAACCCATCTCATTTAATTCCTTTCACACTGAAAGGTACCTAATGATGCCTACCATCACAATTTATTTTAGCCTAGTTGTACCCATACATCTGCAGAGAGATTGAGGAAATAAATGTTCAGGATGCTAAACGTGCCAAGGTTGACAGTAGATTGATAAGTATTAAGTTGTTAATGGGCGAGGAGTAGGGTTACCATATAGTGAAGTGGTGGAGGGAGGGGTAAAGTGTGATTTGCTGTGAGGCTGACGATTGCTTTGCTTCTGCAGTACCATCAGAGAGCATGAGTGAAGATGATGGAGGGGAAGTGAAGGCAGCTCCAAAGTACATATACAGTAAACGAAAGGCAACAGGACTGAAGATAAGTTTAGGTAATGTTTTTGTTCAGTTTTTTTGTTTATTGCTAAGCACAGATATGCTATCTCAAACATACTTTTTTTTTTTTCCCTCCCAAGTTCTTGACATACATTTTATTCTTTTTTCTCAGTAGATAGAGTACCATGTATATTCCTTTCCTTTCTTAATTAGATGATTAATTTTTTGTATAATCTAGCTCTCAGTCTTATCTTTATTATTTTCACATCATGTATAACCTCTTTTTATTTTCTTCAACTGCCAAATCAAGCCCTGTTTTACAGTGGCAAAATCTAGCTTAACCCAGGGTTTATTTTATCTTCTTTATTTTGGTTCTTGGATGCTGTTGAAACTGTTACAATGCTTGCAGAAGCCCTTCATGTAGAGAGTGGGATGTCACAGAAAAAGATTGATGAAAAGCCAGGTAAATAAGTGGTCAGGTTATTACTGCTTGGGGTGACGAGCGGTCACATTAATACAGCTTTGAGTGATGTTTCCCAGAGTGCCCTGAACAGTAACAAGATTAATTCTGAATGTTTTTAACAAAGAAATTTGCATGGTGATTCTGTCGTAGAATTAACTTGTGCTTATTCCCTTTGGGTGATGTTAATCTAGTCATGTGATCGTGGATAATAAATTGCAAGGAATTTCTGTTACTCATTCATCACAGTGGTTTTATTTAAACTTGCTGGTTGAGTGGGTTAGGGCATCGTTACTTGTGGCGAAGGTCGAGGGGATGGCGGTTCGAATCCTGCCACCGGCGAAGTTGAACCAAGGGCATGGTTCATTAAATTCCACTCTACAAATTCCTCTGAAAGGGGCACCATCTTAGCCTCCCATTGGGGGGGGGGGGGTATGCAATGTTAAACCCTATCATCATCATCATTTAAGTTAATACAGTAAATCCAAGGACCAATGATGGGTATCTGCATGTGTTGGTTCCACAAGATGGACAGCAAACCTACCCATTTTCAGAACCGATCAACCAAGATCTCTCTCTGTCAACTTAAACTGTATTTCTTACACTTCTCACTTTTCACACAAGGAGAGCTGACAACTGGTAACTGCTCCCCTCGCCCTGCCATGTGCATATAATACAGACAATAGTCCAATTTTTATATATATATATATATATATATATATATATACTTTTTGATCAAGAAAAATCTAGGGGAGAGCAGAAGGACCATAACCAGCTATTACGGAGGTCATCCTGCATGCATATATATATATATATATATATATATATATATATATATATATATATATATATATATATATATATATATATATATATATTTTTTTTTTTTTTTTTTTTTCCCCAGAAATATTTGTTATTCAGGAATATATAACAAGTTTGGAAATTGCCATGTAATTCTTTTAGATGAAATCCTTGCATTTATTATTCACTGTCCTGAACTTTTATGTATTTGTCTGAAAAGGCTTCTAAGCTTGTTTGTTCTTGTGAATGTATACACATGCACATGTACACTTTGTCCTTTTATTTAGTGAATGGCCTCTGCTGTCTAACATCAACTGTTCTATGTGTTCCTTGGTCTTTATACATACAAACATATACCAAAGGCTTTTTTCCCCCCTTACAAAGGAGTTAGCCAGAGTCAAAAAGTATGTGTTTCTTGGTCTTTATATATACAAACATATACCAAAGGCTTTGTCCCCCTTACAAGTAAGGTAGCCAGAGTCAAATAGCATAATTCCACTCCCACCCATTTCATCCCCACCCATTCCATTCCCATTCGCCACCCCTCCCTCACACTCATCTTGGCTCCTCCTGGATGACAGGTCATCCCTGCATCTCACGCATTGCCCTGGGTCAGAAGCAATGCAGCAAGACATAGGACATCCACATTAAGGCTGCTTCATTTAATTGGCAAACCTCCATATCCCCTCATGTAAAAACGATAAGATGAAGAAATTCCTTGGGGCTGCATCAGAATATCATTCACACGTAACCACTCCCTACCCCCCCCCCGCCCCGCCACCACCACACTCCTTTCCATGCATCACAATATCATCCATACACCATAACCATCCATGGTCTATATATTTTAGCTTTATTATGCATAAATTTTTCCCATCTTGGGAAATGTTTTATGCACAACCACTTCCCTTCCAAATCATTCATGTAATAGTAGGATTTCCCTAAAAGTTCTCTACTGCCACATTTTAATAATACATACATACATGCATGTATGTGCTTAGATAAACCACTGTTGTACAAACAGATCAAATCAGTACTAATCTCAAGTCTGTTGTTTTCAGGTATGTTTTTATATTTATACCATGTAAATTGGAACAAGGATGGATACTTGTATGTGGTGGTCCCGCAAGGTGGAGAGCAAAGTTACTCATTTTCGAAACCCGTATGCCCCCTCACTTCCATCAGGAGGTGGGGGCCGGCACTTGGTTCTCGGACTACACCCAAGCTCTCTGTCTATCAACTTCAACTGTATTTTCTTACACATTTTCACATGTAGGGACCAAACAACCGACAATCTCCTCTCCCTCCCACTTTGAGACAGTGACATAGAACCAGTCCCACAAGGATACCACACAGATAGCAGTCCAGAGGTTCTTCTGTAGAGATCAGTGGGAAGTTCCGAGGACTGCCGCAACCCACTGTGGGGCTGCAGGTTTTCTACTGAGTGAAACTCGAGTGGTTGTGTGGATGATATTTTGACGTAGCCCAAAGTGATTTCTCCCCCATTTTCTCATAATTTCCTAATGAAGGGACTGAAAGGGAGGGGTCATTGTTAAGTGAAGCGGCCTTGCTGTAGATGTGCTGTGTCTTGCTGCATTGCTTCTGACTCGGACAGTGGGCAGGAAATGGTGATGATCTTTTATCCATGAAGAACTAAGATAAGAGGGAAACATGGGTGGTGAATGTAAGTGAAATGGGTGGGAGTGGGTGTGTGCCTTGGACTTAGCTACCTCTCACGTAAGGAGGAAGAAGTCCTTGGTATGTGGATAGAAACTCAAGGCAACAATGGATTGATTTGATCAACTCGTATAATGAGATAGTAACTGTTGCCTTTAGTTTTTACTGGATAGATACTTGCAGCCCCACAGTACCCAGCAACATTACTCGCACCCTCCTGTAGATCTATCTGGGAAGAAATGCTGGATTGTTGTCAGAGCTGTATTTACCTAATTATGGTGTACACCATTGCAAATGTGCTCATAGAGTCCCATTAAGGCCATTGTAAATAGACATTTCGGATTTATATTTGTTTGTGTCTTTGGCTACCCCCTTGTAAGGGGGAAGAAGCTGTTGGTATATGTATGTATAGATATGTATGTGTTTTGAGAGAGTGATTCAAAGCCTAAACTTAGAGGAAGGCAAAGACCTTTCTGAAGTCCAAAAATAATATAAAGGTTATAAAACGTTAGCAATATTTGGTTGTTAAATCTTCTGGCACATATTTTTCAAGCATTCATATATTTTTTTGAAATGGTTTCAGCAGAATCTGGCCTGGAAGTTGAAGAAGATACAGGGGACACATGGGCAGAAGGAGCAGAGAGTGTGACTGCTACAGAAGTACCTGCTGAAATCATTAACTGTGGATGTGGGTCATCAGAGGAAGAAGGACTTATGCTGCAGGTAAGAATGTAATGTCACCAGGTAATGGTAATAATTTTTACCTTTGATCTTACAAACTGGAAACCCATAATTCCACCATCTTACAATCTTTGTGGCCCCCCCATAGACCTCACTGGGAGAACAGTGTTGGAATCGTCTTTGTCTTTTATTAATAAGGGACTGTTTCTTTATCACAAGAATGTAGTTGTAGGAATGGAAAAGTAAACAATTGGTAGCTTTTCTTATGTGGAAAGGTCAGGGAAATATTGTAGAATTCAAGTTGATACGGAAGAATCTTGGGCTCAGTGCAGAAATCAAGTGTCTGCTCCTCAGGGCTATACCTTCAGAAGGAGGTGGTGTTGATGGGTTTTGAAGATGGGGAGATGATTCTCTCTGACTTCCATCATACAGGGTCCTGTCATTAGTCTGTTGTAAAAAAAAAAATATATATATATATATATATATATATATATATATATATATATAGATATGTATATATATATATATATATATATATATATTATATATATATATATATATATATATATATATATATGCATGTATGTATATATATCACTTAGACAAAATGTTGCACATTGGTAAATAATAATCACGAAGAACCCACAGTCGGAATAAAAGGAAACTTTAGAAGAATATGTAACTTCTATATTTTGGCTAATAGCTATAGCCCTCTTCAGGAAAGTAAGAGGGCTATAGCTATTAGCCGAAATATAGAAGTTACATATTCTTCTAAAGTTTTCTTTTATTCCAACTGTGGGTTCTTTGTGATAAATATATATATATATATATATATATATATATATATGTATATAATAGTGTCTTAAATCTTGATATAATTTTGGTTTCTTTATACTATATGAGATACTAAAATAAACCACTGATATTTCAGTGTGATGTGTGCTTATGCTGGCAGCATGGAGCATGCTACAACATTGTTAATGAGGAACAAGTACCTGACAAGTACATTTGTTCCATCTGTGACCATCCACACCTTGAGAGATCCTCCCGCAAATTCCATCACCATCAGGACTGGTTGAAAGAAGGAAGACTTCCTAGGTTAGATGTTTGTTAAAAAAGAATTTAATTAATCTTATTTGCCCCTACTCCCCTCCTCTCTCTATCTATCTCTCCTTCTATCTTTTCTTCTCTCTCCATCTAGTACATGTATACACACACACACTCACTCGCACACACACACACACACACACACACACACACACACACACACACTTTCAACGAACGGACGGCTTGACGAACGCTCTGAAGAAAAGTGCAGATTGTGGATACCAACGCAAAGAGAAGTGCCTTTTTGTATTTGCAGGGGGGGGGGAAATTGCTCGTGAGGCAGTAGGTAAGTAGGAAAAGAGGAGAAGGGGAGGGATTGCTGGGGAAATGGAAGGAAATGAGGATGTGGAGGACTTGGCCCAGGCAGACGGGCGTAAGGTCAACATGAAACGACCACCGGATGACGAAATGGCAAATAAAAATGTAAAGATTAGAAGTATAGAGAGGAGAAATACAGTAGAAAGTGACGAGAATATGTTCCAGGGATTTAAAGAGGGTGGGGGGGACACAACCCCCCCCCGACTGATAAGACTAGAGGAGAGAGTTGATAAGGTGATCGAGGACTTGGAACGTAAGTTAGGTAAGGTAGACTCCATCTTCCAGAGAATTGAAAGATTGGAACAACTAGAGAAGGCTAACAGAAACTTAACTGAAGAAGTAGAGGACCTAAAAAGACAGTTAGGAAATGTAAAGGAGGAGAATGAGAAATTGAAGAAGAATAGTAATGAAAACAGTGAGAAAATAGCTACAGAAGCTAAAAATTGGAGAATAACTCAAGAAGGGAATAAGGTTTCATTCACTGACATAGTCAAACAGCAATTGAAAGAACATAATGAAGACTCAGTTATTAAAGTGATGAGACAGAAGGAGAATATAGTAAGAGAATTAGCTGACAAAAAGAAATGTATAATTATATTAGGAATGGAAGAGAAACATAACCCAGATAGAACCGCAAGAATCAAGGAGGAAAATGAAAGGGTAAGCAGTTTATTAAAATTAGTCCAGGAAGATGAACCAGAAATTATAAAGGAAATTGAGGAAAAATTCAGACTCGGAAAATATAGTACAGATAAGACCAGACCAATTAAGATTAAATTCAGGTCACAAACAACGGCAGAGAAAATTCTATCCAAGACAGGGAAACTAGCAACAAATGATCAATATAAAAAGGTATGGATAAAAAGAGAAATGAATAAGGAGGAAAGAGAGGCAGAAAAGCAGAAAAGAATTGAAGCTAAGGCAAAAAACGAGGAAAGAACGGAGTCAGAGAAAGAGAGATTCTATTGGAGAGTAGTGAACATGAAAATAAAGCAGTTCGACATACTAAAGAAAAACATAAGGGAAACAGAGAACACAATGGAAGTGGCAGAAAACTAAGAGTGTCTTACACAAATATAGATGGATTGATAACAGGATTGAATGAACTGAATGATTATTTGAAAGAAAAAGAACCGGACATAATGGGAATTGTAGAAACAAAATTAAAAGGCCCACTACCACCCAACAGTGTAGGACATGATACATACAATTATTGGATTAGAAACAGAGAGAAAAAACAAGGGGGTGGAGTTATGTTCCTGACAAAGAAGGATATAAACGTGAAAGGTGTCATATATGGAAAGAATACAGTAGAGATGATTATGATAGAAGTGGAAGACCGAGATAAGAAGAGCAGAAAATTTGTGATCAATTATGTGCCTCCGAAAACAGCCTCATGGGAGGAGAGTGAACATAAAAGTATGTTAGAGGACACAAAGATAGCATTAACTAAAATAATGGAAGACGGAGGAAGAATAGTTATGATGGGCGACTTTAATTGCAAAGAAATCTGCTGGGAAGAAATGACAGTAAAGAGTGGTGATGACTCATGGGGAAATGCTCTACTTGAGATGATTACTGACCATTCAATGACACAATGGATACAAGAGAACACTAGGTATAGAAATGAAGAAGAACCATCGAGGCTAGACTTAATAATTACATCTGAACCTAGAATAGTGGACAAGATTGAATATAAAACACCAATAGGTAAAAGTGACCACATATTGATTGAACTGGAACTTAATGAAGAAAAATATATGAAAAGAAATGAACAATATAGAAAAGGAAGAATGATGTATGAAAAAACAAACTTTGATAAAATAAGAGAATTCTTCCAACAAGAAAACTGGGAAGAAATATACAAAGAAGAAACATCAGTGGAAGAGAAATGGAATATTTTGACAAAAATTTACAAAGAAGGAGTGGAAAAGTATGTCCCAAGACAAAAACAAGAAAAAGAATATGTAAAATGCTGGTACAACAAAAGTTGTAGGGAGTTAAAAGACAAAAGAGACAAAGCCTGGACCGGATGGAAAAAAGACAGAAGACCTGAAAAATGGAAAATATATACTGGTTATAGAAATGAATATGTACAAAAGTGCAGAGAGGAAAAAAGAAAATATGAAAAAGATGTTATAGAAAAGTGTAAAGATCAACCAAAACTATTCTACAGATTTGTAAACAATAAACTGAAAAACAAACAAGACTTGGAGAAATTAAGACAAGGAGGAGTTGAATACACTGAGGAAATGGAAATGGCAGAAATTATGAACAAACATTTTAAATCAGTGTTTACAAGGGAAAATATACAACCTGAAGAGATTGAGTGGAAGGAAAAAGTCCCCCCTATGGAAGAAATAGAAGTAACGAAGAATGAAATATTGACACACTTGGGTAATTTTGATGTCAGAAAATCGCATGGGCCAGATGAAATAGCAAACTGGATTCTGAAAGAATGTAGGAATGAACTGGCAGACAAAATACATAGCATAATAAGCAGTTCCTTAAAAGAAGGAAAAGTTCCAGAAGATTGGAAAAAAGCAAATATAGTACCTATATATAAAGGAGGAAATAAAGAAGAACCTACCAACTATAGACCAGTCTCTCTAACAAGTACAATAGCAAAAATATGTGAAAGAATTATCAAAAGTAGATGGGTAAAATACTTGGAAAAAAACAACGTACTAAATCCAAGGCAATTTGGATTCAGACAAGGACGATCATGCGTCACCAATTTAATATGTTTCTATTCAAGACTAATAGATATAATACAAGAAAGAGATGGATGGGCTGATTGTGCATTTCTAGACCTAAAAAAAGCTTTTGACAAAGTACCACATAAGAAGTTGCTTAAGAAATTAGAATATGAAGGAGGAATACAAGGTAAATTGCTAAATTGGATGGAAGACTTTTTGCAAGAAAGAAAAATGAGAGTAGTGATAAGAGATCAGCACTCAAAATGGAATGAAGTAATAAGCGGTGTCCCGCAGGGAACAGTTCTGGCCCCAATAATGTTTGCTATATATATTAATGATATGGATGAAGGAATTGAAAGCTATATGAGCTTCTTTGCAGATGATGCAAAATTACTGAAAAGAGTGAAAACTGAAGAGGATTGTGAATCACTACAGAGAGATCTAAATAAAGTACAAGAATGGAGTAGGAAGTGGGAGATGGAGTTCAATACAAAAAAGTGTAGTAAAATGGAATTTGGAAAAAGCAAAAACAGAATAACAGGATCATATAATTTGGGAGAAGAAGGAATAAAAAGAGTAGAAAATGAGAGGGACCTGGGAGTCATTGTTATGAATAATATGTCACCTGAGAAACATATAAATAAGATTTTTGGAGAAACTTATAATTTAATAAGAACAATCAAAGTGGCATTTACATACCTGGATGAAGAAATGGTGAGGAAAATCCTAATCACCCTGATAAGACCAAGATTGGAATATGCAGCAACGATATGGTCACCAAGTACAAAAAAATGTATAAAAAAACTTGAAAGAATACAAAGAGCAATTACTAAACTGGCACCAACACTCTCAAAACTATCATATGAAGAGAGACTACAAAAACTTAAACTACAGACACTAGAGCAAAGAAGAGAGAGAGGAGATTTGATAGCTATTTACAGAATCATGAAAGGCATAGAAATTACTGATAGAGAGAATCTGATAAAATGGGATGACAGAAATACAAGAGGACACGGAAAGAAAATAAAAAAAGACAACTATAGAAGAGATTTGAAAAAGAACAGCTTTCCTCACACAGCAATAGACAGTTGGAACAAGTTAGATGAGAAAGTGGTGTGTGCAAAAACAATACATGAATTTAAAAATAGTTTAGATAAAATGAGATATGAAGACGGGACCTCACGAGCATAGCTCCCCTTCCCGTAAAATACAACTAGGTAAATACACACACACACACATTTGTAACAAGTTAGATGAGAAAGTAGTGTGTGCAAAAACAATACATGAATTTAAAAATAGTTTAGATAATATGAGATATAAAGACGGGACACCACAAGCATAGCTCCCCTTCCCGTAAAATACAACTAGGTAAATACACACACACACACACTCACACACACACTCTCTCTCTCTCTTTCTCTCCCTCTCTCTCTCTCTCTCTCTCTATTGCTGAACTTTTATAAGTTAATGTTCTTAAAGACTACAATGGCATCCATATGAACTAGAGTCATGTGGCATTCTTTAATAATTAGAAACTGATCTTCACTCAAAGAATGTTGATCGTTTTAGCTTTTGCTCCTCCTCCTTTCTGTTGCCCTCCATAAATCCCTTCCTTGCCACTGCTATGATTTCATCTTGGGTGCTATATTCTCCCCTACAATAGAAGTGGCAATATCAATGTTGCCATACAAACAGAAACACTTGATTGACTTCATCATGCTTAGAATATTTTCATCATTTAAAGAAGTTTTATTTCAGCGTTTTCATGAGAAATAGGACATCAATTAGATTGTGATGAATGATGTGACCTTTTTTTTTTTCCCTCCAGGTTTTCATTTTCACGGACAAGAGGAGATAGCCGTCTGGAGGCTTGTATTCGTCGAGGTCATGAGCTGACTGCCAATGTCCTACAGCTTTCCCACGTCCTCCACTCCTTACGACTGAAGTTGCACATTGCAAAGTATGTTACATCTTTACTTAACAAGAATTTATCTTTGAGTTATTCTGGAAACAAGGGAGTTGGATAGGAGTGGCTGCATGCCTTTGACTTGCCTACCTCCTATATTAGGGGGGGAAAAAGCCCTTGATATATAGATAGGTATATTTGATGTTCTTCCACTTCACTCGTAATTTAAGGATGATTTTCTGCCCATCTCTTTTTTCTATGGTGAGCAAGGAAGGAAGGGGAGGGGATTGGAAAATAAGGATATAATCTAAGTTGGATCCAGAAGGTGCCAAGATAGGAGAGAGGGAGAAGGGTGGAGGGGAATGGAATGTATGGGAAATGAAGTGGGTGGGAGTGATTTCTATGCTTTTTTCTTTTTGGCTACCCCCCGTGTAAGGAGGAAAAAGCCTTTGTTATATGTATGTATGTAGGATAACTTGAGGAATGATGGGAGAGGACAGAAGATAGGGATGAATGGAAAGGGGTTGTGTATAGATGATGCTGTGATGCATGAGGGGGAGTGGGTGGGGGATGGGGGTTGAGGAAGTATGTATGAGAAAAAATTTGACGCCGCCCGAAGGGATTTCTCTCCGTCTTCTCCTTTTCTGCATGGTGGGATGGAGAGGGGGGTCACCGAATCTATGAAGTGGCCTTGCTGTGGATGTGCTGCGTCTTGCGACACTGCTTCTGACCCAGGGCAGTGGACAGGATGCAGGGATGACCTGTCATCCAGGAGGTGCCAAGATAAGAGGGAGGGAGGAGGGTGGCGGGAAGTGGAATATATGGGAAATGGAATGGGTGGGAGTGGTTTCTATGCCTTTTTCTTTTTGTCTATCCCCCGTGTAGGGGGAAAAAGCCTTTGGTATAAGTATGATGTATATAGGATAACTTGGAGAGTAAGAAACAGGACCCCACTAGCATTGGTCCTTTAGGTAAATAAACACACAAAAAATCTCTTTATCTCTTTTTCTCTGTCTCTCACTCACTGTCTTTCACACTGTCTCACACAACTTTCTCCTCTCTCTTTCTCTCTTTGTCTCCATTTCTCTCCCTTTGTCTCTCTCTATTTCTCTCTCTCTCACTCTTTCTCTCTCTCTCACTCTTTCTCTCTCTCTCTCTCTCTCTCTCTCTCTCTCTCTCATTTTCAATGGGAATGGGTTGAGTATTGGGTTGCAGTATGCTTTGATGTGGCCACCTTCCTTGTAAGGGGAAAAAAGGAATTTTTATGTATATATATGTAATACTAAAGTCTTGTGACACTGCTTCTGACCCAGGGCAGTGGACAAGGTGCAGGGATGACCCGTCATTCAGGAGGTGCTAAGATAAGAGGGAGGGTGGAGGGGTGTGGAGTGTATTCAGGGATGGAATGGGTGGGAATGATTTTATGCCTTTTTCTTTTTGGCTACCCCCCTTGTAAGGGGGAAAAAGCCTTGGTATATGTATGTATATGTAATACTAAAGTCCAGTCTGATGTAGGTTTAGACCAGGAAATGTTCACTATTATATATGAGTATGTCTGACTTAAAGATACCATATTTCATGAGGTTTTATAGGATAGCAGTCTTATTACAGTGATGCTAAGTTATTACTGAACTTGAACATTTATTTTGTACACTTTTTCATGTAACACTGCTTTTCGTTCACAGGGAACCAGATCATCCAAAATTCGTTATGTGGCACAAAAGTTGGGAAGATGACAAACTCAGACCCGGTGCAGAGAACAACTCCAGTGGCAATGCTGTGATTGCTCCACTTTCTGATTTCATGAGTATTATGACACCAGCAGGGACAGGCATGGCTCCGGGGCAAGAGATAGAGAACTTTTCTGTTCCAAATTCTCAGGTTAACACAACAGAAGAGGAGAGTGCAAGTCATGGAATGGAAATTCAGGAGAGTTCAGCTCCCACGAGAAATGATGACAAAGGTGCGGGGAAGGGCTTTGATGCAGACATCAAACCAACTGATGAAAGCAGTGCTTCAGGTGGAGATAGCAAGGTACAACAAGACCATGATATAAAGGATAAGTCCCCCAGTGAAAAACCTGTAAAGGATGAGACTTCCAGTAAAACATCTGTTTCAGCCACTGAAATGGATCACGAAGATAAACCATCATTATCAAAACACTGCCAGGAAGAAATGTCCTCGGAACGTGGAACTGACAAGATCGTCATGAAACCCAAAGAGAGAAAATTATCAGAGGATGCCAATACTAAGCCATCTTCTGACTCTGGTGATGAAAGTGCAGTAAAACCAGATGTCGAAAAACTCTCAAAACCTCTTGACGATAAACCCACTAACCTTGTAAGTGAAAAACAGTCCAAATCTTGTGACAAAAGTGTGTTAAAACCTTCAGATGAAAAGGTGTCCAAACCCACGGAAGAAAAACCTTTCGTATCTTCTGATGGCATACCTCCAAAAACTTTCTATGAGAAAGCAGCAAAACCAGACGGTGAAAAGCTGTCAGAGTGTATAGATGAAAAGCCAAAACCACCAAAGAATGAAGATGAGAAACTACAGAAATGTTCTGAGAAAAACCTGTCAGAATGTGCTGAGAAAACGGAGTTACCTGAAGAGAAAGAGTCAAAACTTGGAGAAAGTGAAGAGGCAAAACATCCTCAGGAGCTTGATACAGAGCATACACATAAAAAAGAATATATTAAGGAAGAATCTGTATGTGAAAAAGGAGACATTGATGACAAATCCAAAGACTCAACTACAGTTGGATCAGAAGCACCCAAAGGCGAAAATGAATTAGACTCTAAAGAAAGTTTGGAAACAAAGATGACCTCGTCTAGCACACCTAAACCAAGAAAAATGATGATAAGGAAGACCAGAAAGTCAACTGACAGGAATTTAAAAACCTCATTAGAAAGTGACTCTTCAAATGATGGAATAAAAGAAACAGACTGTGGAAAAGACTCTGAGACACAGGAATCAAAGGATACCAAAGAAAATTCTGATAAAATTAAACCAGAGTTAAAGTCTGAGCCAGATGTACCAGAGGAATTGCAGACTGAAAAGGGGAAACACAAGGGCAGTCAAGATAGTACCACAGAAAGCACTGCAGAATCAGAAGTAGAAGATGTAAAACCAATAGTCAGGAAGAAGTCTCCTGAACAGAACATCTCTTCTGAGAAATGCGTCAAAGATGAAGAGAGTGATTCAAAGCCTAAACTTAAAGAGGAGGAGGACAAGAAGGAACTTCCTGAAGTCCAAGAAAAAGATAAAGGTGTTGAAGGGGCACCAATATCGTCCAGTAATTCCTCTGAAGCAAACCAACAGTCTCATCCTCTAGCTAAAGGAGAAGAACCTCTTGATGTTCTGAGTTCCCATGAAGGACTTGAAGAGACAGATGACTTGGCACTTGATCTTGGGGGTTTGGGTGGAGCTGTGGAAGGTGGAAGTGAACTGGCTGCACTCCTGTCATCTCAGTCTGAGTTAGAGCACTTAGCTTCCCAAGCTAGTAAAGCTTTGGCACCTTTGGTTCAGCCACAACCAGTTGCACAACGGGGTAAGTACTATGGTGAATGCAAGCTCCCCGTTACTGATAAACTTTTATATATATATATATATATATATATATATATGACCAGAAAGTTTTATTCAGCTTTTAGAAAGCCTTGGGTGCAAATGGTTTGCATATGTATCTTGATTGAATTGTCACTATATCCCATTGACATCCACTGTATCAAATTTGATACAAGGATTCTCTTATGGTAATTGATGATAATTATTACCTCAGGTTTCATTGACTAGAAAAGATGGGGTAAACCAACTCTGGTAGTTAGGCCCATCTGTGGTAGTGCTGTTCCTCATTGCATTGCATTTGACCCAGGCAGTGTAACAGGGGACAGGGCAAACCCTTCATTTTTAAGTGTAGAGAAAGGAGAGGCTGTTAAATGGGCTTTATTTGAGTATGATGTAGTCATAAACTGTGTCATTATAACATTTGGAAATAAACTCTCCTACTGGGATTCGAACCCTCATCTGAGCGGCTTGCTTTTTATAAGACAAAGGCTGTACCATCATGGTACTATGACCCTTAAACGGAACAATAGGCTGTGAAATAAGTAATTCCATTTAAGGGTCGTGGTAGCATGATGGTACAGCCTTCATCTTATAAAAAGCAAGCCACTCAGGCAAGGGTTTCGAATCTCAGTAGGAGAGTTTATTTCCATATATATATATATATTTATATATATATATATATATATATATATATATATATATATATATTTATTAAGATAAGCGGGAGGGTGGAGGGGTGTGGAGTGTATTCAGGGATGGAATGGGTGGGAATGATTTTATGCCTTTTCCTTTTTGGCTACCTCCCTTGTAAGGGGGAAAAAGCCTTGGTATATGTATGTATATATATATATATATATATATATATATATATATATATATATATATATATATATATATATATATATATATATATATGTTGGTACATTATGACAAGTTGATGAAGGTGGAAAAAGAAGTCACGGGTCTAGTTCCGAGTTACTGAGTTTATTCCTGACCGGTTTCGCTCTATGCTTCTTCTGAAGAAGCATAGAGCGAAACCGGTCAGGAATAAACTCAGTAACTCGGAACTAGACCCGTGACTTCTTTTTCCACCTTCATATATATATATATATTTGATATTAACAGAGTGGAGTGCATTAGGGAGGGAATGGGTGGGAATGGTCTTTATGCCATTGTTTTTTGGCTACCTCCCTTGTAAGGGGGAAAAGCCTTTGGTATATGTATGTATGTATTAACAGAGAGTGAATGGGACTTATCTTCACTATTTTATTCATTTTTCTTTACTTTTTTTTTTCTTTTTAGTACATGCACCAATAATTCCTGAGGCTGAGAGAATCGAACCTGTCAACTGCAAGCTCAACTTACTGCATCATGTGAAGAGTATGCAAGGCAGAATCAGTGACCGTTTTGATGAGATTGAAAATCAGTTGGAAGGTTAGTGAAGTGCATTGAATGAAAAAATATTCTATGTATTTTCAAGAGAAACCAGAGACAATGGATTGAATTGATATTTTTGCAAGTGGATGATAGGGGGTTGGGGTGGCGGGCGGAGGTGGGAGGGGGTCACCATGTAATGAAACAGTGGGGAGTAAACCAACTTCAGCTCTTGAATCGTACTGTGGAGGTACTATGCATTGCTTCTGGCCCAGGGAGTGGGTAGGAGACAAGGATGGCCACTTATAATGAAGGATGAGCACATGCCTTGGATGACTACCTCCCACATGAAAGAAAAAGGGCCTTGTGGTTGTATGTATAAATCAGATTAGTAGTTCTTCATGATTCAGATTAAAATCACAAAGCCCCACTATTAGGAAACTAGAACAATGCCCTTTAAAGAGACATTTGTAACATGCAATGTAATTAATCATGCCCTTGGTCCAACTTGCGTGTGGCAGTAAAGTTCAAATTGCCACCACCTGAACTTCTGCTACAAGTAGTGAGGCTCTAACCCGCTTGGATGTGTTTGACCGATACCGTACGAGGATATGTTGACATCTTGATGTGTGAGTGGGTAAACAAGGAGGTCAATGTCAGCATTCTGGTTATATTTAATTTGAAGTTGTAGTTGAGTGAACCTGTACTCTGTGTTGGCCCTCTCTGGAGATTTCTTATAGTATCCCTGAGGTTCTGTTGCACCACTCTCATTTCTTGTTGGGTTATTGTATACTGGGCACCTGGTGATAACAGATAGTGGACTTGTTTGTATTACTTTTTTCATGTAGAGAGAAATAATTGATCATATGTACAGGCTTAATCATACCCCACCCTCATTTTGTAAACTAATAATTTTCTATGTATAGAGAGAAAGAGAAGTTGACCAAGAACAAGTTTGATTGCATTTTCTGTTGTTATCCATATTGATGGTGAGAGAGAACAAGAAAAAGGAAACTATTACAGCAGTGACTTTATATATATCATGCACACTTTTTCTCCTTTCACTTGCCTCGTCTTTTCATAACACATATGTTGTGATGCATCATTGACTCTTTGTACATAAGGCAACCTAACATACATATACCAAGGCTTTTTCCCCCTTACAAGGGAGGTAGCCAAAAAGGAAAAGGCATAAAATCATTCCCACCCATTCCATCCCTGAATGCACTCCACACCCCTCCACCCTCCCTCTTATCTTAGCACCTCCTGGATGACGGGTCATCCCTGCACCTTGTCCACTGCCCTGGGTCAGAAGCAGTGTCGCAAGACACAGCACATCCACAGCAAGGCCGCTTCATTAAATCGGCGACCCCCCCTCTCCATCCCCCCATGCATAAAAGGAGAAGACGGGGAGAAATCCCTTTGGGCTGCGTCAAATTTTGCTCACACATACTACCTCACCCCCCACTCCCCCGCCCATTCCACCTCATGCATCACAACATCATCCATATACAACCATTCTCCATTCACCCCTGCCTTCTGTCCTCTCCCGTCCTTCCTCAACAGACATTCCCCTCTTCCCCAAAGCCCCCTTCACCCCATCCATCCACCTCATCCTAGGACGTCCCCTCATGTTCACTCCCTCCACATCTGCCTTCCATACCTCTTTTACTAGTCTTCACTCATTCTTTCCATGTGTCCAAACCATCCTAATACTTTTTCATCAACCCCCGTTCTCCTCCTCACCTCATTTCTCACTCTATCTAGCCTAGTAACCCCCATCATACTTCTCTGACACCTCATCTCAAACACATTCAAACTCCATCTCTCTTCCTCTCTTATGTTCCATGTTTCTGCCCCATACAGTGCTGTTGGCACAATCACTCCTTCATACAGTCTCCTCTTAGCATCCATTCCCAAATGTCTATTCCTCATTACACTCTTTAATCCACCAAGGCATTTACTCGCTTCTCTCAATCTACATTCTACCTCCACCTTCACTCCACCTTTTCCTGCCACATTTGCACCCAAGTATCTAAAACTATCCACTTCCTCCAGTCGCTCTCCCTTAATGCTCACTTCCAGTCTACTGCCACTTTCACCCCTTGTACATCTCATCGCCTTACTTTTACCCACATTTATCTTCAGCTTTCTTCTATCACATACTCTCCCAAACTCCGTCACCAACTTCCTCAGTCCCTCCGATCCTGCCACAAGCGCAGTGTCGTCCGCAAACAACAGCTGGCTCACCTCCCACTTTTCTCCATTTTCTTTAACCATCTCCAATCCCTGACCCACTACCCTTGCATTTACCTCTTGCACCACCCCATCCATGTATAGGTTGAACAGCCAGGGTGACATAACGCATCCTTGACGAAGTCCCACCTTTACCTCGAACCACTCACTCTCTCCATTTCTAATCCTGACACAAGCTCTACTACTCTCATAAAAACTCTTGACAGCTCCTAGAAGCTTTCCCCCTATCCCATATATCTGCATAACCTCCCACAGTGCCTTTCTGTCTACCCTATCATAAGCCTTTTCCAGATCCATAAAAGCCCAAAAAACATCCTTCCCCTTTCCTATAGCTTTCTCACATATTTGTCTTACCACAAAGATCTGATCTACACAACCTCTACCTGTCCTAAATCCACACTGTTCCTCACCAATTACTCCCTCTGTTCCTCTCCTAATCCTCTCAATCAAGATCCTCCCATAAGCCTTCCCAACTACACTTAACAAGCTAATCCCTCTGAAACTACTACACTCACACTTGTCCCCTTTTCCCTTGTAAAGTGGAACTATACAGGCACTCCTCCAGTCCTCCGGCACTCTACCCTCTCTCCAGCAAACATTAAATAACCTCACCAGCCAGTCCACCATCACTGTACCTCCTTTTTTAGACATTCTGCATGGCATCCATCCAGACCAGGTGCCTTACCTGCTTTCATCATCTTAACAACTGCCTTCACTTCATCCTTCCTTATTTCTCCTCCATTTTCCTCACTCATCACGGTCATTTTCTTCGCATTTCCCACTACAACTATCTTTCCCTCTCTATCCTCCTTCACATTTAGCAACTCCCTAAAATATTCTGCCCATCTTCCCCTTACTGCCTTCTCTTCCATTATCATCTCTCCATCTGCACCTTTAATTTTTCTTCTCTACTTGATTCGCTTCCTCTTCCTCTCTTAATTTCTTTCCAAAACATCTTTTTATTACTTTCAAAATTTTCTGTCATACTCTTACCCCACTTCACATCTGCTCTCCTCTTTGCCTCCTTTACCTTTTGCTTTACTTCTCTTTTCTTTTCTTTGTACCTCTCATATGACTCCCTCGTCCTATTTTGTAACCAATCTGTGAAAGCTCACTTCTTCTCTTCTACAACCCTCTTTGTTTCCTCATCCCACCATTCACTACCCTTCCTTCTATTTCCTCCTGTCCTTCTTGTTCCACACACCATCTGTGCACACTTTGTGACTCCCTCCTTGAACCATCCCCATTCCTCCTTCACACGTAGCTCTACTCTATCCTTCACTCCCTCCCACTTCTCCTTCAGCTTCTTGTACTCCTTCTCCTTTTCCTTTTCATTTAAAGGTTTCATTCTAAGCACCTCCCTACCTTTTGTCCCTTTCCTCTTTCTCCATCTGTCCTCCACTCTCAACTTACCTTCCACCAAAAAATAATCTGATATTCCCCCACCCTCGCCCCTTAGCACATGTACATCCTTAACTCTTCCTATCCTAATCCTATTTACCACTACATAATCCATCAACGCTCTATCTACCACCCTTCCATCCACCACCCTCTCCCATGTGTACTTATGCTTGACTTTCTTCCGAAACACTGTATTTGCTATCATCAACTCTCTTTCTAGACACATTTCCACCATCAACTCTCCACTACAATTCTTTCCTGGAACTCCACATTTCCAAACTACTCCATCAATTGGATCATTTCCTACCCTAGCATTAAGGTCTCCCAGTACTATTACATTGACATTTCTCCCTAAATCCTCTATGCACTCATTTAAATCTATCCAAAAGGCCTCCCTTTCTTCTATACTCTTCTCACTGCCAGGCCCATATGCACTTACAAAGACCCACATCTCCTTTCCCAGTTTCACCTTCATCCACATTATCCTTGAGGAAACCTCCTTCCACTCCACTACACGTTTACCTATATCTTCACTTACTAGAATAGCCACCTCTTCTCTCCCTCGCCCTCTCTTCACTCCTGATAACCTCCCACTTACACTCCCAAACTTACACTCACCCTTCCCTTTCAACTTAGTTTCACTCAAAGCCAACACATCCATCTTTCTTCTTACAAACACACTACCTTTCTCTTCCCTTTTTCTCTCATCTGTACCACATCCATGCACATTAAAAGACCCAAACCTTAGAGTGCTGGTCAGAAAACTCCCAGACCCTCTTATGCCTTTACTTTTTCATTTAGGAATGTCCCCTGTGGGGCTACAAGGAGAAGGATGCCTAGCCCCAATCCCCGTCCCTTTCTTCTCGCCTCTTACGATCCAAGTGGAAATACTTGGTGGCAGTATTCTTTTCCCCCACCTAACATATGTGAAAATATTTTACTCATATTGAAGATGTTGATGAAACACTTTTATTTTTTCAGTATTGGAGGCTGAGATGGGCCTGGGAGGAGATGAAGAAGTAGATGAAGAGACAGAGCGTGATGCAGCAACACTACAAGCCAGAGCTCTTGTCAAACTTATACTGAATGATGTCACCACTGTCCGTAGAATTGCTCAGTTCACTTAATTCGTTCAGTGTTGGGGCAGAACTTCAGCTTAACAGAAATATGATCTTTGATCAGAAACTAATTTATGACAATTGTAAAAGTTACTCAAAGTAATTTGAACCCTTAAGTTGGGCTACCCCTCGCCTGGCAGTAGTCAGAAGCTGTATAAAGTACATGCCTTCAGTATGAAGGAAGTAGTGCATTGCTCTAAGAGCAGTATGGATCCTGTGTCTGTTTTGAAATTACAATGCCTAAAGGAATGAGAACCAAAGAAAATACATTCAGTAAGATGAAAGATACAGTAAGTGAACTTCATATAGAAACTATAGAACTTGCTGGTATATAGGTCATGCAAGTGTAAGTTTCAGTTTTAGATTTTACAAAAATATCAGTGATGTGAAATTGGAACTATTTCACTGTGAAATTGGAACTCTTTCCCTGTGAAATTATATAAGGAAGTGTGTAAGATTCAAGATGTACCTAGTGAAGTGCAGTGTTAATCAGGAATCGTAATTGGATTTGGAAAATTGAATCAAGGAAAGTGAACATTATGTAGTAAGCACATTATTAATTGAAAATTTATATTACAAACAACAAAAGTTGTTACTGAAATAGTTATACAGTAAGCTCCCAATTATACGGATTTCTTTGGAAAATTATTAATCCGGTTAATCAGAGTTTCTGGTTTATCGAGAGGTAGTTCTAGACATTCGTTTCCATTATTCTTATCACCTCTCCAACTTGTATATGAATACAATTACTTGATGTGCAATTATTATCATAGATGTGATAGATGCATAGAAAAACACTTTATTTCTTATTGATTTAATTCCGTCTTGGATTTAAAAACATGTAGGCTAATAAACCTTAATATTTTAATTATAAAAGTCCTTCATTCTTGGTGTGTGGGGATGATATAAAGTACTTTAGTTAGGTTACCTCAATGCCTCAGATTGGTAAATGACTTTGTTTTAATCTGTTTCTCCTTTACCAACATTTTACCCCCACTTGCCTTCTTCAGACGTCTCTTTTATCATACCAACCATACTCTTCTCCTTTTCCAATTCCATAGCACCATTCTTCTCAACCCTTCTCACCCATTTCCTAAAATTTCAGTTAAATTCTTCTCTTGCTCCTGTTTTCTTAGTTCTGCAGCATTGGTGGTGTGAGTAGTTACTTAAGGAAAAGAAAATAATAATGATAATAAACCAAGATTAATTTCTTCATTATCGGCCACAGGTTTTGCAGTTCTTGAGGGTTCCAGGTCATCATAGTCTGGATAATCGGAAGTTTACTGTAATAATTTTTGGGTTCTTAAATGAATTGACATTTAAGAGTACTGTATTGGTTTACATGACAACCCAAAAAATATTTAAGTGTAGAAGCTTGTGAATTCCTTCATGCTAATGCTGAAATATTTCAGGAGATTGTGACCCTATTGCCAGTTTGATACTTGGCACTTGAACTTAAGAATTTCTTATGAAGTAAGTGCTTTCCTTCAAAGAAGGATGTGTATATATATATATATAAGTTTATTTGTAAAAAACTTAGTTTATAAACATTTGAATAAAGTTAGTTATTTTTCTTCCATAATATTGGAGACCTCTTGTGTGGCTTGAATGTAATGAGCATAGTCTTTATCTCTAGTGTTAGTTCTACTTGCAACCCATAATTCATATTTTAAGGAAAATTTATCTGTTTCCCCAGGATGGGAGAGGTGATTAAATTGGTTTTAACTGTTTGATGTAGGTGTGTACTCTAACTTAGCCATCCTCTTTATAAAGAGGATGGCCCCTTTGATAATTATTTGTTGCTTAAATTTTCGTGAAATGGAAAACCTGCAGTGCTATAGTGGCCGGAAGTGGTCCTCAGGTTCTCCTGCAGATCTCTCTGGAAGAAACTTTGGACAGTTGTCTGTGTTGCATTAGTGTTTGCACCGTTTGGCCCCTGCATATGATTCCCCATATCTGAACCCTGCCAAGTGTGTTTACTGTCAATAAGACCGTGCAGCATCCACTTTACATTGCACAGTGTACTACTATAAACCAGAAATTATCTTTGAGACTCGAAACATTCCAGGCTCTTAGAAGACTGAACCCAAGGGATAGTCATGATGGCAGATCTTGGGATCGTATACACTGAAACATTGTGGTCTGCCATCCTAGCACAATACCTCTGCTCTCTCCCCTAATTGTAATGCACAGCCAGGCCTGACTCGCACTAGCCCAACATCACTATAAACTGGGAAGCAAAGGCCAACTCCTCCAGATATCCAATACTTGTCTTGAATCTTGCTCAGAGGTCTCATAACCCTTCACCTTATAAAGAGTAGAGCAGGATCTTAAGGCAAGATGCAGGGACTAGAAATCTGGAAAAGGAGGACCAGGTATATCCCCACCACTTCCACATGTCACTCCTCAGGACCTGCCCCAACCTGGGAATTGTGAAGAGTTAAGGCAGTGACTGAGACTGAAAATGTATTCAGTCACCATCTCTCCCATTAACAGTAATCTAAATTAATTTTCCCAACTAACAACCATAAATTGTGTGTGATGGTACATATATGCATATAACAAAGGCTTTTTCCCCCTTACAAGGAAATGGTAATCTCTGGAAGCCATTAGTCACAACCCACACAGCAAGCATTGTAGGCCCAATTGTTGCCCTGTATGAGGATGGTGAATTGCACAGCTCAGCAGGAGCTTACATGACTGAGCAGCCCTATATAGAGGCCTCTCTGCTCACCTGATATCAGAAAGGGTCTAGAAAAGGTGTCCTAAATGTAGCCTCCCGAAATCTAACCAGGTTGAGGACCCACCCCCAGTATGGTCACACCACATTCTTAGATTACACAGTATACCAGTATGAAAGGAGGTCCTCAGTGTCAGGGACTCGGAACAGTCCAATCTCAGAGAAGCATGAAAACAAGTAAAATTCAAGATGGTCAGACCAGGAATCATGTATGCAGAAGCACTACAAGTCTTAAAATGCACCTTCAACCATGGTTCTACTCCAATAACTACACTAGAGAAACCACTCGCATGGTACAAGATCCCCCACACAAACCATTACATTCCTCTTGCCAGTGTTACTAGGACCCATCCCCCAACCACTCACCCCCAACCCATCTGAAGTACAAGAACCTCATAGACAAACCCCAACTCTTTCCAGTCCTGGAGTGGGGAGTTTACTGGTGTTGTATGGTCAGTGTACTCCATTAAGTCACCTATTGTTTCTCTTAGAAAGTTAGATCTTTTCTTGGAGTGGAAAGTTTGCAGACTACTCCCACACTGGTGTTAAAAGTTCTATGTGGTGCTGCTTGAATTGGGATATCTGCCAGGGTTGTTAAGGGTTTGTTTTTGTTATATTGGGAGCTTGATTTTAGTTATATTTTTAGGGTGTTTACTTGGAGGCCAGATACCAAGGGGAGTTTCCAATCGATCTTCAAAATCATTGTATACTCTCATGGGACATTTCTTTGTTATCAAGTCATTGTTGGTAGATTTCAGGACCAAGAATCTTGGGTAGTCCAAATCAGGGTCCACTTCATCTTGATATGGGACAACATGGAGTATCACTTACATTTGGTACTCCATGGGATTACTCCCATCAAGTGATTGCGAAGAGTAAGGTAGTGACTGAGAGTGACAGTATATTCATTCACTATCAGACTTCCCACTATTTAACAATTATTCTTCCACTGAACACAAAAAGTCATCTGGTAGCATTGTGTGATAGTGGGGGACATGAGGTGATCTCTGGAAGCCCCTGGTCATATCCATGTGAATGCACATGCCCATTGGTCGCTGTAGTATGATAAAGGGCACTACAGTTCAGCTACAGCCAGTACAACTGAGTAGTCATATTTTGGATACACCCTATTCACCTCACATGGGGAGGAGGCTAGAAAAGGTTCCTTAATTTTGGTCTCTTTATACCAATGTTTCACAACTTTTTTTTTTTTTTTTTTTTTTTTTTTTCCCCAGTCGACCCCAAGATGATCCTCATGATATGACTGTGACCCTCCTAATCTATTATAAGGTTATAAAAGACAAAGTTAACATCATTGAATTTTATTATAGCAATATGAATTTAGAAATTTAGCATACAAGATGTCATGGCAACCCCAGGGTCGGGAAACAGTACCTTACACCAACCTGGCTGGGGGTCTGATGAGAATCTTTCAACGACTTATCCACGCATTTAACAGCTGTTGATAGAGAAGCAAAGGTTAACTCCTTCGGGCATCCAGTACCTGTCATTAATATCATTTCAAGGCCATACAACTCTTTACCATGTCTCCTATTAAGAAGAGGATAACAATCACAAAGTGAGACTCGAAGACTGGAAACCCAGAAAGGAGGACCAACTGGTGTCCCTTAGCCATCCTCAAGTGGTGCTCCTCAGGACCATCTTCCACCTGGAAGTTCCCAAGAGTGAGTCAGTAACTGAGAGTGACAGTACATTCAGTCACTGTCTCTCCCACTAACCAAAACTAACTTAAAATTTTTCTCCCAATCATCAACTATAAGGTGAAACTGGGAAAGGAGATGTGGGTCTTTGTAAGTGCATATGGGCCGGGCAGTGAGAAGAGCATGGAAGAAAGGGAGGCTTTTTGGATAGATTTAAATGAGTGCATAGAGGGTTTAGGAAGAAATGTCAATGTAATAGTACTGGGAGACCTTAATGCTAGGGTGGGAAATGGTCCAATCGATGGAGTGATTGGGAAGTGTGGAGTTCCAGGAAAGAATCGTAGTGGAGAGTTGATGGTGGAAATGTGTCTAGAAAGAGAGTTGATGATAGCAAATACAGTGTTTCGGAAGAAAGTCAAGCATAAGTACACATGGGAGAGGGTGGTAGATAGAGCGCTAATGGATTATGTAGTGGTAAATAGGATTATGATAGGAAGAGTTAAGGATGTACATGTGCTAAGGTGAGAGGGTGGGGGAATATCAGATCATTTTTTGGTGGAAGGTAAGCTGAGAGTGGAGGATAGATGGAGAAGGAGGAAAGGGACAAAAGGTAGGGAGGTTCTTAGAGTGAACTCCTTGAATGAAAAGGAAAAGGAGAAGGAGTACGAAAAGAAGCTGAAGGAGGAGTGGGAGGGAGTAAAGGATAGAACAGAGATGGGTGTGGAGGAGGAATGGGGATGGTTCAAGGAGGGAGTCTTAAAGTGTGCAAGGATGGTGTGTGGAACAAGAAGGACAGGGGGAAATAGAAGAAAGGGTAGTGAATGGTGGGATGAGGAAACAAAGAAGGTTGTAGAAGAGAAGAAGCGAGCATTCACAGATTGGTTACAAAAGAGGACAGGGGAGTCATATGAGACGTACAAAGAAAAGAAAAGAGAAGTAAAGCAAAAGGTAAAGGAGGCAAAGAGGAGAGCAGATGTGAAATGGGGTAGGAGTATGACAGAAAATTTTGAAAGTAATAAAAAGATGTTTTGGAAAGAAATTAAGAGAGGAAGAGGAGGCGAATCAAGTAGGGAAGAAAAGGTAAAAGGTACAGATGGAGAGTTGATAATGGAAGAGATGGCAGTAAGGGGAAGATGGGCAGAATATTTTAGGGAGTTGCTGAATGTGAAGGAGGATAGGGAAGGAAAGATAGCTGCAGTGGGAAATGCGAAGAAAATGAGAGTGATGAGTGAGGAGAAATAAGGAAGGATGAGGTGAAGGCAGTTGTAAAGATGATGAAAGCAGGTAAGGCACCTGGTCTGGATGGATGTCATGCAGAATGTCTGAAAAAGGGAGGTTCAGTGATGGTGGACTGGTTGGTGAGGTTATTTAATGTTTGCTAGAGAGAGGGTAGAGTACCGGAGGACTGGAGGAGTGCCTGTATAGTTCCTCTTTACAAGGGAAAAGGGGACAAGTGTGAATGTAGTAATTTCAGAGGGATTAGCCTGTTGAGTGTAGTAGGGAAGGCTTATGGGAGGATCTTAATTGAGAGGATTAGGAGAGGAACAGAAGGAGTAATTGGTGAGGAACAGTGTGGATTTAGGACGGGTAGAGGTTGTGTAGATCAGATCTTTGTGGTAAGACAGATATGTGAGAAAGCTATAGGAAAGGGGAAGGATGTTTTTTGGGCTTTTATGGATCTGGAAAAGGCTTATGATAGGGTAGACAGAAAGGCACTGTGGGAGGTTATGCAGATTTATGGGATAGGAGGAAAGCTTTTGGGAGCTGTTAAGAGTTTTTATGAGAGTAGTAGAGCATGTGTTAGGATTAGAAATGGAGAGAGTGAGTGGTTTGAAGTAAAGGTGGGACTTCGTCAAGGAAGCGTTATGTCGCCCTGGCTGTTCAACTTATACATGGATGGGGTGGTGCGAGAGGTGAATGCTAGGGTAGTGAGTCAGGGATTGGAGATGGTTAAAGAAAATGGAGAAAAGTGGGAGGTGAGCCAGCTGTTGTTTGCGGACGACACTGCGCTTGTGGCAGGGTCAGAGGAGGGATTGAGGAAGCTGGTGGCAGAGTTTGGGAGAGTATGTGATAGAAGAAAGCTAAAGATAAATGTGGGTAAAAGTAAGGTGATGAGATGTACAAGGGGTGAAAGTGGCAGTAGACTGGAAGTGAACATTAAGGGAGAGCGACTGGAGGAAGTGGATAGTTTTAGATACTTGGGTACAAGTGTAGCAGGAAAAGGTGGAGTGAAGGTGGAGGTAGAATGTAGATTGAGAGGTGAGTAAATGCCTTGGTGGTTTAAAGAGTGTAATGAGGAATAGACATTTGGGAATGGATGCGAAGAGGAGACTGTATGAAGGAGTGATTGTGCCAACAGCACTGTATAGGGCAGAAACGTGGAACATAAGAGAAGAGAGAATGTGTTTGAGATGAGGTGTCTGAGAAGTATGGTGGGGGTTACTAGGCTGGATAGCGTGAGAAATGAGGAGGTGAGGAGGAGAACAGGGGTGAAAAAGGATTTGGGAGATAGGGTTGATGAAAGAATATTAGGATGGTTTGGACACATGGAAAGAATGAGTGAAGAAAGACTAGTAAAAGAGGTATGGAAGGCAGATGTGGAGGGAGTGAACATGAGGGGACGTCCTAGGATGAGGTGGATGGATGGGGTGAAGGGGGCTTTGGGGAAGAGGGGAATGTCTGTTGAGGAAGGAAGGGAGAGGACGGAAGACAGAGGTGAGTGGAGAATGGTTGTATATGGATGATGTTGTGACTGCATGAGGAGGAATGGGCGGGGGGGGGTAGTATGTGTGAGTAAATTTGACGCAGCCCGAAGGGATTTCTCCCCGTCCTCGCCTTATATGCAAAGGGGGACGGAGAGGGGGGGTCGCCGATTAAATGAAGCGGCCTTGCTGTGGATGTACTGTGTCTTGCGACGCTGCTTCTGACCCAGGGCGGTGGGCAGGGTGCAGGGATGACCCGTCATCCAGGAGGTGCTCAGATGAGAGGAAGGGTGGGAGGGGTGTGGAGTGTATTTAGGGATGAAATGGGTGGGAGTGTTTTTATGCCTTTCCCTTTTTGGCTACCTCCCTTGGAAGGGGGAAAAAGCCTTGGTATATGTATGTATGTATCAACTATAAGCCCTCCAGCAGTGGTGTTTTATACTGGGAGCAGATGGTAATTCCTGGAAGCCTTTAGTTACAATCCACATGGAAGGCAGTGTAGACCCAGCAGTTGCCCTGTGTGAAGATGGGGAGTAACACAGTTTGGCAGTACAGTGAGTCCTCCTTATACGGTAATTCTTTATCCGGTAAATTCACAGTTACAGTATTTGGTAATTACTACCCTCGATTCTATTTACGGTAAGAACAATTCACAGATATGGTATCCACTAGATATTTTGAAGAGGAAAGAGCAGGGAGAAGGTACGTCTGCCATATCTTATTATTACATGTTATAATGGGTTCAGTGTACGGTAATTTCAATTTGCGGTAAGGTTTTCGGGAACATATATGTGCCGTATAACGAGGACTTGCTGTACTCTACATGACTGAGCAGCCTTATTTAGGATCTGCTTGGTTCACCCCACATGGGAAAGGGACTAGAAAAGGTGCCCTGGACATAGGTTCTCCAAACCTAACTGGACACATACACACACAATACAACAAGGAGGGAGCAACAGCCCTTCCAAAGGCCAGAGTCTCTGTTGCACTCCTGTCTCGCCCTGAAACAGCCCGATGACAATGACTGCCAGTGCCCTGGCTACTTGGTCCATCGCATGATTACCCAAAAGGATAGAAATGTTGGTACAACATGACAATAATATCTGTTACTATATACAACAGAGGCTCCTGCTCTGACTACAGTGTGGGTTGTGCAACAGTGTTCCCCAGCCAAAACAGGATAGGGGCACCTTCCTCCTGTTGCCTCGTTTTTGTCATTGAACTCTTTGGCAGCTTCGCCATCCAGTGTGTTATCCACCTCAAACCCCTGCATCCATCTAATCATCTTAGATCCATGAGATGCCCTACAACTAGTTCCCGCCCTCAGATTCCATCATCCACTGATCCAGAGGGTTAATTCATGGATTGCCTAGGTCTACACCTGCCTCCAGTCTATGACCTTCAATTCGGTGTCTTCTCATGTTGGCATACACACCAGACAAGGCAGCGCAAGAGGCGCTGTCCACTTTTTTCAACGCTTCCATTCTGCTTCTAGTAACTGACTAATGCCCAGTCCTTCCATTCGCAATGTTATGATGAGGAAATGACCCTGAGAATAACACCTAACAAACATCCTAAAAAGTGATCAAGCAATCTGGCCTCACATCAGTAT
>NC_134792.1:57131039-57188539 GCF_046742065.1 Oratosquilla oratoria | reverse complement strand
TCGAATGCTTCAAATTAATCTCATTAGCCTTTTCGTTGTGATACCATATTCTGAACCATTTATTCATTTCGACTAACGTCATACGACTATTCGACATAGGTAACGTTACTATGACAAAATTGACAAATCAGACATGTTCGTCTCGGAGGGGGTTGTAATTCATATGCAAATGAAGATAGTAACAATAATAGTCATGATAACAATATGTGTTCTTTATGGTTTTACATTCGGAAAGCTAAACGACATGAGATGTGGAAAATGGGTGGGCGCATATTTAAGAAAATTAGGTGTTCGCCTAATATCCTAATTTAAACAAAAATATTTGCATTGTATTCATTTGACTAGTAAGGAAAAATGGTCAATTTCTTTAACATTGCTACTGTTTTTCATTTGCACATTTGTTTTGATGGCAGCCATAGAGAAGAAATAATTTGCTCTTGATGAATTTGTCAAGTCACACGACCTTCTATTCTGTGTTATCGACTGGTAGAAAGAAAACGTAGGGGCCAGTTGACAGATGTTAGCTCCCTTTATGTGAAAAAGTAGTTGTAAGATGGTCGAAGCTGATAGATAGCCTGGAGCCGCTCTGGGGACAGAGTACCGACCTCTCGAGGGTGCGGCTGTAAGTTTGTTGAAATTTGGAGAAGTGTAGGATCCCATCGTTGGTTTCATTAGTAGGATTGACGCGAAAAAAAAAATCTGCTCTGTTTTAATTTCCTGTTATACTTAATACATACATGGAATATCTCCTTATACTACAATCTACAAATAATTCAGATTTGTTCAGACAGTACCCGTATTACGTGCATCTGATATCGCCTCATTTTATCTGTCCACATTTTTTCCATTCTCCATATCAAAGTGTAATAATAGTAAGAGTAAGAATAACACAATAATAATTATTGTTATTATAATAACAATAATAATAATAATAATAATAATGAAATGTGTTCCACTTGAAAAAGGGAACACATTAGTGTACACGTCCACAGCTACCCTACACTGCAACTATGTACAGTAGTTTCTGTCGCCGATGACGTCACGCGGCACTGTGGTAGGGGGCTCGGTGTCGGTATGCATATATGGGCAAACCACCAGCTGGACTACTACCTCTCAATACTGAGCTCAGACCAATAGAACGTGAGAGTCATATTCCATGGCCATTTCCTGAAATATAATTTTACTGAAAAAACAGGTGACATAATTTGGGCATACTAATTCAATCCAATTTATTCCATTGAATAGAATTGATTGAAAGTGGCTGGGGATCGAATATAAGAAGGATACCAGATTCCTACAGGTTAGCCGGTTTGAGCTTGAGTGTCACTCGGGTCATCAACCCTACAGTATTACTACGCAGGAGGCGGCGCAGCTCCATCGACAAACGACAGTTTTCAAAAATCGGTAAAACATTAGTGCAAGATTTAATTAATTGCCCCCAATATATATATTTATATATATATATATATATATATATATATATATATATATATATATATATATATTTAGAAGAAACTAATTTGAGTACAAAATACACTGAATGAAGTAAGAGGTACAATTATTATGTTATTACAATGCAGATATTCCTTGATGTCTCCAAGTGGATAGATGGTAAGATGAGTACCAATAAATATTTACATATATGGAGGATACCGAAAATAATCCAGATTGGGCTAGAATAGTGTGGATAGATATTAAGTCAGTTGTGGTAACATATTTGTAAATTTGTTTTGAATTGAATGACAAGTAAACAAAGAAGAAATTAATAACATCGAGCATCGTTGAGAAACCGTAACAGAGGCTTACACATCATTTCATGCTTTCTCTATTCGTTCTGGTGTGATTAGCAAATATGTTGGCAGCTGCTGCTGCTGGCTGCAGCTGCACTGAGTGCAGCACTCGTCAAAGATCTCTTCGCCCCTTGTGATTCACGGCTCCAAGGTCACGCTTCACACAACCGGACCTATGGCACAGTCGAGCACAATCACAAATTGTAGTGGACACGTTGCTATGCATGAATGAATGAATATATATATATATATATATATATATATATATATATATATATATATATATATATATATATATATATATATACTATATATATATATATATATATATATATATAAGATTATTTCAGACAAATGAGTAACGGTTCGCAGCAAAATGGGATTCGTTTGCCCTTCCCCACCCGCATTCTCTCATATATATATATATATATATCTATATATATATGTATATATATATATATATATATATATATATATATATATATGTATATATATAATGTATATGTGTGTGTGTGTGATTCACCTTGGTCTTTGGATCACGTGTTGGACTCGTGATCGACAGTTATTTCCCTCCCGGAAGAGAGCTCAGAGCTCGTATGACCGATCTATGGGTAATGCTATGACCTTACACGCACGCACACACCCAACTCCCCGCCCACGCGAGTTGGAGTAACGACTCGAAGCGCAGCGATACTGAAATAATTCCAGCCCTGGGCAGGATTCGAACCAGGTACCGCCAGTACCCCCGTACTGACAGTCTGAGACTCTACCAACCGCGCCACCGAGAGAGAGAGAGTGTGTGTGTGTGTGTGATTCACCATGGTGTTGGATCACGTGTTAGACTCGTGATCGACAGTTATTACCCTCCCGGATGAGAACTCAAAGTTCATATATGACCGCTCTATGAGTAATGTTGTGACCGTACACACACACACACACACACAGACAGACAATCCCAGCCCACGAAAGTTGGAGTAACGGTTCGCAGCAAAATGGGATTCGAATTCGGACTGCTGAAGTAGCGGCTACGAACGCTACCACTGCACCGTCGAACGTGTGTTGGAATTTAGGAACCCAAATACTATTTTATCATTTACTTCATTTTATTCATTTATCTATTTATTCATTTGTTTATTCTATTCTATATACTTTCTTTTTTGCCATATTCGCATTCCATCCTCTGGAATGGTTGCTAGATGAACTTGCCCCTGTGGTAAACAATCTGAGAGCTGGTCCCTAACCTACATTATGCTGGTCAGCAGCTGCGAGTCGGCTCGACTGTTCCTGCCCTAATGCGAATCCATTGTAGCACTCCCTCTGCCCGGTACTGGCTTCCCGGGGAGCCATTTATCTTAGTTTAATAAAAGCGTTCGAGCCGAAATTAAATTCTTTGACGACATACGCTTGGACGGATGATGTTCAATTCCCTTCCGTCCCTATAAACTTTCCGGGTGAATAAAAACAACTAGGGGGAATTGGAACATCTGTAGAAGTTCTGAACAGATGAAACTCGTTTGTTTGTTGTTGTTTTCTTCTGTGACGCCAATTTTATTTATTTCTCTTTCTGTGACACTTCTTCGGTACTGAGAGTTAGTCTGTCTTCAGTAGATTCTTACATGTCGGTTGACACTATTATTCTGATTGAAACCTAGGTCAGAAGGCACTACAGATTTAAATAACTTCTAAACGATTTTGCTAAATGTGGACGTGCCCTTGATCTATAGTGGTTTTCATGTATGTTTCCACAATGCTCAGTTACGGACAACCCGTGTTTATTTAATAATAATTTAGTATTTATCATTCATCTACTATTCTTTCATTTGTTAAAAAAAAAACGAATTGTAGTCTCTACCATGTATCTCCTCTCAGATGCATTCTACGCTGGGGGATGTCATAGGTAATGTCAACCTTTCACCACTTTTGTGGCTGACCACTGCCTTGACAACCGAGACTTGAGAATCTCCTCTGGTGTGTGCGTGCACGAAAACATCCAGACGAACCTGCGTGAGGATAAAATGAGTGTTGCCATATACGTTAAATTCTACCGTGTTCTGTTTACATCTCCGGTAGCGAATGGTGTCACTTGTAGAGCAGCTCGGGAACCTAGTTGCCGTAGCATGCCATTGTAGTCAAGGGGTGATCGTGCCAAAAGGGATTGGACCCTGATTGGCAAGACTATACAATATGTATATGTATGTATATATATATATATATATATATATATATATATATATATATATATATATATATATATATATAATATAATATGCGTAAGTAACCATGCATAAATGGATACAGACTTCGAAGTTCTAGCAGACTTGAGCATCATCTTTAGCGAATATTCATCAAATAACTTTGTTGTTAAGCATTATGGTGTCGTGCTACAGCCAGAATTATGTGTTATTCATGAAGGTGAGAGCTGAATATTACGACTGCGGACACCCGACCCTGACTCATCATGTATCACAATTGTACAAATATACTTTTGTTGTTGTTGGGTGAATGCCCTTTTGTAAAATAACAACGATAGTAATGATGATAATAATAATTACAACAAAAGTATAATAATAGTAATAATAATAATAATAATAATAATAATAATAATAATAATAATAATAATAATAATAATAATAATAATTAATAATAATAATGATAATAGTAATAATAATAATAATGATAATTATATTAATAATAACAACAATAATAATAGTAAGAATAATAGCAATGATAATAGTAACAATAATAATAATGATAATAACAATAATAATAATAATAATAATAATAATAATAATAATATAATAATAATAATAATAATAATAATAATAAAAAGAAGAAGAAGAATAACTAACAATAGTAACAATAATAATAATAATAATAATAATAATAATAATATTAATGATAATAATAACAATATTCATAATAATAATAATGATGATGATGATGATGATGATAATAATAATTGTAGTAATAAATAAATTACTGTGTACAGAAATATTTTAAATATTCAGCAGTGAGAGATGAACTGCATGCGTTTGATATACTGAATTGTGTTTGTGTCCGTGACAATACATGCAAGTGACAAACAACTACTTATTAGTACCACTTCCAACAAATTGAAAACATGAGCCAGTTAAGTATAAAGGAGTAAGAAATATGCACATATTATCATACATAAGTATTGTTACCAAAATATAATAATCCATATTTCTCACTGTCAGTTTTTATGACTTGATTATGTGTTACGTTGCGACATAATACATAATACTGAAATGGATACGTCAGATTTCATATATTACACAATTCTTGAGGATGTTTTATATTTGTATTACAGATAGTATAGAAGCAAAGGTGGCCAGATCTTTCATTAGAATTTTGTGGTAAGCGATCTATAAACTACTGAACATTTTAGGTCGCAAAGATGACAAGAAATGCTCGCTTATTAGAGGATAATTCACGGAAAATAAGCTCGTTAATCAGAGATAAACCATAACGGATCATACACCTTTTTTCAAACTTTGACAATGACTCGTTTATTTCATAAGAACTTCCACCTATACCACTTACTTAGTCTCAGATATGCCACTGCTCTCATTCAGATTTCTCTATCTTCATCTCTTCAAAAGTATCAATGAATAATCTTAAAACAAAAAAATACCATTTGGATCTACTGCCATGAATTCATGATGCCATCAAGATAATGTACCAGTTGCAGTATTGATGTCTGAATCAACAACGTCGGCGAAAAATGTTTTCTGTGCAAAAAGAATTTGAGCGAAGAAACTGACACATTTATGATTTTCTGCGCACGATTAGCCAAGCCCAAGCTTGAGCAATACATGAGCAATGGGTAAATCACATTTCAAATATATGTTGACATTAGGATTTCTGTGATTTTTCAAGTCTTCATTTTTCATATACTTCGTGCATCATGATCTGTTTGATATATATTTTTTTTCATTTGATGTTCATTTCTTTCGAACCTGACGCTACAATTTTTTATATTGTTTTCAAAAGGTCGGTGTTTATTAATTCAGTACATTTGACGTGTTAAATTCATATTAGTTATAAATGTTTGAGATATTCTCTGATAACTTTTGTACAAAATTATCAACAAAGATTTTTTTAATTTGTAAATTTTCAAACACATCTTGTCAATGTCATGTCACCATCTGCCATATTCATTTCACGACAAAAGGTGGGGTCTGTTATATCGATCTTATTATATTGTTCAAAATATAAAGACGTTCATATGTTACTTTTAATCATTAATATATGATCATCAACGTTACTGTAGTAGATGAAAGCCTGCATCTGTGAAATTTATATCTACTATTTTTATAAACCTTGGCCTGACGATTGCCATTTTGTCCAAAGACAAAGCAACTTATTCATATTTTTCAATTCCCTTATTGATTAATATGATTAACAATTGGTTCAGCATCCTCAAATAATTGTATATAAATAATAGATTTATTTTCAATTTGTCACATGACGCAGTTTTTTAAGATAGTGAAGAAACATCTGTTTCACAGCTTCACAGCCCCGTACTTTCTCCACGTGACCCGTGGGTGAGGTCGGAATGAGAACCGAGTTTCACTACCACTGGATGCCGTACATATGGTGAAAGGAGAATAGAATATAGCTAATATATATTGAATTTAAACCATGTGATAAGATACTGGAAGTGTTATTATAGTATTACCTCACAAGGGAATATGATTATGTGAACCAATATTATCTTTTAGGCGCGAACCGTTACAGATGTTTTGGTAGGACAAGGCTCGTGCGTATGCGCTCTGCCAAGACCTGTACGCACAGACGTGTTGTGCGTAGACTGTTTACCTCCGATTTTCGATCTTGTTTTGCTTGAAACCAGACGATTTTATTCAGGTGGGAGGAGCACCTACGGACTACTGTATGTCATGTTTTAATATTTTGAGAATTTTGTGTTACTATCTAGTGAACAATAATAACAATGACCAGGATGATACAAATGTGATTCTATTTCCTGCGAAGAACTATGTAAATCAAATTTCTGTATCATGCAAACATTTTCATAATATGTATTTGTACAATAGATTTAGATATAAGGATATTCGGCGTTTGATGAAAAATATATTGATATTAGTGTTTGCGATCTTATTTGAGATAGAAAATTCGTGCGAAAAATACTGTTCGAAAAGTAGTTAAAAACATTGAGATAAGAACAGCTAATAAACTCACAGAATTTTTTAGGTAATGCTACATAAATTCAAGGTTACCTCGTTTTCTTCAATACTTTCACAACCATGAAACCAAAATATGGTGTCATTAGATTCATAATTCAGTAAGGGTATAACAGACCAGCTATCCAACACCTCGACAATTTACCTATCCACCATCAGCCTCTATGCACTCTTTACCGTTTCCCTCGTCGAATTCTCATAATGAAAAACAACGCATTGATAATCTACATTAGAAAAATAAAGTCTTACTAATAAATAAATAAATAAATAAATATATGTACATAAATTAATAAATAACAAGTATGGGAGATTTCAACTTGCCTTACATCTCGTGGGACATAAGCTAACCTAACTCCATCCCCAGCTGCCAAAAGCACCTTTCTCGAACTGCACCAACATGTACTTGAACCAACATTTGATACGTCGGCCAGCGCACAGGATTGAGTCCTCAGATCCTAATAGGGATGTTGATGTGGATATATATTCACCTTTCCCTTAGTGTGGTCGATTTTTCGTACTCGTTTCAGAACTTTCCTGTTCCATCTTACTCCCGTGGGCAGTTGGACTGGGTTCGTGCCAATGTCGTTTACATTCATCATACTTACGAGTGGGATTTTGAATTTTGTCAACGAAATGGGAAACCATCTCACCTCTATACACAACCTACTTCATAACATAATCATGATAATGATAATAATAATAATGATGATGATGGTAATGATAATATAGTAATAATAATAATAATGATAATAGTAATAATAATAACAATAATAACAATAATAATAATAACAATAATAATAATAATAATAATAATAATAATAATAATAATAATAATAATAATAATAATAATGATGATAATAATAATAATGATAATAATAGTAATAATAATAATTGCTCATCTTTGACAAACTACAATACCAGACTCATTTGTAGTCACAGAGGAGCAACTCCCAAACAATAAATTCATGTTTTCCTTGAAGGAAACTTTGAACTAAAAATAGCCATAACTACAGCCCGATGTGGCTATGAACACCGCCTAGTGACCCAACGGAAAACAAAACCTAAGCGATTCCACAGATCTATTGGGCTATGCCTACACCTGAATTCTCCACAGCTCAGGTATTAAAAGACCAAACACAGCGCATGTGTCTTGATACATAATCTCCACTCAAGTCTACTGAAGAAGTTATGTTCACCTCTACCATGCTCTGTCTACTTTCTCTTCAAACAATTCCTTCATGGGCATAGTTCCAAGACAGCCTTTCGCACTTATCCACTCAACAGACAGATCAGCCTCGCCTCGATACTGTACAAAACGCTTGAGCGTATGATAACAAAGACATTCTACATTTCCCTGTTCAGTTTCCGGCTACTCAGATCCGTATCTGATCAGTTTCTGCTAACTTACAAGGTTCACTGAATGCTATGGGACTGGCCTTGGAATTTCTTATCATGTTGGATTCCATCGAAATCTTTCATTGAGTGCACTATTCCACCTTAACTGAGAAAAAATGATAGCCATTGACATATCAGACAACCTACAAGTATGGGTACAGTTTCCTTTCACACAGAACGATGAGCGACACAATAATAAACAACCAAAGTAGATTCCTCACCTGTTACGAGCGGAGTCACCCAGGGATCAGTCTTGGGTCATGTTCTCTTCCTCCTGTTCACAAGTCAGATGTTTTGCCGGCCAATTAATCTGCCATTACATGTAAGCTGTTTCCTTTTGGTTTAAAAATTTGCATCTATTAACCGAACTCATCGCACCGGCTTGAGGGACAGCAACTAATATAATTAAATTTATTACTTGTCATTCTCCTTCCTTCACCTTCAGATTTGTGGTATACGACCCAATTCCGACCCTTCATCACCCATCTGGAATAGTACTGTAACTTTACTGAGGATATTATATTTCTTGAATACACTTATCGTCGCTGGACAAAGCAAATCGCTCTACAATGCCCACCTTTCTCATCCAGGCAGACATACACAGCTTATTCTCTTTTAGATCCAAGAAAGATTCATGTGGATTGAGAACTTTTTTGCAAAAAAAAAAAAAAAAAAAAAAAATCATAACCCAATCTCCTAAGGCTCACAGGTATTTACACTGACTACTCTGCACTTTTTGTTGTTGTCACCATTCCACAAATTAAACGTACAAGCAGCTAAGATGAAAGGGAAATGGGTAACGGATATTCCGTCTTCGGATGTTGCCGAAGTCCTTCCAATCAACCTCTGTAAAAACAAAAGTTATATGTTCGAAAGGCAAAATCCTCAGGGTGTCTTAATTTCCTTTTTACCCATAAACCTTTTTTTTTTTTTTTTTTTTTTTTTTGTCTAGCTTCTGTGTGACTGCCTTCAATGCCCCGCTGTGGTTGACTTAATCCCCTATAGACTATCTGTCGTAGATGTATGTAGATATTTGCACGCTGATATTTTATTGCTATATTAATAGTATAATATATTATTGTAATTATCATTAATTTTACTGCATGGTGCTGTTTGTAACTTTATTTCTTATATGTTATGGTCATTTTGGCAGTGATGAACATTATTGACTATACCTTATCTTTTATAAGCTCTTACTAACTGCATATGTTTAACTTTATTTCTGGTATTTCCTTCAAGCTCGATTGTTGTACCCCTTGCCTTTAGAGCAGTGTTTTCCAACTAGTGATTACCCCAATATTCAATTTCGCAGTTATCAATTACCCCATTGAACATATACCCGCTAATATAGGATGTTTTTTTTTTTTTCGCTGTCACCTGATGAACTGCATGGGCTATGTAGTCCGCTATTGGCTGTATATATTAAGGATCCAACACAAATGAGTGTAGCAATATATATGTAATTGGAGAGAGTTAAACTGATTGTCTTGGTCTTGGTCAGGCTACCTCTTCTCACCCCCCAACTGAAATGAGCAAATTGAAAATTTAAAACACTCATTGAAATAATTTTATTAAGTGGAATTTTTAATTGCCAGGGCTAAAGATTTGTCAGCCATCAGTGCTAGCCCAACCATTAACCCCCTCCCCTTCTGAAATGAGGATAATATATGTGTATTATCATATTACTATTAGCCTCCCCAAAGATTTGCTCAGCCCCCCCTTAGCCTCCCCAACTAAAAATTCCTGGCGCCGCCGCTGCATCCATTACCCCCAAAATATGGGACCATTACCCCACTGGGGTAATTTATCCTGGGGTTGTGAAACACTGCTCTAGAGGTTCATAATTGTCTACGATGTTCCACTTCAATTAAACAGCGTATCACGTGAGTCACGGATCTGGTATGTACAAAGCCTTTTTCTGCCCCATGCCTGTCGTTCACTGAGCGTAATAGATTTATTAAAACAAAAACAAAACAGAGCCTATGTGCGCACGCGATTACGCTTTGCCAGACTTAGCACACTAACAGCCTTTCTTGCTCATCTTTATATATGCTCTCTACTATTCTAGGATGGGATGAATTAAACAGATTATTTAACTGTATAAAAATTGGCCAAGACCCAAGTACATATTTGCTTTGAAAGCCTATTGTCAAGCTATTGTGTATCTTCTGCGTTCGTTTGGCAGACTTCCATGAAGTGACACGCGTTAACACTAACGGAAAAGACCGTTTCATACCTGTTTCTCACAGTAAGGACAATGGGCTATTATTTTCCGACAAAAGGTATTTTAACTTGGATGGGCCATAAAACTATAGCAAAAACATTTGGCACATTTATGAAAATGTCACATGAATATAGCAAACTGTGCATGACGACAAAACTCATGGGCACATACCTCTCACTGTTTCACAGTGCCCCTCATTGATGTATATATTTTTTTTTCTATTGACGGGTTTTAAGTGTTCAGGCTATCAATGAGGCATGGGTCAGTTATTCTCTTGTGTAGTTTTTTCTACTTAGCGAAATAAGAACAATTAGTAAAAATCAGAAATAAGAACAAATGAGAAATAAGAAATAATCAGAAATAAAAACAAATCAGAAATAATCAGAAATAAAATATAACAAATATAATATTACAAATAATCAGAAATAAGAACAAATCAGAAATAAGAAATAATCAGAAATAAGAACAAATCAGAAATAAGAAATAATCAGAAATAAGAACAATCAGTAATAATATATCTATATACTTTTTTTTTTATAAAGGTGGTAGTCAAGACAAAAGTCACTCTTATTTACCACCTTCTCCTTCCTATCATCTTAGCTCCTCGTGGGTAGTCATTCCTCTCCCCCGCCCACTGCCCTACGTCAGAAACAATGCAACAAGACCTAATGCATCCACAGCAAGGCCGCTTCACTTAATTGGCGACCTCCACCCCAACTCTCCGTCCCCTCATGTGGAAAACAGAGAAGACGGAGATCCCCTCGGGCTGCGTCAGAATAGCATTCACACATAATCACTCCCTACTCACCCCATCAGTCGCTCCCTTCCTTCCTTGCATCAAAGTATCTATACACACCCCTGTTCCCTGTCTGCTCTCTTCCTTGTTCAGCAGACATTCCTCTCTTGCTCAAGGCCCCCTTCACCCCATCCATCCATCTCATCCTCAGTCGTCCCCTCAAGATCACTTCATCCACCCCTTTTACTAATCTTTCTTCACTCATTCTTCCCATGTGTCCAAACCATACCAATACTCGTTCATCAGCCCTATCTTGTCATCGCCTTCTCACTTTATCCAACCTTATAATTTTTTAGACATTTCATCTCAAACACATTTAAACTTCTCTCTGCCTCCCTTAAATTCAAAGTCTCCGCCCCATACATGGCTGCGTGCCATAAGTTTGTGACACCGAATGTAAAAATATGAAGAGAGAATGTTTCAGAACAACTGGGATTTTTGTCCAATTCATTCTGAATAAAATGGGTTAAGACGACGGGGAGAATATAGCAATGTTATAAAAGGGAAGTTAGGAAATAAAAAATATATGTATATGTTCTGCCATAAGCACTTGATAGAGACGACTACCATGAAGAAATATAGGAACGGCGATTGCTACGATATAACGTAAGAGCGTCATTTAGCAAATGGTTCTGAGGTACACAAACACGGAACCCAAGCTCTGATGGCAGATTGCACTCACAGATAACGTTATCAATGGCAGTGGTGCACGATGCACCAAAGTAATCCTGAGTGCACAGATATAAGCAACCTTGTAGATGTGAGAAACAGAGACATTTGTAAAATGATAAATAAAAATATTATTTTGGGGCTAATGTGGCATGAGCAAGACTAGTGGCAACTGGTGAAATCCTATTTTTGAACCAAATTAATGCAAATGGGATTATATTGCGAAGAATGTCATGACTATTGTGGATAATGAGTATTATACACTGCGGGAGAGATTTGTAAATATTATAAAAATATTTTATAAATGAGTATTGGAGAGCAGTAGTAGTTAATTTGTATTGTATTATCGTATGCAAAGTTGTTGACCACAGGCATGTACATACATATATATTTTAGTATATTTAGTTTGTAACGTGTGTGAGTGTATCGCCTGCTAAAGTATTTCATTTAATTATGAAAGTGTATGTGTGGAGTCCTTTAGTACAACAAAAAACAACACAACGCAAAGCTCGGTCCACATGCTACATACACGAGATCTACAAACTTATTCTGTATCTCGTGGCATATTCTCTCTCTCTCTCTCTCTCTCTCTCTCTCTCTCTCTCTCTCTCTCTCTCTATATATATATATATATATATATATATCTATGTATATATATATATATATATATGTATATATATTTATGCACACACACAAACACATTCACAATGGTACACTTCTTTCATGCAAATGTTGGATGACAACCTATCGGCAACCAGAATAAAACGAAACTTGGTTATCGGTACGGACCGGGGACCGGAGGGGGGGGGCGGTGCATGACCCCCCCCCCCCCATCTCCTCCGTAGAAACTATGCTATGCTTACTTAGCAACTGCACGTCCCTACAGTTGCCAACTTTTCCCTGCATATCAATTACACCACTGCGATTTTATGTGATGATTATAATTTAGAGGAAAATAAACATGGATGCATGAGTAATACACCAGCAAATCTTTCATGCCTAACCTGTTTTATACTATAGTATTGGAAACTAAATGTGTGCAACGAAAACACTATGCAAGCTTGCAAAGAATACCTTTGGAAATAATGCATTCCTATGCAGCCAGCAACACTGCTATCGTCCCTGTGGGCAGTACCTTGTGTATCGCTGGTTAGACGTGTACGATCTTCTGCCAAACTGATGTAAAAATAAACTTTGCCACTTTGTATATAATTGTAAATTATAATATTATACCACGATGTATTGAATTTATGGGTAAGGTTTGTTAACTACAGGTGTGCCGTAGTTTATTCATGCATTCCTTCTCTGTCCTTCACTTTGCATATCTCGTCGATGCTGCCACTTGTTCCATCACAATCTTCTGGGCTACATTTATTTGTGGAGCTTGTTCCTGATGACCGCTTTTGAGGCGGATGAGCTTCGGAAAAATAATATATTCCCAAACTTGGATTTATCCATAAAGGAAGAGAACAAAAGCAAATAGTATGATAAATTTAGTAGGATACGATAGTGTTTCTGATTTGAACCTATCGTTAGCACGAAGTATCAGAACCTCAGGGCTATTGTTTACCAAACTGTAACAGTGGTCTCGAATACTTTCCCGAATCCACCCATATAAAAGCGAGAAATGGTTAATTATATTGAAAGACAAATGAAAACGTACCAAGCCAAAATGAAAGATAAACCCCAGAGTGATTAAAGGCCAGTGAAAAGTTGTCAAAGGTAAGACAGGAGAAAAGTAGTGGAGTAAATATGCTTAACTCTATGTTATCGGTTCTGCTATACATAACAAACTTAGTTGTTTTACGTAGAAAACTGGTAGTATAATTGGTTCTTACGTGTTTAACTTTCAGGTGTATGAACAGGGTAAATGAAATCGAGAATAGTTTAAAATATACTTGAGTCAAGGTACCAGTTCTGGTTTTGTTTTGCAAGGTCTTTGTTGTTTTGCTTTATTTTTAATCCCTTCCGTACCGGATGACATTTTTCCTATTATTGTGGCTTTTGCTAAGACATTTTAATAATTTTGTGAGATTTCTTTAATATCTCTAGGAACCCATTCCATGCTGAGTAACATATTTTTTTATATCTGGCTGTTGCTTGGATATTTTATTTATTCATAACATCCCTTCAGATGCAATAAGTATAAGGGAGGGTTTAGACATTTAGAAAGCCCTTGGCTTTTATATATATATATATATATATATATATATATATATATATATATATATATATATATATATATATACACACACACATATGTTATAGACATAGTGTATTATATTCTTGCTGTTGTTTTTGAAGTACACATTGAGAAAGGTAATAACACCTAAGTGAAGTGGAGAAGGGAGTTCATTGTGTAATGTGGTGCTTGGGGTAGACTATCTCTCTCTCTTAAGCCTGGTTGAGGAAGTGCTATGTCTTGCTCCATTGCTTCTGACCCAAGGCCAAGCCAGATGGGAGGGAACATGGATGACCCTTTATCCATGAAGAGCTATGGTAGGGGGTTGGGGATAGTTATTGGATTTTTGGATTAGTTTGAGATGGGTGTGTGTGTGTGTGTATTGAGTCAACCATCCTTCATACTAGGGGGAAAAGGTGTTTTTGTATAGAGGTCTCGTGTGTGCATTGAGTAAGCCACCCTCCATACTAGGGGGAAAAGGCCTTTTCATATACCATAGGGGTCTTGATGGTCGAGTAGGTTAGAGCATTGCTCCTTGTGGTCAGTGATAAAGGTAAGTGTTGGTTCAAGCCCCACCACTGTTGATGTCCACAATGGAAACGAGTTGTAGGGACTTTCTTGTGTTATCCTTGGGCTTTTTAGTAAAACTAGAAGCCATAAAAGACCTAATGTATGTAATAACACCATTTAGGAAAAATTATGTTAATCTGAATATTCACAGTTGTGCTTCATTCTCAAGGGTAAATGTATAGTATGAGAAAGTCTAGTTGTTTGTCAACTCTTGCCGCCCTATTGTATTAACCCATACAATACAAAGTCCTCCCCATGGATAAGTAAACTTGTCCAGTGTTCATAAGAACAAGATCTGAGAACATGTCATTGACGCAAACGGGGTTGGTTGTAGTAACCCTAATGCTCTCAGTATAAAGCCTTCCACTCAACTAATTTGAATAATTTGGTGTTATGTGGAATAGAAATGGAGGGATGTATCTTCAAAGTGAAGGGTTCAGGGTAGAGTGCTACTTAATGATTTTGTTTTGGCCAGTGCCAGATGATATTATTTAGTTTAAAAGGACCTGTAGTCATTATGGTAAATTAAAGTGACAATATCATCCATTTTGCTGTCATATATTGATTTTCATTTTATAATGTAAAAGAAAATTATAGGATAAATATTGGTAAATATTAGCAAGGATTCTCAAAATGATACATCAACAGTGATACTGACCAGATATGGCCAATTGTTTACATAGGTAATGTGATTCCATTGTTTGAATTTACCACCATTAAATGGTTAAAAACTGAGCTATTCCAGTATGATATTAGATGATTTTATTGTGGGTAATTTAATCCTGCAAGAGCTCCAAGGTAATTAGCAACTGCCTTTGGCCTGGCCCACATGTCACTCAAAGAGGATACGTTGTGTTGCTACAGTAAGCCCTCATTATACGGTACATATGCGTTCCTGAAAACCTTACCGCAAATTGAAATTACCGTATACAGAACCCATTATAACATGTAATAATAGGATATGGCAGACATACCTTCTCCCTGCTCTTTCCTCTTCAAAACACAAGCAGATACCGTATCTGTGAATTTCTCTTACCGTAAATAGAATCAAGGGTAGTAATTACCAAATATCATAACTGTGAATTTACCGGACATAGAATTACCGTATAAGAAGGACTCACTGTATTTGGTTAAGGTGAGAGTTAGGCATTGTGGGATTAGGTGTTCACAGTCTTCTGTGTGATGTTTGTTTATAGGGAAGTTGGGATTTGTGGCCAGTCCAAATCTATTTTAGTATTGTCTTGGTTCTGTAATAGGTGTCACTTCAGCGGAATGTAATCACCTGGTGACAATCAAAACAGAACATAGAAGCACTGAGTAAAGTAGCAAGTTAAAGGATTCATTGAGAAAATTATAATTTTTTCTCTTCAAGGGTTTTCAGAGTAAAATTGCATGGCAGTAGCCAAAGTAATTGTACAAATTGTGAGGAGCATTGAAATTGGTATGTCATTGCCTATGGCCAATGCCTCTGTCTTTTGGAACGATATCATGCTGAAGAGGTGATAAAGGAGAATGTAATGAGGGTAGCAGAAAAGAGGGACAGTAGAGGTTGAAAAGTGATCAGCATTTACCTTTGAGTTCAGATGTCCCAAATCATAAAAGAATGTTGCAAGACTTTTCAGTAGTGTTTCACTAAATTCCCCAATGTATTGGCTATGTAAAACTTAAGTGCTCATCATCCTATATAGGAAGTAGCACTATTATTTATAACCATTTGCTATCAAAGGGTTGCCGCAGAGATAAGTGAGAGGAATTTGTATCAGCTATATTACAAAGAAAGGTTTTGCACTGTATAGAATGGGTAAAAATTAGCTATAAATCCATCATTACCTAGGAGTTGCCATAGAAATGAATGGAACAATGGTGGTAGGGAAAAAAGCCACTTGGTATGGGAAGCATTGATAATTGTATCGTGGCCATTGTTGTGTGATTTCTTTCATCTTGAGAAATTTTTGTGTATGAGTGATCTAACAGTTTTCTCAACCCATATTTGAAAGAATCATCTCCTCTCTGCTCAGATTTTGGACTTTAGATATTCTACGTGGGGGGCTTGGAGAGCCGTCATCGGCTGAAAGCCCCTAGAAGCCATAACCTAAGTTCAGATCTCAACAACAATAACATGTGGGGGTGCAGCCCCAGGGGATTGATGCTTAGTCTTTAGACTAGTCTGCTTTATCTATTTTTCTTCCATTTCTTCATGGAAGGAACACTGATAATTTGCCACTGATCCCATTTCTTTTCCTCTTCAAAGCAGTATTTATACCAAGAAAAACTGACAACTTGAAAAAGTTTTTGCAAAAATAGTTCAAATTAATCAGCATGAACATTGACACACAATAAGAATACTGAATCCAGACATTGATTAAAAATTTGAAGAAAAAAAATATGGTTTGAAATATTAAATACGGTAGTTTGAATTTATTTAAGAGCATTGCAGAGTTATGTTAATCATAGTGTCATACACACTGCCATGTCCCTCAGCTGGTAATGTTCATAAACATTTGTGTTCAATTACTCCATTCTATTGAAATGATTCCAGGCTATGGTTAGATAACTGCTATATTGCTACAGGAATATAATCAATCTGTTGCCCTAGGTCTCTCTTGCAGATGACTCACATTCTTGATAAATTTGGTTATAGCCCTGAGTTAGCCCATAGGACACTCAAGGAAAAGATTGTTAGAGTTGTCTGGAATGAGTGCAGGGTAGTACAAGATAATGTGTTTCATGTCTTCTGTGGATACTCACCACCTGAAATGTCTTAGACTGTGGTATTAGTATTTATTGACTTGGCTACCTCCCTGGCAAGGGGGGAAAAGCCTTGGTATATAGATAGAATTAATATTTCCAGGTCCAAGAACAAGAATCGCCAATGACATAAAAGTTCAGTTCGGGAAAATTGCATTTGAAAGTTTGATATATTTATTAAAATTCAACAAACGATAATACACATTTTTATGAGATTAATCAGGCTATGCTGTATTAATAATTTTTACCTATAAAAAAAATATATATTGAATAAATGTTTAACTTTGGTGTTTTCGAAATAAACAATGAGAGTGTGGCATCCTAATGCACTGATGACATTGGATCTTTTAGTACCAATAGTGTCCATCCATTGCTAGGGGCCTGTTCCTTTGCTTTTGTAGTGCTTTGCAATGCTTCTTTCTCCTTATAAGGAAGTTAGTCAAAGGCATGCACCCACTGCCACCCATAGCTTGCTTTCAGGACCAAATAATTCCATACCAAATCAGGTACCACAGGATGCTCATGAGAGAAAACATTTGTAGACCCAAAAATCATTCTAACCTGGTTATGCACAGGCCCCACCCAACCCAAAAATAGTATGAACACAATGGCACTGATAACATACACAAAATGCCCAAAATGCAGTCACCACATGTATTTTGTTACTGATAACCAGTATCTTCACTTTTATGACTGCTGATAAGGTGCAGTCATAAAAGTGGTAAAGAAAAAAATTAAGCGGGCAGCAGAAAGAAGGGATAATTTTAGTTAAAACTGATCACTAGTCATTCTTGCCTATAGATTAGTTGCCACACAGAATAACAGAGCATGTATTGCCCAAGATATATGACAAACAGTAATACAAGTTGTCTCTGAGTAATATGTGGGCCAACCCACTTTTCATTCATTGTGATTATCTCCCAGAACTATTGGAATATCGTCCAATTTGCTAGTTCCAACTCATCCTCCTCATACAGATGTGCATGACACTGAATACTTTTTTTTTTAGAAATTCACATAATATCATCAATGGACTGGACTTTTTTTTACCTATCTTTACTGTCCAGGAGATATTTTACACATTCCTATCAAAATCAAATCTTATGATTAATCAAGCCATTATAAAACCTCAGGAATTATCAATTTAAGATATCATTCTTATCTTAAAGAGCATATGCAAGGAAAACATTTAGCATTACTATAAAAAAATTGTGCCACATTTTTTAAAGATCTGTTCAGGCTAACAGCTTATTTTATATGATGATTGTGCATTTAGAAATAATTTCTTAAATCATTAAGACAATGAAGAAAGTTAAGTGGCAAAATTTAAGACAGATCCCTCCCTATTTAATGACAACTGTTGATAAAAACTTTACTCACTGCAAACCTCCAGCCCCAAAGTAGCCAGTAATTATCCTTTGGGCCTTCCATAGGTTTCTTATGGAAGAAATATTGGACTGTCTGTGCTGTGTTAGTATCTAGCAGTAGGAGGGAACCAGTTACTAGTGGTCAGCTCACCTTATATGATAAATTGTTGGAAGAATAAGAGTTGCTAGATTGTCTGGCTCAGTAACCAAGCACCAGCCACTTGAGGCTGTACCTCAAGACAGATGAAAATGCTGAAGGGATTTGAAGATGGATGGTGGGGAAATGATTCTTTCCCGTGTCCACCTTCATTGGTCATTTCCAAACTCTCATATCAGACCAGGTACTCCTTAAGGCCATTCCTCCTGGTGGAGGTAGGGGAAGGGTGGTCTTTGAGGGTATTCTGATGCAAGGTTTTGAAACTTCATTGCAGGCTCCACATGTCATTGTAAGAGCTCTCAATCCCCCACCCATCCATCCAATTGCATAACACAAGCATAACCAACTGAATGGAGAAAAAAATTATATTGCTAGGGTATTTCCAAAATTTCAACAACTACCTCTATCATGCAGTATAACCATACAAAAACATTACACTATGATAATAAAATAAACACCAAGGCTGACCAAAATTCCCACTCCATCACCCACCCACCCCGACAACCCTACAAAAAAATCTCTCCCTTGACAAACAAGAACCACATTACCATGACTGTATTCAAGACACCATTCACCTTTAAAATGGCACAAACAAAGAATAGGCCTTTCCACCAAAGCAAACTTCTAGAAATAATCACCACATGTATGACACTTTGTTCTACTCTTTCCTTACCCAGACAATACCTTCTTTGAGTGACTTGTAGGCCAGTCCGGTGGGTGTTGATAGTTACCTGGGAACTGTAAATCTCCTGCTGGTGAGACCTGGGACAATGGATTAATTGACTGATTTTGTCAGAAACTGAAACTTTGGCAAGCCAGGGCTCGTTTCCCATCAGACTGTCTCATTAGGCTATAAGGTGTAATTTGGCCATGGCCAAAACTTTTAGGCACCTACATTAATGTTCATAATAAAACATATCCTGTTGACTCCTAGACCAGTTTCACCATGGCAATACATCAGACACCTATCAATCCATTAATCAATCCATTCCTTTGGTTCTCTCTTGCAGGAGGCCCCAGGTAGCTGGCCATGGCCAACAATGTGGCTCAAATGAGTAATTGAAAAAAATTTGTATTGTTGTCTGTAGGGACAGTGTAGTATTACGTTTTTGTGTCTTTTGCGTGGTGGTTGCATCTAAGTGTTTTTGTGATGTAAATAATTATTAATTATTTTATAGAAAAATCAATGACGACAAAATTCATTAAATCATAACTCACGTAAATTGCTGCCTGTAGTCCTTTAACTCATCACATGTATGTACTGAGGCAGGGAGGCATGAGAGACTCCTAGCGGCACTATGTTTGGCCGAGCAGGCAGGCAGGACACTAGCCGGCACAGTGATTGGCTGGCTGCCTCAGCCAAGTATGCCCCTTGAGCATGGAGTTTGTATACCTCATCACAACTCTCGCTCGTCACAGCACGCGATTAAATACCCTCAGTTAAAGGGATGTAAAGGTCCAATTCCAGTATTCTGCTCTCAAGGCTAGACAGAGGGTGCTTCCATCTACCAGATTCCGTTACTAGCTCGAAAAAGTTGGAGGTGGTGGTTACGCCCCTTGAGCACGGAGGTTCCCATTTGATGTCTTTCTTAACCCATAATGTTCTTTATATCCCAGTTCAACATGAAAATGCAAAAATTACACTTGATAATCTATATTCCTGGTTATTGAAAAATTGCATTACTGAATTAGTTTAGTCTTTATACCTTGTTTGTGCAAAAAACTTAGGTATCTCAGTTCTGCTGGACCTATGGCTTGGTTCCCCCCACCTCCCAAATCTATACCCAATTTCCTATGTTGGAACTAGAAATCTTCAACTCTTAATCACTATCTACTCATCCCCTTTACTTTATCTTATTATAAGGACTGGTGAAAATCACACCACAATATAGTTTCAGAAATACTACCAGTTCATCCTTTGTGGAACTTTCTCAAGAAACTGATTTTTGCTATAGTCTATATTAGAGATCCTCATCTTGTTTTATCATGTATCCCGTACTTACACACCCCTGCTCTTTAGCCTCCAGGAGTTAATGTACAACTAGTTTTTGGTATGTGGCCCCCTTTTTTTTTAAACTGTGACTCTTTAGTTTGAGAACTGGGGTCAATATACACCTCTCCAATTCATTCAGTCACCTACACACATGCCTGTTTGACATAACCCTTTGTAATTGTATTTACAATATCCATCCACTTTGTCAATGGCCTTACTTTTACTCTCGCCTGTGGTATCACAGCTTCGTGAGTCCCTTGAGGGTGTCCTGGAAACATATTGATTATTGTAGTTTTCAGAGACCTTGTTCAACACGGGGCCTACTTCACAGCCGAATTGTCTTAGTAGTCAGAAGTATACATAATAACATAAGACTGCAAAAGACCATAAGTCCTACACTAGGCAGTTCCTTGTCCTTTCTCAATACCACTTTATTGAAGAGGTTAGTTTTGAAGGATTTTTTTCCACTCACCCCCTTATTTTTTATATTGACATTTAAATATTGTAAAAACTAAATTTGTTATCCAATGGAAACTAATCTCTTGTGTACCAAGTTATGAATGGCTTTATTTAGGTTTTACCTAGGAAGCTACATTAAGTGGAATACATTACCGTTTGAACTCGGATGTCAAGACAACACAAGATCCTGTCATAGGCTGAATGAAATCACAAAACAAAATCTAGTGAAGATGTAATCGTAGTGAAGGGGGCTGAGATAACCTTAAATCTGTTTAGTTAAGGTTCCATTTTAAGCTGAATAATATCTTTCAGCATTAGCCAGAACAAAATCGGGAATAAGTGTCATCATAGCGAAGGAGCTTTGAGTAAGTAGCCCACTGCAATTTGCATGGCGATGGCAGGTTGTTGTTGACGGAAACTTCTGCCGACAGGAATGCCATCTGGTAGGCTTAACATGCGTGAAGGGAACGTTATATGTGAGGGGAGGAGGAGATGGGGGTGGTGGAATCGTATGAGTGTGTTTTCGCAGCGCGCACACATCCACTCACCACGCGCGCGTGTGAAACAAACCGACAGATCGTGAGACAAATTGACATCAGCCACTAGAAGAAGAAAGAGGGGCGACGTAATTGTTGTTCTTTTAACTATGAAAGGTGTGGACAAGTGATGATGAAAAATGGGGCGGAAGAATATCTAAAGGACATAACAAGAGAAGAGGAAGCGGAATGTATGAAAAACGGCAAGAATTTTCCGCAAATATGCCTTAATTTGTGCAAAAAGTTAGAAGAGACAGTCCGCGTGAACAACAGAAATTTATTTAGAATATGGTTTGATAATTGGAGACCCATAGTCGGTATTTTACGAGCTTAGCTCATATCCTGTATATTATTTTTTTTAACTAATTCAACCAAGTAATACGGAAATGTACGCACAGTGCAGGTTTTATTTGATTTGACTTCTAAGTGAAAAAATAGCACACATGCAAAGGACATTGTATTCACATCATGAGGCAGAAAATTGTAAGTTTCTATTTCTCTGGCCGTCGACAGAAGCTTGTGTCCCGTGTTTTTGTATAATTTTTTTTTCCTGATTTCGAACGCTCCTGATTTCTTCTCCATATTCTGTACTTTGGTGATAAGTACCTCATTTCCAACCCAGTAGGATTTCTCTCCGTCTTCTGCAACGTAAATAACTTTATTAAATAGGGTATCAGTTTGAAGTGACGAATATTTGTTTAGTGTTGATGAAAGTTTCGCCGCGCAGGGCTGGCTGGCGGTAACGAAAACAAGTGCACAGGTAGTCATTATTACTAGTAGGCGTACGTGGAATTTAGTCAGATGTTCGGTATATTATCACTAACCGCTGTTGCTACCGCTTCCTTCACCACTACTGCTACTACTATATATTTATATTTATTATTATTATTATTCTGTAACGACCTCCATCGTCGTGGAACTGGAGAAAGCTGTCAGGATCTACCTCCCACAGATGCAGTTCATTGGCCCCACTCTCACTGATGAGCATGCTCGATTACCCTTTAATATTTACTACTACTACCACTACTACCACTACTATTACTGATACTATTATCACCACTACAGCGTTAACTGCTACTTACCTTTATCACTGAAATTACTGTTGTTTTTAATTTTGTGAAACCTGACCTTGTGGAAATGTGTGATAGAAAACCAAAGATCTTTCTCACAGTTCGTTGCCCGCAGACACGCAAGTGGCTATGGTCGCCTCTTGTTGCTGTGTTTACTCGATCGTTGTTCTTGATGTTTTTCGGTTGTGATTTATTAATTGTGCTTAGCATTCTCTTTATCCTGGACTCTTTCCTCCTGATGGTCCGGGATAAAGGAGTGAATGAGCGATGGATTATCCATACGAGGATTGCCGCCAATTCTTCAAAACAGTTGACGTCATCACAAAGGCGACTGACCTAAAGGCGCTATCGCACTGGGCTATTTTTCCTCCTACTGTTGAAACACATTTGCATCTCGCAGATTCCGGGAAGGAATTTTATATCCTGGAAGAAAATAATTTTTTTCCAGCACCTCAAATGCCATTCTTTGTAAATTGCTGAGGAAACACAATAGTTTGTCATAATGATTTTACGGCGGAAATCGTGCTGGAAGTGGGCGGTACTGCCGATAAATCGGTGATTGGAGGAAAATTAGGCTAGTGTGATAAGGCCATAAGACGAGAAAGGTCGCCTATAGCTAGAGCCCTTACATGCCTAAAGGGCCATTTACACGGTCAAACAGTTTGACAAACCCGGTTTGTCAGACAAGTGTTTGAAATGATGTTTGACCGTGTGAATGGGGTGTTTTGTCGTCAAACACGTTTGTCGAACGTGTTTGACAACCAAATACCCTATTCACACGGTCAAACATCACTTCAAACACTTGTTTGACAAGCCGGGTTTGTCAAACCGTTTGACAGTCTAAATGCCCCTTAAGAGCTGCCCTGAGGCAAAGTTCTCAGTGACGCCTAATATGTGCAACGTGATTATAGGATACCGATATACACCATAAAGTATACATTTGCTGTATGTGCCGTATAATTAATAGGGGATTAATGAATATGTTTATTAAAAAACATTCCTCAGACTGCAATGTGGTTGTGGCTGTATTTTTGGAAAATACTGATTTGAAGATGAAACTGTTACCATGATAAGATCAGAAAGGATAAAGGAAAATGTTTAACATTTTGTTTATTCTAACGCAAAAACCGTCGATTACGGTAAAATCAGGGCTTCTTTGACCTTGTTTTTATCATTATTTTGGTCAGCCTTGTAACATCATATATTGCATACAGTGGATACTAAACGTGTGCATGATAGACATCTACATTGTAAAAAATAGACAGTTAATAAATTGGTATTGCGGGGGAGAAATACAGTATGTGGAGACTGCAGACAACAAAAACAATTGGTCATTCCTACAAATTTGTTTACTAACGAAGTAAATTACCACGCAGCGGCAGCCTTTTCCTATGTTCTGACAAGTGGTTTCAAGTATTGAATCCAAGTACCAAATTGGATCGAAAATTCGTGTATAAAAGGAAATCTTCTTCCCCCCGAGTCAGTTCTCGTATTGCTGTTGATGACTTTGTTCTCGATTTTTTATTGGCTCCGGGGTCTTCGACGCGGCGATGTGACGTCACCAGGCGTTTTTTGTCTCGCGTTACTCGCAACACGTGCCCTTGGTACGACTTCTCGTAGCAGCATGCCATTTCATTCGTGTTGCCAAAGTTGCATAGTCTCTCCTAACCCGAGCTGTAGGTCTTGTTAAATATCTTCTTTCGTGATTTCTGTCAACCTTAGGTTATGCTTTTTTTTTTGGTTATTAGTAACTGTCCATTTTTTTTCTTCAAAAGTTCCGTTGCAATTCACCAGTTTTCTTCTGAACTCAGTATATTAATTTCCTAACTTTGAATAATTAATTTGTCTCCATTCGCGTTGTACATATTCTTATTTTCCTTCTCATTTCATTCTCATATGTTCTCTTCACTCTCATCCTCGCCAGTTCTTCCAATCTTTCTTCCATTCCTATTATTCTCGTTATTTCTCCCGATTGTTTTTTTTCGCTGTGACTCCTCTTGTGACAAATAACTTGCTATTATGTTATCCTTTCATTTCCACTGTTATTAATATGGTCATGATGTATGGACTGATGACACAATGTGTATTTATTGTATACGTGTCTGAAACTTTCATTCCATAACCCAATTGCTGCTTCTCTGTCATGTCTCCGTTTTCTACGTAAGCAGAATAACTTACAATCGTGAGCTGCACCATATTTGTGAAGCTATTCATAAATTCTCTCGCTTATCTTAGCATTATATTTTTCCTTTGATTTCTAATATTGCCAATTCTCGTTTTCTCAGATCTACAATTTTGTATTTCCTGTGACAATTTGTTCAACCTTTCTCCCCCCCCCTCATCCTATGTTATCTTTTCAGAACTCCACCGTCAGCTCCCATCTCATAGTGTTCTCCGTATTGTTCAATTTGGCCATACCGTCCCTTACCACGCTGTTCATGTCAGTTGCGCTCCACCCCCTTCTCTTTGTCCTTATTCTCCTCCCACTTGAAAAGTGCGTCATTTGTTTTCGTCGCTCTTCACACCCTTGTACGAGTATATCCTCTTCCTCCCGCCTCAAATCGCCTTCCCTTCACTTCTTGTCCGTCTCGTTTACAGTATGGTCTTTATTCTGTCAGTTACATTTATGTATTTGTTTGATCTGTTAACATGTTTTTATTTATTTATTGGTTTGACTAGATGTCACCCCATGCGTTGTGGGAGGCATGGGTAGGCGGCATAATATTGTAGAGTATTACCCAAAAAAAATATACTATCCCTCGTGCTTTTGTAGCTCTCACGCATTTGACTAATAAGTTGTTATAGTCCACAAACTTTTAATGAGAAGACAGTGGTTTGAATTGTTAAGAAGAAAACAAATAATATAATTCCCGTGGAACGTCTGTAATCTGCAGGTTATATACAAACTTGCGCGTTCACGCTTGCATATTTTTTTGTGTACTTACTGTTTTTTTCTTCTCTGTATATCAGTTTTTTCGCAGTGCCTCACATAGCTTTTTTTTTTTTTCTTTTTGCCAGCGACCACATTCTTCCTTCCATCCCGCCTTTATTTCCCGCCATTTCTTCGTCGTGCGTCCTAGATCGCGTCGCTTTCCCTGGAATCCCACTTTCTCGTTAATTCGTGACAGGTGAAGTCTTGTCAAGTACAACCGCCCATTTGCAGCCCAAACAGTGAATGCCAACGGGACAGCAGCACCGATATTAATCGATCTACGGTACGCATGGTGACCCCACTACCCACGATCAAAGTGGAGGTTTCTTTTTGATGGCGAGGACCGGAATGGGTTTCCAAGTGTTCAATATGATCGCGACCGTGACAGGTTTTTTCTGCTGTTTTGTAACTCCCTCAGTCCTTGACCCTTTCTCCACTTCGCAATGCTTCGTGCCCCGGTCGTCCTTTACAAGTCCAGGATTTCGTTCAGATTTCCTCCTTGATTGCCCCTTTGTAAGACAAAATACCAGTTACAGCCACTTGAAAAATAGGAGTAACCTAAAAGAACATTGAAAGTAAATATCACAAATTGTATTTTTTTGTGAAAGAAGCCTTCACATCTTAAACGATTTATTAGTCGAATTTATACGTAAACATACCCCTGCCCCCCCCCCCTCTACTACCATGGCGGTACCGCAGTCAAGGAAAATTACGCGGTTGTGTGTGAACGCATTCATAGAATTATATAGTAATTGAACCGCCGCGGTTGAAACCGCTAGTGTGGATAGGGCTTTTAGGGTGTCCATACTCATGTCGTGTAAAGTACAAAAGTGCCTGTGAGCGTTCACGTGTGCATGCAAAAAAAAAAAAAAAAAGAAGAAGAAAGAAAAAAACGTCAGTACCCATGTGAAATTTACATGAAAATTTAATACTGTGTGGAGATAACGAACACGTATGTATGAAAAGTTATATTTTGTTAGATATTTATCGCCGGAAAGAGACAAATAGAATATGTCTGGCTAAAGCAAAATAAAATCGGACACGCAGTGGGTGGTAAAAAATATTTGTAACGGCTTTATCCATTCAGTTGCACGAAGGTTGTCGTTATTTTGAACAAAATTAAATTCTATTCACCCATGGGATCGTATCTTCTCTTGCTCTTATAGCGTCAATTGGAGAAAAATATCCCTGGCAAGGATGCATCGTATAACTCAAGTTGCCCAGGCGTCTTCCCTCTTTTAAATAAATCGTCTCGATTTTATAAAAGATGGCACGCACATGCGTGATTGGGACACACGCCCTTCTCGCCCGGAGACCCCATCTCCCGCCGATGCAGGCGTACCGTTACGCAACAAGCCTGCGTCACTGACATCTTCCTTTGCGTCATTCAAATCTACAAGAAAACACTTCATATACTGTATGCCGGAATCCCGGTGAACTGAATTCTCTCTTCCTTCCCCATCTCCTCCGTAATGTTGGGGGTGTTTACGTCAAATATAGGGATGCGGTTACTATCCCCCCCATCCCCCGGGAAGTCTTCCCATTATAATAACGCCGCAACATTGGCGGGAAGTTCGTGAGTAGCCGGAGAAGAGAAGAAAGTGGAAACATACTTCTTGTGATGGCTGTCTTGACTATCAGCTTCATCTATCCCTCGTGTAAATTCTCAAAGGAACTTCCCCGTAAATCCATTTCCTAAGGTTTTAAACAAGAAAAAAATAAAATAAGATAAGGAATAAATCCGAACCCTAGAAATTACGGAACTAGCCAAACAAAATTATCGGGTTTGCCATCATATTAAGAAATATTTGTATTTTGTCATTAGTATCTCGCAAACATGTTACCGAGTAGACGCCAAGAGATGGCAAGCGTGTAAGATATAGGTGGACGTATAATATAGAAAAGTTTGCAGAAGTGACTTGGCAAAGGTTGGCGAGCTATGGGAATGAGTGAGATTTTTGTTCAGCAATGGACTCGATATGGCTGAATCTTGCGGTTCTATCCTTGGTGATAATATAACCCCGAAAAGGCGGTAAAGATTAAAGAGGGTTTTGGAATAGAAGGATATTCGATAAAAGTGCTTAGCATTCATTTCTGAGTGAAAATTAGTCCCCAGTTGTGAATGCTGCGCGACTGGTCCGTAGAGAGGGACCCCGCGAAAATACCGTAGAACCAAAACTGAACCGCACAAAAATCAAGCTCATGTGCATGGTTGAGATCAATTTAAAAAGAAATCCACAATTTAAAAATTAACATCTAGGAACAATATGGGCGTCGTTTCCCTCACTGTTCGTAAAACTATCAATCTTTTTCTACTCTATTCAATATATTTCTTTTGTGGTTCTCCTTGACATCACTAACTTCTTTCTAAGGAAGGAAATGAAAACATAATCTTTAAACGAAGGCGAAATATATTTTTTCTTTGTAGAGACTGAACCACATTTATCCTCATCAACACGCTTTATTTATTTATTTATTTATTGTGGCTTCCTCTTGTAACTCCTCGTACTCCCTTAACTAATAATAAAAAAAAAACCAGAAAATCATGCGATTCGGTGCGCGTGTCCGTGATATATATGATGCGCGCCCATTCGCGCTCGCTGCATCGCGATATGCAAGGCACTCCCTGCTCAACTTCAACCCCTCTTGCCAGGTCGATTTCTACCAACCACAAAGTCTTTGGTTCCTTTCCCTTCCCTTCCTCTCTCGCTGCCCTCTCCATCCTCTCACCCCCTGCTATACCTGCATCGCTAAATGCAAGTGCATCCACGCCATTTTCAATTTGTGTACCACGTTCTCATCCACGTTTTCTCCACACTGTTTTGAATATTTCTTCAGTGTGCGCCATTCCTACCCTCCTCGCTGTTCTCCCGCCCCCAGCCTCACTTTGGCCATTCTACGAATCTTATCCCTCCTTTGTTTCCAAATATCTCCCAGCAGCCAACCCCACCCTCCTTTCCTCACTCCCAAACGCAAGAGTGTCGTTTCTGTGTATGGCCCACCTCCCCTTTCTCTCACTCCCGTCCCTCCTCTTGCACTGGTGAATCCCACTCTCTTGACGTGACCCCCATTCTCTGCCCCACACCACAATGCCCCTTTCCTCTCTCCTCCATATTTGGGGCAGCCATAGGAGAGGAGATTCTTCATGTAGTTCAGCTTGATGGTAATGATTTGGTATTAGTGATTGTGATGGGACGGTACCAAAAATTTTAACGATAACGATACAAGGCCCAACAATAATCTATAAACATCGTTTATAAAGTATTTGTTTCCCAGGCCAATTACAGAGGCTGGAAATAACCGTGAATTACAATCATTGCAGGCATCAGATTCAGACTTATCGGCATTGGAAGTTTAGAACAGTAACGGGAATCGCATCGGAATCATTAAAATGTTTACTATCGTCCCATCATCACAAGCGACAATGTTTTGTTTATCATACTGGGTTCGACTCTCTCTGTCAGAGTTCTGAAGCTTGGATCTGTCACTTTGGTAAGAGGCTCTGGCCAAAGGTGAAGTTGTGTCAGGTGGCAATAATACATGCGGTTTTTTTTTAAAAGATATACAGTTATACTCGCATCTGTCTTATAAGTATGGGCATAAAAGAACAATAATGGTATTGTTGAATAACCCATGTGGTCAGCGTTTCATGATTGGAGTTGGAAAGCGGTTATTCACGGGTTCCCGCCAAAAGTCATACTTATATGTCGGTGTGCTCTCAGTTCTTTATAGTCTATAGAATATGCGTGATTTTATGAGGCAGCCAAATGGAATGAGTGTCGTCTGTTAACTAGCCATTGTCACAAGTAAAAGTCAATTTTCAACTATAAATTTCACGTAATCACAATGTACATAATTGCATTGTTTTATGTATTTTATCAATCTCATATGTAATACGAAATGTTTTTGAAAAAGGCACGATCCTGTTTTGGTCGAACAGCTTTCAACTTTTTGACGTGTATTTTTAATAACAACAGTTGGTGCTCAGCTACCTACAATTCGCAACATCCTGACACAGTCGAATCAAGAAAAGTTTACGTAATTATCTCCAGCGAGTCATTTCGACAGCGACAACGAAAACTAAAATCGTGCACATGCACGCACGTGTGACCGCGTTGATGATGTCGCTGTGCGAGAGGAATTTGAAGGAATGTTTTTCACTTATAAATTCATCTGAGACGACGGTAGAACCATTTCACTAACTTCTGTTAGTCAGGTAAACTTAGAGTAGCATAATTTGCTGGTAATTAAGGTGAATATTTGCACCTGACTAATATATTTCTATTAACCCATCCCATAAGCATGGTGGTATGTTCGTTATCTGTTGCTCGTAAAGACTAAGTGAAATTCTAATTGCGTTCCATGTTCATGAATGGATAGAGGAATGCACACACACACATACATATATATATATATATATATATGCATGTATATACACGTGTGTGTGAATTAAAAGCGAAGCGTCATGACGTCAAGTACCTGTAAGTCCTTTAAATACACGTTGGATTTGTTTTGGCTGACGCCCAGCGGTTTGCCCCTGTATAGGGACAGCCCCAGAATGACATTGAAAATCCCGATTAACCCCCCCATGGTAACTTACTTGATTGTTTTTTGGCAAATGGTGGCATACTCTCATTCACCATCCAATGAGATTAGAACACGAATTTGATTTTTCTTCGCCATTTTCTCATGGCGTTATCATTGTATACTGCTAGCCGCAGTCAGCTTGTAAAGCAGAACAAAGACTATCATAGTGATGATGTTATTTTTGTGGCGTCTTTGTCGTGTATTTAAGGGCTCTTGCGACCTTTGTCTGGTGGCGGATGTAAGCGTTCGTTGGCCGGCTGGGAGGGAGGGAGGACGGGCGGGCGGACGGGCGAGTAAAACCTTGGCACCGACGTTGGTGTTGGGTAGAGCGGTTGGGCTGGCAGAGTGGTGGTGGTGGCGGAGGAGGTGGGTACAGGTATCTGCCGGAGCCTGGTGGCCGTGACACTCCTCAGTCAGTAGAAGTTGACACTTTGAGTTAGACGGAGGAGAGGTTGTTGGGGGCGGACAGATCGCCTCCGCTTCCTCGCGTGCGTTACGTGCGTGCGTGCGTGTTTTGTGTTATCCCCTTCTGTGACGTCATGACGTCGAAGATGGAGACGGTGTCCATAGCCGCCGATTATGGACCCCATCGGGTCAAGGGTAAATAGGAAATCCCGTATATCCTTACATTTTTTCATGCTAACTGTTTCGGATCAGGTTTAACGGTTCGTTTAGGATAAATTTATTGTGGCATGAGGAAGGGGGGGAGGGGAAGGTGGATAGTTACCCCCCCCAAAAAAAAAAAAACGAACGACAGTGAAGTGTGTGTCTGTGCCCGAGCTTTGTCACCGTAAAATCCCAGTTGAAAGAAAAAAAGAAAGAAGAAAACGTGTTTTTTATTTCTAGGTAACTACTCATATCGCCGGGAGATGGAAAAACTCAACATTTGTTCTGATTGAAGAAGAAATGTACTGTTTATGATAAATTCTTTCCCGTAAAAAGTCGTTTACGAGTGAACTAGGATGTAATAATTCTTGAGTGTTTCGGGGACTAAATGTTTTGTGTAAAGTTTGCTGGTTTATCCGCTACAGTAATGATCTCATATATACAATAGATTCTTTCCTATTGCTGCACGGGGTGATTATAATCGCTTAGTTGTAACTAGAGTAATTGGAAATTAATAGCCGATCTCTATATGGGTTTTCTGATTAAATAAAATCACCTGGCGGCAGCAACTGTAAGTTTAACATGAATCGCGGTGACAAAAATCACGTGACCTTGGGCATAAAGGTATTCTAGATGTGCCACGCATGTGTGGGCTGAATGTAGTTTATTTTAATGTTATTGGCTCTGCATCTCAATTGCTAGGTGATGTTATATCCAAAGAATGTCGATGAGTCAGCCTTGAATTTACCCTCTTGTTTTTCCCCTCGACATTCGATCTCTTCTTGTGTAAATCCAGGAAAAACGGAATGGTAAATTGTCAAGTTGTGCTTGCGTTTCCTAGGAGCTTGTTGTCGACACCGTTAGGCGAAGGCTCGTGCCAACTCAATGTTCACCAGAATGTCAAACGTTGACAACAGACACACCTTTTTCTTTGTTTATTTTTTTCTTTGTTTATATTTTCTTTGTTTCTATTTTCTTTGTTTATATTTTCTTTGTTTATATATATTTACTTATTTGTGCGTTTAATGTTTCTGTATGTAGTGTGTCTTTGTTACGAACACATTGGGTGACGTCAGATAACCCATAAGTGTATGCAGTCTTTGTTCTAAACGGTTATCAGTGAAAAGAGCAGTGATATGGAACTCAGCGTGTTTGATAGCTGGTGTATATATATATATATATATATATATATATATATATATATATATATATACACACACACATATATACACACAGTCGGAAAAATAATTTTGTCTATATGTGCGTGTGTGTATGGAGAAAGCACCAACAATATATTATAATTATAAACATAAAGCGACCCTTACTTTAAAGTCGTTCTGTAATGATGATTATACGGAGATGAGCTAATGAAGCTGCCATTTTAAAGTGGCTGAGTAGCTTAGAAACACGTGAAATCTCGTCTGTTTCCCACGTTGCCACCCTTACACCCTCACGTGTGACGCATCAGGACCCTCTGACATCGCCAAGATCATGTGCGTTGCAGTTGCCTCACCCTCCCACACCCGCATTCACTGCGCGCGCATTTTAAGATATGCATCCACGTCACAAAATACTCCAGGTCTTCTCAAACGTGATCGTAATATTTTCAAATGATCCTTGCATGGTCACAGAATGATAAGTTTTATGTATGTTATGAAGATGTGCACGGTTTGAAGAAGTAAATGTATCTGGACATTGATCATTGAACCGCGGCATGTGGGCGAAATGGGAATACATTGTTTTTATTTTGTTTCATCATACAGTGGTGTATCGTTAAAGCGCCATGCATTTGCACCAGTACATAAAGTATATACACATATTACATGCATACGTAGAATGTATATAATAAGCGCGCATTGAGTGGGCATGTGCACAAAGGTCATGAACCATAGGCCCAAGGGAGTCGACGCCTTCTTGTGAAAACTGCGACTTTGGCTCAGCAATTGGTCCTCCGCCAACGAACAAACTGTTTAAATTATTTCTTAAAGGAACATTGAAGTTGTTGCAGTTTTCTTTTGTGTGTGTGTGTGTTTGTCTTCATTTATTGTAAATAGAAGTGACTTTGCTCCAAATTGCCACTCTTCTTTTTCGCAGCTATTTGTGAAGAGCTTATGAAGCAATGAAGCGCTACCGCAGTGTGATTTGATTCAGCTTATATGTGTATGTGTGTGTGTACATATGATGCACTTATTACACTCACGAACAAGTATTCAGAACTTATGCAGGAATACAATTGTCATTTAATTATAATTTTATTGTGCATTTCCCCAACATTTACAACTGGGTCGATGGAGTTTTTGTTCAATTACGAAATCTTTGCAGAAACTCGTTTTAGTTTTATAGCCTGACTCACCAAGTGGTGACCTCAAAGTACTTACGGTCACGACTTATATCAGACAGTAATCGTACTGAACTTTCATCCCTTGGTACAGAGTCACAGACAACTTGCCATTGTATAAGCATACGGCTGACTCCTTCCTACCTACGAAATTGAAAAACCTCACACTTACCTACGTAGTCCGTGAGGGTGATGAACGAGATGTCGTGCACGTGCGTGACTCACAAAGACCTTGAATGGTACAGGATGTTCCCTCGGCTGAATAAATTCGCCTGATCGTAGACAGGACATTTGTATTAATCGTGTTTAACAGAGAAAGTATTCATCGAGGTAGATTTAGTCCTCTTGTCTTGCAGAGATTAACAAAACAAAAGAATACGATAATAGCATCTTTGTCACATGGGATAGCGGGTCAAGAGTACTGTCAAATGTTCGTAGTTAATTCAGTTTCGTACTTGGGAAAATATAACAAGAAGTGGGCAGAGCCTGTGTTCGGATCCGAAGCTGGCAACGACTTCTGCTTGCTGTGGAAGTCGGAACACGTAGGCCCAAAGTGAGGATATCTGTCACAGCAATTTCTAGCACGTGCTTGTCTTTCTGGGAAAATGGCAACTCACAATTTTTTATAAATAAATGCTTTTGTTCATGAAGTCAAGAATGAGTGAAAACACGATGGATGGAAATAGTTATTAATACTGATAGTAGTAATATTCTTGCATCTGACCCACTTCTGACTCCTACAAACCCCTCGTGCATGAGCTTATCAGGAAAAAAAAAACTTTTGTCATGTAGAATAGGATTCGTGGTGCATTACAGTATAAGCAGGCTGGCTTATTAATGAACACGATTTAGAAATATTTTGTATTATAAGGTTGGATTACTCACAACAACGAAAACTAGTATTAATCGTCGTCGTCGTTGCCGCTGCCACCATCATCATTATAATCATCATAATCATAATAATCAGTCATCAGTTATTATTATTATTATTATCATCATTATTATTATTATTGCAATTAATACCAATGCCTTTTCATATATGGATCCAGTATAGCTTTCCTTTTTGTCTGGTTTACAATGTGTTTAGTTGTATTTGTTAATTTTCCTGTTCAGGTTGTTTCTTCTTCCCATTTATTATGTTTATTTTTTTATTAGGGAAAAAGAACAGGTATTGGGTGTGATTTATTTTATATGTCGTTCTTGCATATGGCACAATTTCGTTCTGGACACCATCCAGCATTGAAACAGTACTAATACATGATAGGCCTGGCCATATATTCAAATTGCCTCACATGTAACTACCACACAAGACACTGAAGACCCCATACTACGATACCCCACATTAACAATCCACAAAAACACAATGTATCTTTGAGTGACTTGTTCTGCCTGGATGCGTTCTAGTTACCTGAAGGCCGCGAGTTTATGCAAGAGAGACCAGGGGCAATGGATTGATTGATTGTGAACCTGTCTGTGGCACAATCCATTGATGGGAACTAACTTTTGTATTTTTCCCCTAAGTTTTCTGTGTATCGCTTATTGTTATGGGATGATGTATTAGTATTATTATTATTTTTTTCTCAGGAAGTCTCAGTGATCTTTATTGGAAAGTAGTCTAATGGGTCGTGAATGGCTTCCCATGTTGTTTGTGGATGGAGTGAGGGTGATTACATTGAGATGTTGGGGGAAGTTGTTGTTTGTGTTGGGAGGGGCTGTCTTGCGAGGAGTTTGTGAATTCATATTTAGGTTGGGGAGTTGGTCAGGGACTTTGTTTCTATTTTGGTTTTCTTATTGTGTAGCCAGATGGGGGTTGTCTGTATTGTGGTCTACGCCCAGTATGAGGTTTGTTAAGTCATTGAGTGGTTGGAGTTTGGGTGTTGATGTAGTAGGTGGTATGAAGTTGTTTATGGTGAATGTTGTTTTATTCATTTGTGTTTGAATGGTGTTTTAGTGTCTGAATGATTGTTTAATTTGTTTTGTCGGAGAATGGTATGCTTTGGTGTAGTTAAAAGTCCCACTTTTATGTTCTGTTTTGTCTTCCGATTGTGGTGTAGTGAGTGTAGTATGTAAAAGCTGGTAGTGCGTTCCATAGTGAAAATTTTCTTTCTTGTACTAGTGCTTTGTACATCTTGGGAGTTTTGCAGTTAGTACACCTACATTCAGGCCCAACCCACAATAAAAAAGCATCAGTAAAGAATTGGCCTGGTAAATAAACCAGATACCCTAAATGCAATCGTCACATGGAAGTCACAGAGTACCTTATATTACACAGGTCTACAATAATTTTTCCAGACAGTAACAGAAATTTGACATTCAGTGGCCATAGTCTTTTCCTGGGTCAAAGGTCCTCTACTAGAGAGAACTGGGTTTTAAGGATGAAAAGGTGGATATATACTTACACACACAAACACACACACACACACATATATATATATATATATATATATATATATATATATATATATACACACACACACATTTGTGGTACAGTTGGTAGAGTTCCCCACTGCCACTACAGCAGTCCAAGTTCAAATCCCACCCAGGGCTGAAATAATTTCAGTATTGCTACGCTACAGGTTGTTATTCCAACTCTTGTGGGCAGGGAGTTGGGGGTGTGTGTGTGTAAGGTCACAGCATTATCCATAGATTGGTCATATGTGAGGTTTGAGCTCTCTTTTAGGAGGGAAATGGCTGTTGATCACAAGTCCAGCACATGATTCAAGACCATGGTGAATCACACACACACATATACATATAGGAGTACATACACATAGGCATATAATTGTATGGTACATATGCAGCCAGAATAATAGAAGCAAATGATTCTAAAATTTATAAATCATTAATGGATCAAAAGTGCTAATCAAGTTGAGTTTAACTCTTTCATTGTGGAAAGGTTTTCCTCGGCTGAGTAGAATCCGTGACTAATTAGTTGGAGTGAATAAAAGGTCGAGTCTTTCTTGGATGACTCATTATGATATTTTTGCTCATACTTAATCATACTAAATTGAAGGATATATTTTTTTCTCCCATTTCCATTTGAATTGAATTATTGTTTTGCAGTTCCTAAGTCCTTTGTATAGTTTGCATTCAGTTCTTTTTTTTCTATGTGTGTTAAAATGTGCATTTCAGTAAAAATTACACTTATTTGATTAACTTTCTACATACACATAATGTCACATATGCAGAACTTGGCAGCACATGCTATAAATTAGCCAGTTAGAGAGAACCTTACTAAGGATCTTTACTACTTACTTTACTGACGAACATCAAAGGTTGTAGGGATTATAGCAAGTTAAAACCCATATTACCCAGATCCTTTCTCCTGAATAACATATCTAGTATTAGGAGGTGTGATATCTTCAGTGTGATCTCTAGCTTGAGTGGGCTGATTGAGTAAGTTCTTTGTTTGATGAAATTGGTAGACACGATTTGTGACTTTCATACTCTAATGTATAAATTGTTTCATTCAAAACTGGAGGACTAGAGATCACTAGTCACTTGTAATAGAATCATCTGATATTGTCAAGAAGCTGGGTAATTGTCTTCAGTTTGAAGGAAAGAATTTAAGATTGGTAGTGAACCCTTTAACTGCTAGCTGATATGAAAAAATTTATTGATAGTTTACTTCTTTTCATTTTACAGCTGTCCACATGACACCTAGATTATACACTTAAAAAGTCATGAACTGCCTCTTATGTTATCATCATTCTCATGACAACATTCTTTTGTGATGGGATACTAATCTCCAATTGGAAAAGATTGCTACTCTTAACTTTTATTATTCTAGTGCTCCACTACTCTCTTTAAATTTTTCCTTTACCACCTTTCTGATTCCATCTCAGCAGCACAGTATTGTCATGATGAAATGAAGAAATTTGTTTAAACTTGTGATAAGATTATTAGATTTGCCATATTTTACTCATCTATTAGCTATCACATATTTCTTGTACAAAGGTTAGTGTTAAAATGTTATGTTAAACATGGAAGAAGGTTTGAGACTAACTTGCCCTTGGAAAGTTAAAATGCACACAATGTCGGACACTGGTACTGTATTCTTAAATAAAGTAACATTTTTACTTAATATCCCTCTGGTGATGTTTGCTGGCCAAAGTGATCAGATCATTGCTAATTGTAGCAGAGGTTGGGAAGTGGAGGCAGTTTGAATCCTGCTTAGCATGTGAGTTCATAGTAAGGGAAAACTACATTAAATCATTAAATTCCCTGATTAAAAAAATCTTGTATAAGGAGGCACTGTCCCAGTCTCCTCTGAAATGGGGAATTCATGACATTAAACCAAACCAAATCAGTGTCCCTCTAATAAGTATATGTTTCTTTCTTTTCAGCTCTGTTCCCCATAATGGACAAGCTAATTCATGGAGTAATCTTCTCGCCACATTCAACCAATTTTAAGCGAACTATCTTAGTCAAGTTGACACAACAAACTGCTGCACAGACAAACCCTCCTCCTACCCCTACAACTGTCAAAGCTATCTTCGACATCTGTGTCTCTATTATATCATCCTCAAATAATGAGTCTACAGCAGACCTGGCCCTCCTGGTCTTCAGTGGATGGGCTGGGTTTCATAAAGGCCTCTTGCTGGAATACTTGACCCCTGAAATGGTCCTTGGGAGCTTAGCTGACTCAAGTGGAACTAGTGCCACTTTTGTGCTGAGGTGGCTAACTGAAGTGCTTCGTCAGGTCAGAGATAATGCGGAAATTACAGCAAATCTTACACCAGTAAGTTATATTGATTTGTTTGTATAGTAAGCTTTGCAAGAGGATGATTTATCTAAGCATTTTCTGAGTGTCATTCTTATAGGTTATATTTAACATGCATGCCATAATAATGCACTGAATACATGTGATCACTTTTATAGTAATCAATCAGTTGTGGCTTTGAGTTTCTTTGAGTAGATATCTGCAGCCCCATAACAGCTGCCAATGATCTTTGAGCCACCCATAAATCTCTGGAAAGAAATGTTGATGTCATGTTTGAATGCAGGGCTGTTTCTCAGTCACTAGCCAGTGGGAATAAAAAGATTAATTTTGTTGAAAACAATATTGTCATACTAAATGTATTTTTTTTCTTCTTACAGGTGCTTGAGGGAGCTCTACAAGATAAATTGCGGGAATGTGGGGGCAGTTCAACCTTTGTGGCTCAATTGGCAGAGCTGTACATGACAGTGCCATCTCTTATGCCACCATCCCACACTCACCTTCACTTCACCATCACGCTCATGAATTGTGTTGCTTCATTCCCAACACCACCCAAGCCAGAGGTTAGAATCATGAAATGCTGTTTTTTACTTTCTTTTGCTTTTACTTTTTGTGTTTGTTATTTTTTCATGTTTTTGTATGCAAGCAAGTCATGTTTTCATGAAAATTTTGCTTCCTTGAAGTTTTGTTGTATAATGAAATTTCATGTGAAGAAGAGCTTATAATATGGGTTCAGTGGGGAATGGTTCTTGAACATTGAAAACTCCTGTTGGAGGGGAAAAAATCTACCTAAGAATTCTGTAAAGGTAGTACTGTCATATTGCAAGGAAATATTTGTTTTGTACTGAACCTTTACTGGTATAAATGTGCCATATATTGGAAAGTGGGTTTGTGTGTATGGAAACACAATATGGGACATTGACTGCATAACTTTAGTGTAGTCTGTTTTAGGGATTTGGTAACACCCTTGTAAACTAGTTGTAAGCATTCTTTTATTACTCAACACTAATATCCATGCAATAAAGAATACTGATTATGTACAACTTATGCCAAGATGGGAGGGACAATGAATGGGTTTTGTATAGGTGTGGAATGAGTGTACTTTGGCTGTTTGCTATGTATGTAAATGAATTTATGCATTTTTGGTGAGGGGAGGGACACTTTTTTCTACATCATAAGTATTTAATTCATTGAAGTTGATTTTTGTAATCCCTTAGGTCCAAGAACACATGAAAAGTATTGGAAATCTGGTAAATACACTATGGAACAGCCTTCGCTTAGAGGACATACTCTTTTCCCTGCACATAATGTACTCCATCATCTCAAGCACAGGTAGACCTAAGCACTTATTTTAGGTTTAGCTTTGGCTACCCTTCATTAAAAGGGGGCAAGGGATTATGATGTCTGTACCTTTTGAAATTGAGGATATGTAGATGTTAATGTGCTTCCAAATATTGAATAGTCAGACTTTGGTGATATTTCTCATCTCTTTTTTCCATCCTTCTCCCTCTTTCTCTCCCTTTTCTCTCCTCTCTTGTCCTTGCTCTCTCATGCTTCTTTCCTCCCTCTTTTTTTTTCATTTATCCCCCCTCTCTCCTCAAATTTTCCCTCTATGTGTCTCCTCTTTATCCCCCCTTTTTCTCCCTTTCCCTTGCCCTCTCCTTTTTTATCCTTCTCCCACTTTCCTGTTTCTCTCATTTTTCTCCCCCTTTCTCTCCCCTTATTGGCCTCAGAATAACTGCAGTTTTAGATTTTTTTCATATTATACATATACAATGGGTTTATGTTATGTTATCTAGATTATGTGGCAAGATGAAAAACTATAAGCACTTTTATGATAAGTTCTCATCCAGAAAAATTTTCCAGATGGCGGTTCAGAGGTTTGCCCTGCCATGGCCCACCTGTTGTCACTGGTCCCAACCAGTGTTGTAGAAGGCCTGGCTCCACGTATTGTCCAGGACTCTTCCACAACTGATGCAGCCCTCACAGCTACACTGAACAGGCTGTCAGCTTGGCTTGTGTCCTGGCCACGAGCTCACATGCAGATGGCCCTGTGGATAAGAGTGCTGGTCCGCTTAATCTACCAGAGTGGAGGCAGAGCAGCTGTTAACATTCGTGTTACACTGGACAGGGCACCAAAGGTGTGTTACATAGTGTATATAAAGAGAGGGTTTTCTCATTCACCTTAAGAATATACATGTTACATCCTTTCTTTGCCTAGTGTTAGATAATTTTATCAAGATCTCTGTGACCCCGTGGACTTTTTTTAATCATCATTATTTTATTACGCTCCAAGAGCGGCAAGCCTAGTACATATCAAATTAACTATTTACATGAAAATCGTGACTCACAGGACACGCTGTTCGACTGAGGCAGCAATTTGTAGACAAGTACAAATTTCCTGAGGTTGGGACACAGTGGTGGAGGACTGAAGGGTTACAAATGTCACAATTTCTTCATCCTAGCTTACACCACATTATCTTATTTGTTATGGACCAGGTCTCGGGCTGATTTAGTTTTCTCTTAAAGTCAGTGTAGGTCTTCAGTTGCTCCATACTGGAGTATTGACTGTGTGTATAGTTCCACTTTACAAAGGGAAAGGGGACGGATATCAATGTAGTAGTTTTAGAGGGATCAATTTGTTGAATGTAGTTGGAAAGGCATATGGGAGGGTGTTAGTTTAGAGGATTTGGAAAGAAATAGAGGGAGTAATTGGTGAGAAATAGTATGGGTTTAGGAAAGGTAGAGGGTGTGTAGATAAAAATTTTGTGGTAAGGTAGATTTGTGAGAAGATTTTGGCCAAAAATAAGGATATTTTTTGGGCCTTTATGGATTTAGAGAAAACTTGTGACACAGTAAGCAAGAAGGCATTGTAGGAGGTATTATAGATATAAAGGATAGGAGGAAAGCTGCTTTTACAAAAGTAGCTGAGCTTGTGTAAGAGTTAGGAATGGTGAGAGTGAGTCATGGGTCTGTGGCAGGGGTGTTATGTTGCCTTGGCTGTTCAATGTATACATAAATAGAGTGGTACAGGAGGTAGATGCAAGGAGTGGAGGTGGAGGTAAACTGTAGAGTGAGGGAAGCAAGTAAATGTCTTGGAGGAATGAAAAATGTCATGAGAAATAGGAATTTGGGGATGGATGTGAAGAGAAGACTGTATGAAGGGGTGATTGTGCTTATGGCACTATGAAGCAGAGACTTCGTATTTAAGAGGCAAAAAAAATGGAAAGGTGTTTGAGGTGAAGTGTTTCAGAAGTATGGTGGATGTTATAAGGATGGATAGAGTGAGAAATGAGGAGGTGAGGAGGAGACTTGTGGTAGAAAGGGAGCTGGCAGATAAGGTTGATGAAAAAAAATTGGGATGGTTTGGGCACAATGAAAGATGACCCTCCTAGAAGCTTTACTACTCATGTGAAGAATTGGCAGCTCTCAATAGACTTTCCTCAAACTATAGGTACAACTCATTCCATAGTTCCTCTTTGTCAACCCTGTCATTTGCCTTTTCCAAATCCATGAAAACCTAAAAGACTTGTTTACCTTTTGCCAGGTCTTCTTGTATATCTATTATACTACCAAAACTTGATTGTGCACTTGATTTCAGCATTGTCTATAAGGTTGCAACTTTACAGTATTATAATGTTAAATTTCTTACAGTTACTGAATGCATTAGCCATTCCTGTGGTGCGTAAGGGCGTTGTTCAGGTGTTATCAACTCTGCTGCTGTCCTTCCAGCATTCGCCAGTTGCTTTCCATAAGGTAATATACAAGACTTCAGCTTTTGTTTCACCTTATTCAGGTAGTATGGCTTTATTTTCATTTTATTTATTTATTTTTTAACTTGTACATATACCAAGGGCTTTTTCCCTCTTACCAGGGAGGTAACCAAAATCAAAAGGCATAAATCAACTCCCACCTATTTCATCCCTATCCATTTCACTTCCATTCACCACCCCTCCCTCCCTCTCATCTTGGCTCCTTAGCTCCTCCACCATACAATTTTGATCAATTTCAGGGTTACTGTGTATCCAGTAATGGTTTACTAAGATCATTCTATATATAAGATAGTATAGCTGTATTAATTTAAACAGTTCCTTGATGATTTTATTTAGTTTTGAGGATACTTTATAGTAATGATTGTTGCTGTGACCAGTGATGGGTACCTTTGACTTTGGCTACCTTCCATGTAAGGGGGAAAAAGCCATTGGTATATGTATGTATATTAATCCTACTCTTCATATTTGGATTTCTTACTTGATTAATTGTTTCCAGAGTACTTAATAATTCTCTTCAAAATACTCAGATATCCTCTGTAGTGTAGTAGGGGTCAGGGATGACGTTGCATCCATGAAATGCTAAGATGGAAGGCACAGTGAATGGGTTTTGGGTGAGTTTGGGATGGATATAGGGTAGATGTATACATTTATTTGGTCACCCATCTTATAAGGGGAAAAAGGCCCTTCCATATGTATGTATACCCTCTGTCTCCTTTTCTTGTCAAATTAGCTCTTGCATTTTGTTGCCTGTTTTTTATGATCTTTAAACTATAATATTCTCTCCTCAGTTTTATTGTACATAATAATTTTTATTTCTTTTTTTCCCCCAGATTATTACTCCAATGGTGGAAATGTTTGGACGCTTGGAAAGAGAAGGCACGGATTCAGCTAACAAAATGCTCACATGTCTGGTAACACTAAGTCGCACACTATTGCTTATGCACCCAGGACATCCGCAGCTGTATCAGCCACTTTTTGATGTCTTATTGGTAAGTTCTGTTTGAGGTTTTAAGATAGAAAAACTGGAAAGAGAGCAAATACTGTTTTAACTTGGAATCATAGCATACTTTTTTGTGAAGATTTTAGTACATTAGCTAGGGCTAAATGATTATTCAGTAGGATACATGTTTTGAAGGAGTTTTGATGGATTCATAAGCCTTCCATTGAACTGAATGAAATCCTTCACTGTTTGTCAGAATAAAACTGGTAGTAATACCACTATGGTGAAGAGTTTGATGGATATTATTTAAAAAACTTGGCTGAGTGGGTTAGGGCGTCATTTACTTGTGGCCAAGGTTGAGGGGATGGTGGTTCAAATCCTGCCACCAGCTAAGTTAAACCAAGAGCATGGTTTATTAAATTCCATGCTACAAAGTCCTCTGTAAGGCGCATCATCCTAGCCCTTTGATTGAGGGAGTTTGTGATGTTCAACTGTATCATCATCATCACAGTTTGTATATATCATGTCATTTTAAGTGGAGAAAGAAGAAAGGGGAAGGGGGCATAGAGGTGGTGAAAATGAGCAGGTGGAATGAGGAGTAGGGAAAAATACTAGGTAAAAGGGAGAGAGGTATGGAATGTAATGAAAGACAAAAGAAGTGGAAGTAGAGGAAGAGTGGGTATGTTTTAGGATGGAGATGCTGAAGTGCAAAGAGACGATGTGTAGGATGAGGAGGATGGGAGGCAGCAGAAAGAAGGCAGTGAATAGTGGGATGAAGAGGTAAGGGTAGTTATTGATAAGAGGCAAACCTATCAGGAATATGTACAAAGAAGAAATTAAAAAGTATATGAAAGGGAAGCTCGCAGGCTGAGCGGGTTAGGGCATTGTTACTTGCGGCGAAGGTCAAGGGAATGGCAATTTGAATCCTACCACTGGCGAAGTTGAACCAAGGGCATGGTTCATTAAATTCCATGCTACAAAGCCCTCTGTGAGGGACACTGTCCTAGCCTTCCGATAGGGAGGAGTTTGTGACGGTAAACCATAAAAAAAAAAAAAATGAAAGGGAAGAGAGTAGAAGCAAAATGAAAGGTGAGAGAGGGCAAGAGGAGATGGATGTGAGGTGCTGAGGTAGGAGGAAGTTTTAAATGAATTTTAGTATTCATAAAATGGATGTTTGCTGATTCAAGTACTCTTGTATAAGGGGGGAAATGCCCTTAGGTATATTTATATATAAAGAAGCTCGATAGAAAAAAGTTTAAATGTACAACTGAATAGAAATTTATTTGAGTTATAATGCTGCTTGGTGATTGTGGATCTTAGTTTCATGTATTTCTTGAAATCAGTAACCTTGTGATTTGAATAAGCAAAGGCCATGAGATATTTTAGTAATAATGACCACTAAGATTGTAAATGAGAATATTAGAATTATAAAAAAAGTAGGGAATATTGATTTGTCCTCTTGAAAAGTATGAAATTAATTTTTTGATAAAAGATGTAGTACATGTTCCTCTTCTTACTGTTGTGTATGTCATTCCTTGACATATACCCTTCAAGTAAAGCCGTCAAACTCAATACTCCAACAACAACCCTCAGACACAAGTTCCACAGTGAAAACCCTCCCATACCTGACAAAAATTATATAGACACCATCCAGCATTAAGAGAGTACCAACACAGAATTGGCCTGGCCACAGATTCAATTTAACCCAGAAGTGACACCACACAGAAGACACAGAACACCTTATAAAACAATGCCCACACTAACAATCCCCAGACAACAACACAATATCTCTTCCCTCAAGTGACTTATGGTCCCATTCAGGGGCTGTTGTTAGTTACCTGGAGGCTGCAGGTCTTCCACAGGAGAGACCTGGGGCAATGGATTGATTGATTGATCATTTATTGACAGTAATGGATGATAGTGTAATCAGTTAATGTCATATAAGAACTAGCAATCAGTGAAGACATACTTTGCACTTATTCTTACTTTTTCTCCTCTTTACTTTTTAACAGAAATACCCTTCACGGTCTGAAGAAGAGATGTGGCAGTTAATTCAGCAGCATGCATGGGACTCCCGAGCAAATTGCAGTGGGATTACTACAAGTGGAGTGAGACTGGGGAACAGTGGAAGTTCCTGGGGAGAGCAAGGCGGGCAGTACGGAGTGGGAACAGAGAAAGGCGTGTGGCAGAAGCGACCACCAGACGAACGTGTCGGCCTGAAAAATCTTGGGAATACTTGCTACATGAACTCAGTTCTTCAAGCACTCTTCATGACTGACAAGTGAGGAGGCTTTTGATTTGGAGGGTCACAAGGTATTAACCTGTAAAGTGTGACATTGGGAGTTGTATCTTACCTTGTGTGTGTAAAGAAAAAAAAATACACATACAATTTTACACTTACAAACTGAAAGACACCATCATACTCTACAATACAAAATTTAATGTCTTAACTGATCTTAGATTATGTGTGATGGGGTGTCACAAACATGAATGAAATAGCCTGGTATTACCCAGAATATAAGGAGTTATTGAGACACTGCCGTCCACTGGCACTCTTCGAATACTGACCAGGGACTACCACCTGTACATAGTTGTCATTGGCCCCTTTCCTTACCTTTCAATTGGGATCCTAGCAAAAACTTTTTGAGGTAGATTCAGTAATATTCATCTTTAGTTTCTGCTGTCTCCATTGAGCTTTTTCCTCATTGTACTGTAGCACCCTTCACTACAATCCTTTTTTTTTTTTTTTTTTTTTTTCCCCTGTTGTATGATGTCTAAACAACTCCCAGCACTCCCACTTATAGAGTAAATTGAAAATGTGCCTACAGTAAATTGAATATCTCCCTTGTAAAGAAAACCCATATAGTCACAGCTGTACCAGAATTTCTGTATTGTTTAGTTCCTCTATAGAGAAATATTTTGTTGTGACTACATGGGTGTGAAGTCATAGTGGAGATTGATCATTTCTGCCAAGCAAAAAGGAATTTTGTAGTAAAGGCACACTACATTAAATTCCCATGCTTAAAAAAAAAAAAAAAAAAAAAATGACATTGTCCTTGTCCTCTCTGAGAGGGGGAATTCATGATATCAAACTAAATCCATGCACATAGAATTTAAGTAAAACTTAATCTAAGTAAGTTTTTAATTATGTGCTGTTGTGATTACTATGTTTTTTTTTATGTGTATTTATTGAATACTCAAGTAAAACTTGCATTTATATATTTACTTAAAAAGTATTTAAAGTCTCAAGTTTTATACCACTTCCACCCACTAAATGTTTAATTTGATGTCAGATTCCGCTGTGGTGTTTTGGAAGCCGTTCCTCGCAGCAATCAGCACTTACTCATGTTGCTTCAGCATCTTCTTGCTCTCTTATGCTTTACACACAGGTGAGTATTATTTTGTAGGTTTCTGTGTAATGTAGTTCTAAATTTTCTTATATATGGCTTGATGAAAAGTGTTTGAGAAAGGTATTTAAGGATGAAAGCAGAGAGAGGTTGCTTGAAGGAGTGAATGCACCCAGTGTTGTAACAAGCTGAGACTTGGAATAGGGAGACAGAAAGGATGAGACTAAATGATTTTGAGATAAGATAATTGAGAAATATGACAGATGTGGCAATACTTACATGAGGAATGTGGAGGATGCATCAAAACCACCACTATAGAACACCTCATTACAGAAACCAAAATTCTGAGTTTGGGAAGGTATGAAATAGGAGAAAGTTGAAGGTAAATGTGGTTAAAAGCAAGGTGATGAGATGAGTTGGAAGTAAGTCTTAAAGGAGAGAGGCTGGAGGAAGTGGATAACTTTAGGTATTTGGTGTCACATGTGGCAGGAAAAGGAAGAGTGGAGGTGGAGATAAATTGTAGATTGAGAGAAGCAAGTAAATGACTTTGGAGATTAAAAAGTGTCATGAGAAATAGTTATTTGGGAATGGATGAGATGAGATTGTATGAAGGGGTGATTGTGCTGACACCATTGTATGGGGCAAAGAGTTGGAATTTAAGAGAGGCAGAGAAGGAAAGTTTGAATGGTTTGAGGTGAAATGTGTGAGATAGAGTGAAAAATGAGGTGAGGAGGAGAGCAGGAGTGAAGAGAATGGCAGATAGGGTTGATGAAAGTGTATTGGGATGGTTTGGATACATGGAAAGAATAAAGAAAGATTAGTAAAAGAGGTGGAAGGCAGAGGTGGATGGAGTGAACTTGAGGGGACAACTGTGGATGAGATGGATGGATGGGGTGAAGGGGGCATTGAGGAAGAGGGGAATGTCCGTTGAGCAAAGAAGGTAGAAGGCAGGAGATAGGGATGAGTGGAGATGGAGAAGGATGTCTTGCTACATTGCTTTAGACCCAGTGCAGTGAGCGGGATACAGGGATAACCTGTCATCCATGAGGAGCTAAGATGAGAGGAAGGAAAGGGTGGTTGATGGGAGTTGGTATGTGCTTTTCACTTGGCTGCCTCCCTTATAAGGAGGAAAAAGCTTTTGGTATATATGTATAAATATGTAAAAGAGTCATAGTCTTGTGTGCCAGGAAATGGAGGAGTAGGGGTGGAGGTAATCTGTAGATTGAGAGAAGTAAGTGTCTTGGGGGATTGAAAAGTGCCATGAAAATTAGGCATCTGGGAAAGAATGCAAAGAGATGATTATCTGATTTTACCTGTGATAACCTGTCATCCATGAGGAGCTAAGATGAGAGGAAGGAAAGGGTGGTTGATGGGAGTTGGTATGTGCTTTTCACTTGGCTGCCTCCCTTATAAGGAGGAAAAAGCTTTTGGTATATATGTATAAATATGTAAAAGAGTCATAGTCTTGTGTGCCAGGAAATGGAGGAGTAGGGGTGGAGGTAATCTGTAGATTGAGAGAAGTAAGTGTCTTGGGGGATTGAAAAGTGCCATGAAAATTAGGCATCTGGGAAAGAATGCAAAGAGATGATTATCTGAAGGGGTGATTTTACCTGTGACACTGTATGGGGCAGATACTTGGAATTTAACCTCTTCACTCCGGGGCACATCGCACGTCTGGCAGCATTAGCTGCCCAACGTGCGATGTTGCGTCATAATAATCGCATTATAAAAAATAAAGTCAGTGCTCAATCATTCGTTCTCTTTCACCCGTGTATTTTGATAACCATAGAATATTGATGAAGCCAGTTTAGAGAGAATGGAGATTACGTAGGTATGACTACAATAAATATAATCAAGATGCCGACGTCGGCATCATCGAGTACCCACTTGCTCCTCATGCCGCCTACGTAGGTGTCACCGTATGGAAGTGGTTAAAAGAAGCAAAAAGGAGCAGTTTAGATGTGTTTGAGATGAAGTGGCTTGAGAAGTATGATAGGGGTTACAATGTTGGATATAGTGAGAAATGAGGAGGTGAGGCGGAGAGTGGGGGTGGAAACAGAGCTGGCAAATAGGGCTGATGATAGATTATTGGGATGGTTTGGACATGTTGAAAGAATGAATGAAGAAAGATTAGCAAAAGTGTGGAAAGCAGAGGTGTATGGAGTGAACTTGAGGAGATGGCAAGAATGAGATGGTTAGATGGGGTGAAAGGGGCTTTGAGCATGAGTGGAATGTCTGGTGAACAAGGAAGGGAAAGGGCAGGGGATAGGTATGAGTGGAGGATGGTGGAATGTGGATGATATTTTGATGCAACCACGAAGGGATTTCTCCGTGTCTTCTCTATTTTCCACATGAGGGGATAGGGAGTGGATGTCACTGTAAATGAAGTGGCCCTGCTGTGGATGTGTTGTGTCCTGCTGCATTGCTTCTGACCCAGGGGGTGGGTGGGAGAAAGGGATCCCTTTGTCTATGAAGAGCTAAGATAAGAGAGAAATAAGGGTGGTGGATGGGAGTGGGTGTGTACCTTTGACTTGGTTACCTCCCTTGTAAGGGAGAAGCTGCCCTTTGTGTGTGTGTGTGTGTGTGTGTGTGTGTCGCGCACGCCTAGTTGTATTTTACGGGACAAGAGCTCTGCTCGTAGTGACCCGTTTTTGTATCTCTCTGCATCCAGTTTGTTCTTAAAATTGTGTATAGTTCTGGCATTCACTATTTCTCTGTTCAGTTTGTTCCAAACATGAATCACTCTATGTGGGAAGCTATTCTTTTTCAGGTCTTTTCTCTAAGTGTCTTTCTTTAGTTTCTTTTCATGCCCTCTTGTTTCTCTTATGTCCCACTTTAATGAGCATCTCTATTGAGGATTTCCATCCCTTTCATAATTCTGTGTGTGTGTGTGTGTGTATTTACCTAATTGTAGTATACAGGAAGGGAGCAACACTTAATGAGTCCTGTGTCCTATTGTCAATTTTTTTTTTATCATACCTAGCCTCAAATTCCTGTACAGTTCCAATTTATCTATATCCATGATTTCCAATTATCATATTTAGGTTTAAACTTGTGTATTGTTTAAATGTGGGCTCTATCACTTCCTAAGCTGTTCTAAGTATTTATGCATATGAAAAAATGTATTTCTTCACATTCTTTAGACATGTGGTCCTTCTTAATTTGTTCCCATGACCTCTTAAATCCCTTCCATTTCTAATCAAAAGATCTCTTCTATCAAAGCAATCTGTCTCCTCTAGTGACTTGATCACAGTAATCGTATCACCTCTTTCTCTTAGATCTTTCAAAGTTGGTACACCCAGTGCATTTGGTCTCTCCTCGTATCGTTTATCTGCCAGGCTGGGAATCAGTTTGGCTACTGCCCATTGTATTCTCTTAATCTTGCTAATATCCATTCTATGCCTTTTTCTTTTTGGCTACCCCCTGTGTAAGGGGGAAAAAGCCTTTGGTATATGTATATGTATGTACAGTGAGACCTCTCATTAACGGACATTAAATAGCTGTTTGGAGTGTTTTCGCTGTGTTTTCGGTGATTTTGGTGCTGTTGTTTAGTGCGTGCAATCACTATGCCACCCAAAAACCACTCCAAATCAACGGATTATTCACATCAACAGACACCTTTACCCCCCTTTTAGTCCGTTAATGAGAGGTAGTACTGTATATCCATTCATGGACAGATTAAGTATTTTCATTATCTCTTCCTCCATACAGTGAAATGCCTCTTTAATCTTTTGCAGTAGTCCTTATGTCTCTCCCACGATCTTGCTGATATGTGTGTCAGGTGACAGGTTGTCTTTTATCAACACTCCCAAACCCTTCCCCTCTTTTGCCTTTGTAATGGGTTCACTTTCCAAGGAGTAGTTTGAGGATGGTCTTTTGCCACTACTGCCCATCTCCAGTACTTTGCATTTTTTGGTATTAAACTTAATTTCCCATCCTTAACTCCATGCAAAAATAGTGCCCAGATCTTTATGCAATAGTTTACTGTCCTCCTCATTTTTCACTCTACTCATGATTTTTGCATCATTTGCAAGCATATTGACATTGTTCTTCTTTCCATCATGTCATTGACATAGATAAGAAACATTGTGCAAGCACTGAACCTTGTAGTACTCCACTCATTACTGTTCTCCATCTTGACATCTTATCCTTTACTACTGTCCTCAAATATCTTTCCTTCAAAATCTTTCACCCACTCAAGTAGTTTACCTCTCAGACATCCAACATGCTCCAATTTCCAGATAAGTTGACTGTAAGATACTTTATCAAATGCCTTCGCTAGGTCAAGGTACACACTGTCCACTCACTCCTCTCTCTCTTGCATCACATCAATCACTGTCGAGTAAAACCTTAAAAGGTTTGAAACACACAACCTTCCAGATATGAAGCCAAACTGACTCTGTTAGAATGTTTACATTTTCAAGATATTTGGTCCATCGATCTTTCATAATACTTTCACATAATTTCACTATTGTGGTGGTGAGTGATACTGGGCTATGATTTAGTGGTGTTTCTTTATTTCCACCATTGTGAATTGGCACCACATTTGCCCCTTTTCCAATTAGGCAGTACAATGCCTTCTTTCAGTGAACATATAATAAGACTGAATCTTGTCTACTAGTTGTTTTCTTTATCCTTTAAGTACCCAGTTTGAGATCCCGTCGGGTCCTGAAGCTTTTGTTGCATCCAATGATCCCAAGAGATTGACCACATTAGGAGAGAGGCCAAACGCAGCGTATGGGGTCCAATGTATTTCACATTTCGCATAGCAGAGTAAAAAATGAGGACAGTAAACTATTGCATATATTGGATCCCATACTCTGCATTTGGCCTCTCTCCTACAGTGCTGTTGGAGTCGTTGCTGCTTTTACTCAGATTGACCACTTCACTCACTTCCACATCTATATCTTCTAAACTTGGTTTTTTGCTCTTTTCACTTTCCTCCAACAAAGTGCTCTCCTTTGTGAAGACCGATTGGAAACTTTCATTCATTATTTCTGCCTGAGCTGAGGTTTCTTCAAAGATTTTACCACCCACTATTAACTTAGTGATTACCTCCCTGTATCTTAATGTGCCACTTATGAACCTGTAAAACAGTTTTGGTTCATCTTTACATGTATCTACTACACCTCTTTCAAACTTGCTTTCTTTCTGTGTGTGTGTGTGTGAGAAAGGGAAAGGAAAAATGGCCTTCGATATATATATGTATGTATGTGTGTGTATATATATATATATATATATATATATATATATATATATATATATATATATATATATATATATATATATATATATATATATATATATATATATATATATATACAGTGAGTCCTCCTTATATAGTAATTCTTTATCCGGTAAATTCACAGTTACAGTATTTGGTAATTACTACCCTCGATTCTATTTACGGTAAGAAAAAATTTTCAGATACAGTACCGGCTTGTGTTTTGGAGGTAAAATTAGATATTTTGAAGATGAAAGAGAAGGGAGAAGGTATGTCTGCCATAAGTCGAAACTTGGGTTCGGTATACGGTAATTTAAATTTGCGGTAAGGTTTTCAGGAACGCATATGTATCGTATAATGAGGATTCACTGTAATAGTCCATGGAACTTGAGAGGGAGCAACTAGTTTCATCAGAGGGTAGTTATATGACCGAGTTGTCATAATATTAATTTTCAATACATTGAAGCAAAAACCTTATAATCATAACTTCCATTTTTTCTTTCTTAATGTCTTAAGATGGGTGGGAGTGGATTTTATGCCTTTATTTTTTGGCTACCTCCCTTGTAAGGGGGAAAAAGCTATTGGTTAATGTAACATCTTAAGAATATGAAATAAAATAATTTAGTCAGCTACTGGCTAGTTTGTTTGTGGAATGAGGTATGAGTGGCACATTTATTGATCTACCCATCTCACCAGTGTTTGTTGTACTGATATACAGTATGTATATATGGCGTGAGGGGACGGAAAGGGGGGGTCGCCGAATTTATGAAGCGGCCTTGCTGTGGATGTGCTGTGTCTTGCGACACTGCTTCTGACCCAGGGCAGTGGACAGGATGCAGGGATGACCCGTCATCCAGGTGCCAAGATATTAGGGAGGAGGGTGGAGGGGAGTGGAATATATAGGAAATGGAATGGGTGGGAGTGGTTTCTATACCTTTTTCTTTTTGGCTACCCCCTGTGTAAGGGGGAAAAAGCCTTTGGTATATGTATGTATGTATATATGGCAAGTTGCTGCCACTCATGATCTTTCCATATATCTACAATTTTTTTGCTGCTTTTTCACATGAGGAAATATTGAAGACTAATGTTCGTTTTCCTTCATGTTTCTCCTGCTGTCTATTGTTGCTCAACTTTCCTTTTGTTGGAAAAGGAATTATAGAAGGATCTTGGATCAGGTTTAGTCTGGATGCTTGCACCTTTTATTTGAGGATACTCTGTTGAGCTTTCTAGGTTGGGAGAGGGTTTAACTGGTCACTCAAATTGCAGTAATACAATTTTTCTTAACTGAAAACCTGTTGTACTCCAACAGTCTATGGTTCTTATTTGTAACTGAATAAAAGGCTTGCTATGATTCATATTACCTGCCCTTTGATATAGCCTGTGAAGTATTAAATAAGGTTTCTTTTACTGAACTAACCATTACGATGAGACACTCGCCTTACATTGTTGGTGTAATTAACCTTGCAGGTCGTACATTGCACCACGACAGTTCCACGACAAATCGAGACCTCCATGGTTCCATCCTGGCATGCAACAGGATTGCTCAGAATACCTCAGGTATGACATTCAACATTTTTGTTTAATTCTTGAAAGGGGAATTATATATTTGAATAATATCAATTACATGCCCATTGTTTGGATGGACCAATAACTGCTATCTGTTATTTGAGGACCCTTGAAGATGGATGTTAAAAAGAATTATCTCTTGCCATCCATTATTTAAGACCTGTCAACATCCTGGTTTCCATTCAGACCCAGTGCTGTTGCTCACTCCTGGGACTAAGTCAGATATCTATCAAATTCAACCATATTCCTCCCACTTTTTCACACAATGAATGCAGATAAATTGCAACTGTTCCCTCCTCCTTCTCCTGTTAGATGGTGACATAGAAACTAACCCACATTGATATAACACAGACAGTAGTTCATAGGGGACCTATGAAAATGTTGTTTGGAGTGCATTTTAGGGACTAATTATTGGTAGGAGGGAGGAGGATAATATTTATGGGAATCAAATAGACCTCTCCATAAGTTTAAATATATAGATTTTAATTGACAAATAGATGACTTTTTTATTTGCTGGGGGTAGCACCCTGGGACTGAAGGAGTTGAGATTTTTTTCAAGTATAGATAAAAGGGAGGGAGGTGGGTGGATGGGAGTGGAGTATATGGGGATGAAATGGGTGGGGTGGGTTTTATGCCTTTGTTTTTTGGCTACCTCCATTGTAAGGGGGAAAAAGCCCTTGGTGTATGTATGTATGTATAGATTTTTATGCACATGTTGTCTACAGGCACCTCCTCACAACCTTACATGAAGAGGAACGGTCAGGGCAGCAGCTCCCTGAATATGGGGAGAGAATGATCATCGAAAGTGAAACCACTAGTGTTGCATCGGATCTTCAACACACAGATGATCAGTTGTTGGATGATCACTGTCGGATTGAGGAACAGCAACACTTAAGGGACCAAAGCCTTATGGAAGACCACTTAAACTTGTCCAACCAGTGCAGATATTCTGGTGATATGGTTACAGAAAATAATTTTTCAAGCCCAACCAGACAGCCTGATAAGGTTAGGAAGCTTGATGAAAGTCGGTGTGTGTGTAATGACGATGAGGGAAGGTGTTTGTCTTGGCGCGGTGAGCGGGCAGACAGTGAAAGCAGTTTTACAAGCAAAGTGGGTAACCTTCGAATTAGGAGTGATTCAATGGCTGAAAATGACCATGTCTCAGATCCCGATTCCCAGAGCGAGGTACGGGTAAATAAACAGAAGCGGAAGCACGACATTTCACCCGATGGACCATATAGGCAGGTAGTCAAGTCACCGAAGGGGGAATCTTCACCAGTAGCTACCTCAGATTTAGACAACAGCTCGGATAGTGGCATTAGTGGTGATTTAGCGGAAGATATCGAGTTGATGGTGAACAGCGGTAGTCCAACAAGTCTGAATAACGAAAAGCTTGACCAGAACAAGTCAGTAGCTATTGAAGAAATGGTGGGCAAAGAATGCTTGGATGAGAAACCATCAAGTGATTACTTTGTTAGTTTAGTGCATGAGGTGTTTGGTGGAAAGATAGCAACATGTATCAAGTGCTTACGGTGTAAGACAGAGTCCATCCATAAAGACCATTTTACAGACATCAATTTAGCTTTCCAGGACAATGATAGATACAGTTTGTCGAATGGTACTCGGAGGCAACCTGAGAGGCGGTGCAAAAGGAAGAACAGTGATAGTTCCAGTGCCCCTGACCTAAGAATTGAGGACATGATCTTGAAGTATCTCACCTCTGAGAAATTGACAGGGGACAACCAGTACGAATGTGAACGGTGTGGGGGAAAACAGGATGCAGAGAAGTCCATTCAGATCCTTGAATCTCCAGACCACCTGGTTCTGACACAGTTGCGGTTTTACTACGATGGTCAGCACCACAAAGTATTCACGAACGTTGAGTTTGGTGAACAGCTGAACCTTCCAGTCAAGTTCAGTTATCAGGAGAGTTTAGAAGAAGAAGTTGATGTTAAAGATGATGGTGTCTGCCAAGGGGAAGAGAGTGGAACCCTGGACATAGTGGGATTTGAAAATGGTGATGAAAGTAAAACGAGACAGACGTACCCAAGTGACAGGGAGGCAGAAAGTGATAGTAATGTGATAGGTAAAAAGAACAGTATTTTAAGTGATGATGACGAAGATGACGATGATGATGAAATAGTGAACAGTGAAAACTTAAGCAAGTGCTCATTGTCTGGTCCTGCTGCAACTTTAAATAGATTAAAATCCCAGACTGGATCAGAATGTAGCGCCAGTGCTTCCAACATGATTTCCTTTGCACCATCATTTGCATGGACATCGACTCCTGTAGCATCAACATCATCATCTTCAGTTTCTTCAACACCCTCATGTTCCATTCATGTTCCAACATTACCATCAGATGCAGCTTCAGTTCCATGTGTATCATTTTCTGTTCCCACAGCCTCCACTTCATATTCTCTTAATTGCACATCATCATCATCATCATCATCATCATCAACCTCTGTTTGTACTGCAACATCAACCAGAGATGCATCCGTACCATCAACATCATTTTCATCCTTCCCTTTTTCTTCCACATTAACTTCGAATTCATCATTATCGAGTCCATCAACATCAACTTCAGTACCTTTAAGTTCCTCATTACCACCAGTCACTTCTCCATCACCATTTGCATTTAGCTTTGCTAGTATGACCCCCTCCACAGTTATAACAACTCCTGCTTTATCATCATCAGTTAATACCACTTCTGTATGCACAGCTGAATTATCTCCATCCTCTGCCTTATCTTCTTTACCCTGTGCTTCTTTTAGTGCAATACCTTCCACATCTTTTGCAGTACCCTCAACTTCTACAGCTGCACTCAGTTTTCCTCCAGAACAATTCACTGCTGCCATACCATCTACCTCCTCAGCAGGACCATCCACCTTAACTTCGTTACCATCTAGTTCGTTACCAGTACAGTCACCTTGTTCCCCTGAACTGTCTACTTCTGTGACAGTGCCTTCATTGTCATCATCATCATCAGTTTCCATGTCATCAGTGTCAGCACCACCAAGTTCAACACCATCTACTACTTGCACTGCATCTATATCAACCCCTGGGTTACCTGAACATGCAGAGGAAGACAAATTTGCCCTTTATGCTGTCGTAGTGCATTCTGGCTACTCCTCAGATGGTGGTCATTACTACTGCTACGCAAGGAATTCGTCCATTGCCTGTCTTCCAGATGATGTAAAAGATAGGTACGTGTTTATCTTTGATTTTTTTTGCTCTTAGATTTATGTTTTTCCAATTTGTTTATTTATTTGTTTTTTGAGTGGATTAGGGTGGGTGGGTGACCCCACAATGAAGAAGTAGGAGTAAACTATTTCTGGCTCTTGAATCCTTTTGGAGAAGCACTGTCTTGGTGGATTATCTTAGACTTGAGTGGTGTGGCAGGGAACGGGAATGACCCATCATCAACGTGGTGCAAGATGGGAGGGGCTCTGAATGGGTTTTGGGTGGGTGTGGGATGGATGTATGCATTAACTTGGTCACCTCTTTTATAGGGGGGGGGGGAGTTCTTTTTGTATGGTTGTTGATTAGGTCCAAAATCTTGGACTTTGTGCTCAAAGGATCATGACATAGGTGCATAGACATGTATATTCTTATATATGCATCCTTACACATGTATACACAACATAATTGGGCCACACTCTAATACCACACACAAACACACCGAAAATTCTTGGTGTAACATACAATACATCCATGTCTTTCAAACAACACATCACAAACATAAAAAAACAAATGCACACCTAGACTTAATGCACTTAAGTCAATCACTGGAACAACATTTGTACAAAACAAAGAAACTAATACAACAATATACAAACAATGCATACGCTCAGTGATGAATTATGTGAGTCCTGCATGGGCTCCTAATCTCAGTGAGACACACCACAACACCCTTCAAATCATACAAAACAAAGCCCTAAAAACAATTACAGGCTGCACAAATACAACACCTACAGACCATTTACACCATGAAACAAAAGTCCTCAAAGTCAAGGACCACCTCGACATAAGAGGCACACAAACACTTGCCGTAGCCACCACAAACACATCACACCCACTACACTACATAGCAGAACACCCACACACACCAAGAAACATTAAAACAACACCCAAAGACCTGTATCACACACAGATACTCTCTTCTCTTCCTCCACAACCACCAAATACCAGCCTTCGGAAACATATTCATAATCATATCACTCACCGCTCCATTAACACACTGAAAGACAACACACTGCTGCATGCCAGACCCCCTGATATCTACC